>NC_058412.1:46113097-46444717 GCF_002201575.2 Neomonachus schauinslandi | reverse complement strand
GATTTCTCAGTGGTTGAAAGTAAGCCTTCATTTGATTTGGGAGGTAGGAAGTTGCAGAGATACAGAATGGGAAGAACATATAAAACCACGTGTCTTTCTTTCTTGTTCTCATTCATTGTTTTTATTTTACAATAAGTTTACTCATTTACTTTTCTTATGTTAATCCCCCATTTCCTTACTCCCATTATACTAAATATGTTTCATAAGAATTATATTTCAAACACCAAGCTTTTTTTTCTCCCTGTAGCGATAAAACATGAAAATAACTTATACTCCTTTTGATAAATGGAGTTATTTGAACTTCATAAAGCACTGGGAAAAAAATTTATAGTGTAACTGAATAATAAACACAGCTAGTGGAAGTCTTTGAGGTCTGGAAGGAGGAATGAAATGACGTATGCTTCCTCCCAACTCATATATCTGATCCAATTTCCAGATATCAGATCCATTCTAGTCACTTACACACCACATAAACTTCCTTGACATTTAATTATATTATGTATATGCTGGAGACTATAGAAGGACCAACAGCATGAAAACTTCACTGAGTGTTTTCCTGGCTGCTAACCAATGAAATGCTCTGTGAGAAGGGACAGTGGTTAACAAATGCCTGGCCGGGCAGTAAATTCTCCAGTCTTAGGAGACTGTTGGACAGGTCTGAGAGTGACAGCTTGCTAAACTGGGGTTTGAACTGACTGGGGATACTTGTTTGCATTGAAATGGGATTTAATCGACTCAGCATGAGCTTGATAAGAGCCTGTATCACCAAGAGACACTTAATTCAGCGTAATTATTGGCTTTCAGTGATAGATGGGTGGCCTGGGCCCCAGTGCATGCTTGTGAAGGGGACTGTTAGGGAGAGGCTGTTTTGCAGGAAGGCAGCCTTTTTGTGCCTAGGCTGAAGATGAGATAAATATCTAATCTGAACTAGTGCCTTCACTGAATTTCTGCATTAAAATAGGCTTTTTACAAGTTTAGGTTTAGAGAAAGTTTTCATGTTCCTGCTAAAAAAAAAAAGTTCCTAGATCCACTAATGGAAGAATATATTTCCATATTTCATCTGGAAAGGTGTGCACAGGAAACATCCCCACTGGGGAATTGTTTATAGGAACTATTTTTCTTTACTTAAATCATCATGAGTGGTATAGTCTTGCTTCTGTCAGACAAGGACCATCTCTCATCAGATGTTTAATCAGATGTCTTTCATCAACCCTGGGCTTTGCTTGGCTTCGCCTTGTGTTAGAGAAATAGCAAAGCTCTGGCTCTTCACGGTCTCCAGACATGAAATCCCCAAGACACAGACTATGAAATATCTATTGCTACTTTGTTCTTTATAATTTCTCACATTTTTTCCATTTTTAAACTATATATAATTCATGTATTTTATTTTTAATTTATTATTTATTTATTTATTTTTAAAGATTTTATTTATTTGTCAGAGAGACAGAGACAGAGGCAGGCAGAGGGAGAAGCAGTCTCCCCACTGAGCAAGGAGCCCAATGTGGGGCTCAATCCCAGGACCCTGGGATCATGACCTGAGCCTAAGGTACCCACTTAACTGACTGAGCCACCCAGGTGTCCCTAATTCATGTATTTTAGATGGAAGCTACTCACTGATGTGAGTGGTAAAAGAAATAATCCCAGGCAGCAAAAAATGATTAAGTAGTCCGGGTCAACTTTTGGTACATTTCTTCTCTTTTGAATTTCAGATTAGGGCTGTTGGACAGGCTTTCGGTTTTATTACCTCTGCAGCAGGGGGATGGGGCAGATGTGGAGGACAGAGGGGGCACTGTATTTTTTTTTAACTTTTCTGAAGAATAGTATTCGATTTACAAAAAAATTTTAGAAGAGTTTTTACCAAAAAGAAGGTACAGGGTGTTCCCATATATTGCCCCCTCAGTTTCCCCTCTTCTCAACATCTTACATAGTAATGCATTGGTATTCCATTGCCACCATTTATGCGACACATTGGCGCACCGTTATTAATCAAAGTCTGTTCAGATTGCCTTAGTCCTTACCTAATGTCCTTTTCCTGCTCCAAGATCCTAATTATATTTAGTCTTCATCTCCTTCTCCTCCTCTGGGCTGAAACAATGTCTCAGTCTTTCCTTATTATTGATGACCTTGATTGAAGGTCAGTTGTTGAAGAGTACTGGTCAGGTAATTTGTAGCGTGCCCTAAACTGGGGTTTGTCTGATGTTTTTCTAGTGATTAGGATGGGATTATGGGCTTTGGGGAGGAAGATTTCAGAGGGAAAATGCCATTGTCATCAAATTTATCAAGGGTACAGACTATCAACATAACTTATCACAGATGATGTTCACCTTGATCACCTGTTTGAGGTAATGTTTGTCAGATTTACCCACCATCAAGCTGCTTCCACTCCCATTCCATAGCATACTCTTTGGAAGGAAATAGGCACAGCCAGAATTTAAAGGAATAGGGAGTTATGATCCTCCTTCTTGAGGTGTAATATCTACATAACAAAGGAAGTAACACCTCCACCCAGTACCTAATAATTTCATACGCTTGTCCACAAATAACGACAATGGTAACTGTGAGAGGTTGTTCTCTCACCAAATGTGAGAATGTGAACAGATTCCAGTACCTGTCTGTGGATACTAAGTGGGGAAAAAAAGAAGTATATTTACCATGGAAATAAAAGAAAGCATGGATGAGGAATAAGCAATCCTTATCATGTATGCTCCTTCTGAGTCAGATGTAGGCCACCTCTGGGCCTTGACATCCACATTGTTGTTTATGGTGTGAGTTAGTGGCCGAATTGTAAAGTGGGTCAAGTGTTTCTTTGAAAGCACCTTTTCCCTTTTCTTCTCTCCTGCTCTTTTTTTTCTCTCCCATTTCAGCAGAACTCTCCTCATCCCCCCGGGGTGCTCAGTGATTTCTGGCTGCCAATTCACAGAGAAAAACATCTCATAAACCAAACAACAGGGCCCACAGTAAATCACCTAATGCTTTGACATGTTACTTAACACAGTTCCATTTGGCAGACACTTATGGAGTAGCAATCCTATGCTAAACATGGGCACCATGGGAACGAGAAGGGGAGGCAGATCCATACACAATTATGATTTGGTGTGATCAGAGGAGTGTTGGAGGTATGCCTCCTTAGGCTTTCATTTCTACCAGGGGATTTCAGTTTCTTTGGTTTTGGTTTTGTTTTGTTTTAATGCTACAGAAAAGAAAATGCTTCTTTCAAATAAATTATTCATTGGATAATTTTAGGCATTAATAAGAGGGTGTGATGATATGGAATTTAAAACAGGCTTTCCCATCATCTCACAAATGAAACCTAGAAAACTGATCATGGGTTTTGTTTCAGTTTCATGGATTAATCTTTTAAACACCTCTTCATGGGGACACCTGGGTGGCTCAGTTGGTTAAGTGTCCGACTCTTGGTTTTGGTTCAGGGTCCTGAGATCCAGCCCTGTCTCAGGCTCTGTCTGTACTCAGCAGGGAATCTGCTTGGGATTCTCTCTCTCTCTTTCTGCCTCTTCCCCTGCTCATGCACAAGCACTCTCTCTCTCTCTCTCTCAATTAAATAAATAAATAAACAAATAAATACCTCTTCACATCCTCACACATACATGCATATTTGCCACTGTATCCCTAGTACTCCCTAGAACCTGATAATATATACTAGGTGCTCAATAAATACTTTTTGTTTTATTTCATTTTGACATTAAAAATAATAAATTTTATTTTTTAGAGCAGTTATAGGTTCACAGCAAAATTGATCAGAAAGTACAAAGATCTCCCACATGTCCTTTGCCCCTACATATGTGCAACCTCCCCAGTATCAAAATTCATATACCTTTTGGCCCATTAATTTTGCTTCTATAAATTGATCCCATAAAAATATTATCATATGTGTAAAATAACAAATGTACAGGATTATTCCCTGTACCCTAATCTCCATAAGAGAAGTTCTGCTAAATAAGTTATGGTACTTCTATAAAGTGTGTTAAAATAAAGAAATTTTTAAAGTGAGGAAGCTCTCGGGGCTCCTGGGTGGCTCAGTCGTTAAGCGTCTGCCTTCGGCTCAGGTCATGATCCCAGGGTCCTGGGATCGAGCCCCGCATCGGGCTCCCTGCTCAGCGGGAAGCCCGCTTCTCCCTCTCCCACTCCCCCTGCTTGTGTTCCCTCTCTCGCTGTCTTTCTCTCTGTCAAATAAATAAAAAATAAAAATCTTAAAAAAATAAAAAAAATAAAATAAAATGAGGAAGCTCTCTTTGAGCTAAATAAAAATATTCAAGATATAATGTTAAGTAAAAAAAATCAAAACAATGTGCAAAAGTGTGGGTTTACTATGCTGCCATTTGTATAAGAAAATTGGAAAAATATGAATATATACATTTAAATAAGAAACTTATGACAGTGGTTTCCTGGTCATTGGGAAGGGCACAGGGGTGAGGACCAGGGAGAGAGGGACGTAAGTGGAAAAGAACCTTACTATGCAACTTTCTTCTTTACTTTTTGAAACACACAACAATATCATCTATTTAAAATAAATAAAGTGATGGATCAAACTAGCTTAAAATATTTTTTTGTATGAGTCAATGACTCTCTATACAGAAAGATTACAGCTGATGTGCCCACCTGAAACTTAACATCAGACTAATTCTGTAAATTACGTTGACACATCTTGCTTGCAAAACTAGCTAACTCAAGGATCTTAGGTAAAAAGGTGCTTGGGTTGCCCACTTACAGAGAGGGACCTGGCTGTAGGCCTGCCAGAAGCAAGGGATTCAGGCTGAATTAAGATGCCCTACCTCTGCTATGCTCTTTGCAAGCCACGTGGCTGGAAATACGGCTGATGCCAGTACAAACCAATGATTAAATTAGTATCTATCACTTTAAATGATGTAATATCTATAATGACGATGTAAAGCGGATTCTGACAAATAGTATCATGCAGAATTAGTATTAGTAACAAAAGGAGCAATAGTGCTTGTAGTAATAACACAACGGCAATAACAATAGTTATTATTATTGATGCATTTGTATGAGGAGATTCCTTTGAGGATCACAAAAAGTTGAGAATCCATGGTGGGATTGGGCAAAATCATAGACTGCTTGTTGAGACAAGCATTAGGAGTTGCAGGGAAAACTGACTTTGCAGATAGCCAATAAAGTAACTGTATCAGTGATGAATGGAATGAAATAGAATGATGTGTAATGGAACAGAATAGAATATTAATAGAGAGGAATGAACTCCCATGTTTTAGATCTTTCATTAACAACTGGTAGAGCTGGTCTGCAAACTATTATATTCATTCCACTATTTTTCTGTTCTACTTTGTCCACTAATTTATTTTTCAGGGTTATTTGGCTTCTTGTTTATTATGATAGTCATTATTTTTTTATGAATTTTGAGATGAGGGGGTTAGAATTCCTTAGACCTGTCTCTGTTTAATCCTCCCAGAATAACAGATACAACATAAAGCTCAAGGTCACAAATCTGCACTGTTTCCTCCCTGCTTTCCTCTGTCTTTCTGGAGAAGGTAACCTTGCTGGTCTCAGATAGAATCTGATACAAACAAGATTGTTTCGTATGCAAAGAAGTTAATGGAAGAGATGTGGTGACCCAAGCTGTTCTAGCATGGATCATTAGCAGGACTTCTCCCACGGGGTGCAGACTGCTTTCAGAACTACAGACACCAAGTTTGTACTGGCTGCTTTGACTATGGATCCCACAGGGATTAGCAGCACCATGACTGACTGCTCTCCAGAACACAACGTTCTCAAGCTGGCTGCTCATCAAAAGTATCCAAGGATTGTCAAAGAAAACAAATACATCGGTCTGTCTTGATGAACCCTCATCTGCAGGAGTGGAACCCAATAATCTGTATTTTTAAAAAGATTCCAATGTAATTTTAATGATCAGCCATAGTTGTATACTTTCTTAATTAGCTCCTGGCTAGCTTCATGTTTCATAACCTAGACCAACACTCTTGAGTCTCCTAAATTTTAGCTGGTGACACAGGTCAGAAAGACCTCTAAATCCCCCTTCTTAACTTCCTTCCCTATGCCTTTCTTGTGGCTTGCCTCAGATCTGCCAATGGATTATCTGAATACCACTTGCTTTTACTTGAGGTACAGTTAGCTGGTGCTTGAAGACATTAATGCTTTTTCTTACAGAAGCCAAATAAGAAATAGAAATGGCTTTGCATCTTTGGGGGAAGTACACAGGGAACTGTAGTCTGAAGAAGCAAAGACACAGTTGGGTAATTTCCTTGTGTGCTCAGTTTAAGCTAAATTGTTCTCCTAAATCCTGAATTTGTGATGTTAACAATAGATGCATTTATAGCGGTCAGAGGAAATCTTAAGAATGACGGCGTTGCTCTCTGATGAATGCATGGATTCAAACTGACAGAGAGGAGAAAGGAAGGAAGAGAATTCCAGAGAGAGTGAACAGTCTGAAAGCAATGGGGAGTTCCAGGAGAGGGCATAGTTGTTTCTAGTTATCAATGAGTAAGTGGTCTCAATAGCTTGATAGTTCATTCCATTGTATAGAGGCCAATGATATTTCGTAGTTAATATAGGATCAGATTGGAAATTGAGTTTAGGTTGTTGCTTTAAGTGGGAGGTTTCAGGGGTGCCTGGGTGGCTCAGTTGGTTAAGCGGCTGCCTTCGGCTCAGGTCATGATCCCAGGGTCCTGGGATCGAGCCCCACGTCGGGCTCCCTGCTCGGTGGAGAGCCTGCTTCTTCCTCTCCCTCTCCCTGCTGTTCTGCCTACTTGTGCTCTCTCTCTGTCAAATAAATAAAATCTTAAAAAAATAAAAAATAAAAAAAAATAAGTGGGAGGTTTCACTGGTGTACTAGATGACATGCCTCTTAAAGAAGTAAAAGACATAAGCATTGAGGCTGTGCAAAGTGAAGCTGGGGTCAGGATGGATATGACAGAGCAATGAATTAACATTTATCAAATGATGATGCTGGGAACAGAATAAGCAGTGCCTTGTTTAATCTTCACAATGATACTAGTTAAATTTAAATGACAAATAATGGCCTTGGAAAGTTTAAATAATTTATCCAAGGTTACATAGCGGAGAAGTTGATAAGATCACATTCTATTATTCCATTCTTGGCACTAGACGATCTGGGTAACGGTCACAATTGCAGCCAGAGATCAGGCTATGCCCATAACATATCTACTCAAGTTCTCTGCAACTGCTTTGGAAAACCTCCTTTAGTATGATTTTGAAATGAAAAGTACTTTACAATATGCTTAAATGCTCTTTGAACAAGAGAGATTTTTAATGGTCCTATCAAATTTGTACTAATGAATCTGGGCTGCAGAGTGCCATCATCTTGCTTCAGATATGCCAGGCTTATTCCTTTCATATGAAAGAATTGGTTTTCCTCTCCAGGGAAGAAGAATTGTGGTATTTAGCATAGAACATATCATCATTCATAAAACATAATCATGTTAGACATAATACTAAGGGGTTTCATGCTCTCCTAAACTCTGAATGAAGGAAAATCCAGAGCAAGTTCTTTAAAAGGCTAATGAGAATACAGAGAGCAATAGAGTATG
Organism: Neomonachus schauinslandi; assembly: GCF_002201575.2. Taxonomy (NCBI): domain Eukaryota; kingdom Metazoa; phylum Chordata; class Mammalia; order Carnivora; family Phocidae; genus Neomonachus; species Neomonachus schauinslandi. The sequence goes on along the minus strand of NC_058412.1, from coordinate 46,437,158 downwards.
GAAGTTGTGGTTTGCAGCCTTTGGTCAAGGAAAGGGAAAAAAGCTAGAGGGCATTATTCTTTGTAATATACATTTAAGCTGGCGATACATTTCTTCTCCCCTAAGATAGTTTTTCATTTTAAAAATAATAAGACAAAGAGTAAATTAGACATTTTTATCTTAAATATTTTCTTGAAACTCATTTTTAAAACAGTTTTATTGACTTGTTGTGTTCCTTTAGTGTGTGAATAATAGAGTAGAAGTTACTTACTAGGACGTAATCTCTTATAATATCAAATGTCTACTTTAAAGAACTCAGGAAAAAATCATAAAATCTGGGAAAACCTTGCTTTCCTCACAGCCACATCTCATCACATTCCTGAACATGACGTCTGAACTAAAGTGGTATCTTAAACCGTTCAGTTACAGTGAGCAAGTGCTAAGATGAGAAAGTATTATAAAGTGAAAAGACTGTGGCAACTAGTCTTTCCTTTCTCAGTTCCTCACCAATGAAATACTGATGCTTTCCAGATTCCCAGCGCATGCATCCAATCCAGTTAGTATTTAAGGTCATGAGGGAGAGAGCCTCAAACATTAAAGCTTACTCCTACATCACCATACCCACACCTGCAGATACCCACATACACAGACATAGGATTGTCCACATACGTTTTCTGAGAATATATATATATTTTTAAACTGGCTAATCCTTGCCATTTATTTTTTTTAATTTTTTTTATTCTTATGTTAATCCCCATACTTTACATCATTAGTTTTAGATGAAGTGTTCTATGATTCATTGTTTGTGCATAACACCCAGTGCTCCATGCAGAATGTGCCCTCCTCAATACCCACCACCAGGCTAACCCATCTTCCCTCCCCCCTCCCCTCTAGAACCCTGTTTGTTTTTCAGAGTCCATCGTCTCTCATGGTTCGTCTACCCCTCCGATTTCCCCCGCTTCATTCTTCCCCTCCCGCTACCTTCTTCTTCTTCTTTTTTTTTTCTTAACATATATTGCATTATTTGTTTCAGAGGTACAGATCTGAGATTCAACAGTCTTGCACAATTCACAGCGCTTACCAGAGCACATACCCTCCCCAGTGTCTATCACCCAGTCACCCCATCCCTCCCACCCCACCCACCACTCCAGCAACTCTCAGTTTGTTTCCTGCAATTAAGAATTCCTCATATCAGTGAGATCATATGATACATGTCTTTCTCTGTTAAACTGGCTAATCCTTAAAAAAAAAGAGAGAAAAGTAAAAGAAATCACATATGTTACTTAAAAAGTGAGAAGTTGTGGTGTATTAAATATTAGTAAAATGAGTACAAATAATGTCCTAAATAACTGTTGACATGGTTATGAAATAAAGCAAATACTAAAACAATTCCTGAAATACAAATGAGGAATGTTCTGTGTCTAAGACCCCATACCATTTTACCAAAAATTGATAAAATAATAGACTTAAAAAAAACTAAACATATCACTCTATAATTTGGAAATAAGGTAAACAATCATCATCACAGCCAGTATTCATTGCTATCTTATACCATATATACATTACATTATTTAATTTTCTTTCAAAAAAACCTACCAGAGGTAGATATTGGTATTTCCTTTATTATACAAAAGAAGAAACAGAGCCACAAAAAAGTTACCTTATTTGCTCAATGTCATATAAATGATATGTATCCTTCCCCAATCAAAACACATAAAGAGCAAATCAAATATCATCAGTGCAGAAAAACACAGCAATATAAACTAGGAAAGGACAAAGAAGCATTCTATATTTAACGCAAAGACTGACCAATTGAGCCTGAAAAACAAACCAACAAATAAACCGTATGTTAACATTCTGTTGGTAGGTGAGCTACTTAAACTGGATAGACTTCACTTCATAACATTAAAAAAAAAATTATTTCAAAAAAATCATGAATAAACTTGGAAATCAAAGATTTTACCACACTTGAGTGATACTTTCATACTTTTGTCACTCTTAAAACTGTGATTCATCTTCTAGATTGTTACTTGCAACCTACCACTGTGATTGATCCTTCAGTTGAGTAAATAGATAATATCAGGTGGAATTTGCTCAAATTCTAGCTATCAAACCTAAAATTTGACTTCCATATGCAACCATCCTACCTTCCTTCCTCCAATTTTAACACCCTTTCTGTGAAAGGCCAACCCATCTACTTTTTGCTTTTTCAGGAATTCCAGTCCTTCAGTATACCCCGTCTGTGACCTGACTCTTCAACCTCAGTACCTCCTTGGCATGCTGCCATGTCCTATTAGTATCCATTGGAGCAACAGTGGCAACAACAAGAGAACTTTTGGATCCCACAGGGCTTTCCAGATACGCATCTCACAGTTCTCTTACTCTTTAGTAAAATTTCTTAAGGAAAAAAAGGGGGGGGGCGGGAACTAAACACACCTTATTTCTTTAGCTCTCATTCTATTTAACACAGGCTTTTATTCATGCTACAATGAAAGCTATTTAGTTGTTATTAAATTTAACTGATGCTTTTCTCATCGAGCATGGCCTCTCTCTCAGTCTCTGTTGGATAGTCCGCATTCCTACCTGGCCTCTTCATTCATACCGGCATTCCTTAAGTCTCCGCCTTGGGACTTCCTTTCTTCTCCTTTAACATTCTGTCCTTGAGCTCTCTAACTTCCTGCTACATCAAATTAGAAAAGATAACAATGAAGGCCAGGTTCAAGTCAGGGCTCTAGCAATGTCAGTGGGACTGGAGAAGAATGGAGAGTTTAAAAATTTCTCAAGGCCCCCATGGGAGTGGGAGTGATGGCAAAACAGGAATCTAGGACAAGTCATGGTTCTGTTTTAGCCTTAATCCCTGGGAGGTAGAATCACTAGAAGAAATCTGTCATAAAAATAACAGACTTTGTTTTAGATATGTTAATCCAAGAAATTAGAGCGATATCACTACCCAACTACATATGATTATTTTTTAGTGGTTTTTGCCTATATAGATTTACTAATAATACATTATCAATTATCATAAAAGTTAATTGAGACTGAAACTCTCTTTCTATTAAAAATAATACAAAAAGTAATCTTAAGCATCAGGATGATAATACTGATGATGTGTATTTATAATTTAATACTATATAAAGCTGAACGCTGTTATTGCACTAATAAAATTGAAAATCATTGAGGCAAATAAAAGGAGCTGGAAGCAGTTGCAATATCTGAATTACCCATTATTTCCTTTCTCTGTAGACTGTGAAAATTAGGGCAAACTGGTAGGACATCATCTGACCTGACATCTATTTTTTGAACTAAAAATAAAGTTATTAGATCCATGTTTTGATGTAAAATCGTAGGTTATGTCAGCATATTGAGTGGGACATTATATTCCACAGACCCTATGAATATAAAAAATAAATGAGAGATGTTGATGAATATAAAAAAATAAATGGGAGACTGATTTTGAGCAGTCTGTGAGCAGGCTAAGGAAAAGTGAGTTGATCCTACAGCACAGTGAGTCATATAATTATACTATAAAACAAGGCCAAACTTTTATGAAGCACACGTTTAGGAAGGGATGATTGTGCTTTGTTTAAATATATCCCCAAACTGAGGTTCAACAGTGAGCACATCATAAAAAGTGAGCAAGATAATTCAGATATCTGGCCTCCACTGCTCCAGGTAGATTTAATTAAAATAGAAGAAAGATTGGGTGCCTCCCTGTTTTATGTACAACTGAAGATAGATGTCTATGTCCACTCTTCCCTGAGTTCTAATATAATTGCTATCAATATTTTTTTTAAAAGAAAAGCCTTCATAATTCCTGAAACATCTCAGAAAATTTAAAGATATTCTTCCAGGTACAAAACTTACAGAACCAGGAAAGAAGACCCAGAGACCAAATCTACTTCAGTGTAAATCAGGAATCAAGTGAAATAAAAACAAATAATGATATTGACACCATTTGGCATGGATCATTGCCATTGACTTCCCAGGCCTTGGATATTCCCAGGCTTTGAAAAGGGGTAAAGTAGGGGCGCCTGGGTGGCTCAGTTGGTTAAGCGACTGCCTTCAGCTCAGGTCATGATCCTGGAGTCCCTGGATCGAGTCCCGCATCGGGCTCCCTGCTCAGCGGGGGGTCTGCTTCTCCCTCTGATCCCCTTCCTTCTCGTGCTCTCTGTCTCTCATTCTCTCTCTCTCAAATAAATAAATAAAATCTTTAAAAAAAAAAAAAGGGGGGGTAAAGTAGGGCACCTGGGTGGCTCAGTTGGTTAAGCGACTGCCTTCGGCTCAGGTCATGATCCTGGAGTCCCGGGATCGAGTCCCGCATCGGGCTCCCTGCTCGGCAGGGAGTATGCTTCTCTCTCTGACCCTCCCCCTCTCATGTGCTCTCTCTCTCTCTCAAATAAATAAATAAAATCTTTAAAAAAAAAAAAAAGAAAAGGGGTAAAGTAGGACCTAAGGTGCTATTACAAGTAGCCAGTGCCCAACCAGCATAGGGAGTGGAGAGGTGGGCTCTTCCCTGGAATGGCAACATCCCCATCTTATTAATATGGGCTATAAAGAAAATACAAAAATTTTACCAAATGTGAGGGCCAAGGGATCTGTACCAGTGTATTTATTCTTTGGTTCTCCTTATAGTATACTGTCCAGCGTGTACTAGAACAGAGTCAAATATCCTTTTTTTTTTTTTTTTTTTTTTTTAGAGAATCCAAAGCAAATTAATCTATCTTGGTTTTGGAAAATAGACCTCAATAAATCCTTGCAATTGAATCAATGAAAATAGAAAACCAAATTTTGCCCATGAAAATATTCACTAAAATTTTAATAGTAAGAAAATATGATATGCCACAGTTAAAGATAATATTTCTAGAAAAAAAATTTGCTCTAGAGAATGTATTCATTTTTTAAACAGCATGTGCCTTGTGTTCTCAAAAACAATTGCAGTAAAACATGGACTTTATGAAATCAGAGCTGAAAACAAGAGTTGCTAAGACCTGAAAATGATAGGGAGAATGAGTTGACTGAGATAAAGGTGGAAATAAAGAGAGCTGGATAGTCTAATAAAGGAACATAAGTAAACTATAGTGTTAGCGTAGAATTAAAAATGACATTAGGATAGTGAAAATAGAAATTAACATGACGGAAAACCTAATGAATAATTTATCAGCTACTAAAAAGAGAAGGGATTAAAAATGAAATTGTTTCCTAAAGAAGAAACTAGTAGCATTAGAATAGATTCTAATAAAAAAATAGGAAAAAAAAAAAAAAACAAGAGATAAACTTTATTTAGCTGAAGAAAACTCTGAACCTTTAGAGGCAAAGAATTCATTATATCCCAATTTAAAACCAACATGTAAAGAAATAACTATCACCCCAACGAATAAAAAATAAAAGAGCACTAACCATAACTGGCTTTGTAAATACAGCAAATCAAGGATAAGGGAGAAATTAGCCCATACTTTGCAGAAGACACAAACAAGTCACTCTGAAGTAAGAAACAAATAATAGCTATTAAGTGGTAAAGAGGGGATGCGCCCCTAAGCCTGACTAAACTCAGAAGTTTTAACCAATGTACATCTGCCTATTGGCCTAAGGAGGTTTGAAATAAAATGTTCGGTACCAATGACTTTTTCTTCAGCCAAGATTTCACTCATATGAAAATAAAATTTTCAGTTATCTATGAGGCAGAGAAAAACAACACCCATAACACTAAAGTATTGGAAATATAGCATATTTTATTTATTTATTTATTTATTTATTTATTTATTTATTTATTTATTTATTTATGAGAGTGGGGGGCAGAGGGAAAAGGAGAGAGAGAATCTCAAGCAGGCTCCATGCATAGTGCAGAACCTGACACAGGGCTCGATCCCCAAATCCTGAGATCATGATGTGAGCTGAAATCAAGAGTCGGACGCTTAACCGCCTGAGCCATCCAGGCACCCCAAGATAGCATACTTTAAAAAATAATGTTTAGGGGCGCCTGGGTGGCTCAGTTGGTTAAGCGACTGCCTTCCGCTCAGGTCATGATCCTGGAGTCCCGGGATGGAGTCCCACATCTGGCTCCCTGCTCAGTGGGGAGGTCTGCTTCTCCCTCTGACCTTCTTCCCTGCTCATGCTCTCTCTCTATCATTCTCTCTCTCTCAATAAATAAATAAAAATCTTTAAAAAAAATAATGTTTAGAAATAATAAGTTGTGTCAAAAAGCTACAGGTAAAATTAACAATACAGGGGAAGTAAGAAAAGAATAAATGGGACAATATACAAAAAAATAATTTCATCACTTTACATTGAACAGATTGAAAAGTTCATATATCAATAATAATTCAATGATTACAAAATGAAGCAACCAGGTAAAAAAGTAAAAGTTACCATGGTAGAATTAAAAAGTCGGGTATACAATGTACAGATCACAAGTGGAAACTGAGGAAGCATACTTTGTCCCTAGAGCAAAAGACTGCAGAAAAATACATCCAGGTAGAAGAGAATAGCGAAGGGAATAAACCAGAAAGAATTAAGATGAAAAAGTAAGACCAAACAAAACATCTTTAATTAAATTTGCTAAAAGACTTCACTCAAAATCTAACTTCAGTAAATGTGCTGGTTTTAAAATCTATTCACAAATTTCCTGACACTTCTCTCTTCAAGAGGTGAAGCCTAATTCCTCTCCTTATGAGTTGCCTGAACTTAATAACTCACTTCTAACCAACAGGATCAAGCAGGAGCAATAGTGTGTCACTTCAAAGACTGGATCATAAAAGGTACTGCCACTTTGTCGACCTCTGAGAGTCAGGGATCTGGGGCCGCGAAGGAACTGAGAAAAAGAGACGACAGTATAGCGAGGCACAGGGGACCCTGAGCTAACAGCCCGAGGTGCCGAGGTTTATTTTCCATAGTCTGATATGCCTTCTACAATGACATAGGTCTATAATGATTTACAGCAGGGGCTTAGTAAGGCACATTCTTCCATGTACACAGGGTTAGTTAAGTGAAGCAGTGGGAGTGGAGAAGGAGTAAGGAAATCTGTAACTGGCTGTGATCAATTAATTGTAAACACCATTGTACTCGGACCTTAACACAGGTAAGAGAACAAAGAAGGGAATGCACAGTGTGCTGTTTACAGCTGGCTTTCTATCTACAAAACATCTGCTGTGTCCTTTAGAACAGACCACACACATCCCCAGGGCATTTCACTCCGATCCTTTCGGGTTATTTTTAACCCTGCAATCTCGAGTTTTCTCAGAGATCTCGGAGTCTGAACGAACATGCACCAGTGGCCGTTGTGGCATTCTGTTTCCTACACCACTTCTTAGTCACACTCTCTTGGATTGCTTGCTCTAGAGGAAGCTGACTGCTTTGATAGGAGAATACCAAAGCCCTCTTGGAGAGGCTCACAAAGCAAAGAACTCAGGTCTCCTGTCAACAGCCATGTGAATGAGACATTCTGGAAGGGGGTCCTCCAGCTTCAGCTTCTGATAGCTCCCACCCCTGATGACTCTCTGATTGCAACCAGAGAAGAAACCTCGAGCCAGAACCATCCAGTTGAGCTACTACAGGATTTCTGACCCAGAGAAACTAGGAGGTAATGAATGTTTGTGGTTTTAAGGCACAAAATCTTGGAAGTCATTAGTTATGCAGCAGTATGTAACAAATGCAGTAAAACATACACACCTATGTTCTCAATTAACTATATTCTATTTTCAATAATCAATCCTAATACAAAGGAACAGATTGAAATTTAATATAAGAACTTAGGCAAATGCAAACATAGGGACATATTCATATCAATTGAGTATGAGCTATATTTCAACTTATATTTTGCACAAAAATGTAAGACTACTTTTTTACTGTACAAAAAATAATAAAAGAAACAATAAAGGTTTATCCTGATATTATTTTAAATTATTCTTAAAAGCGAATTTGTATAGGAAATAAACAGCTATGAATACATAATCTAATAGAAATCATGAAAAATGCAATGAGACAAAATTTTGCTGTTCATTATTCATACACAGCTCACACAAATACACAAATATAAATACACCCACACACTCTAAAATAGTGAGCCATTTCTGCAAGTATGTAAACAATGTTGCATTTTTATTAATGTAGCAAAGATGAAGTAAGTAAAATGGTGGAGAGTGTGTGGGTAACTATCAAGAAAATATATAATTAGACCAAGTGAATCACAGCATTGTAGATAATAAAATAAAAAGTTTAACAAACTAAAAGAAAATATTTGTTAAATGCTCTTTTGTTCATTGGGAATGGGAGTCAAGTACCTCAAAAACATGAGAAAACATAAAAGCATAAGGAGATAGTTTAATTGATTTAATTCCATAAAAAATTAAAACTTCTAGGGATGCCTGGGTGGCTCAGTTGGTTAAGCGTCTGCCTTCAGCTCAGGTCATGATCCCGGGGTCCTGGGATCGAGTCCTGCATCAGGCTCCTTGCTCAGCAGGGATCCTGCTTCTCCCTCTGCCTGCCGCTCCCCCCTGCTTGTGCTCTCTCTCTCTCTGACAAATAAATAAAATCTTAAAAAAAAATTAAAACTTCTAGACATCAAAAACAAACAAAATTAGGGAACAAAGAGAATATTGGAGAGCATTTGTAATATATGTTCAGAAACATGTTAAATTTGTATAAAACAGTTTCTTAGAAAAATAAAGGTATATGAACATGCATGTTTTACTTCCTAATTATAATGTAATACATGATGCATTTCTTGTTGCTTTAATAAACATGTTATAAACCATTCACTTTCAGTCCACTTAACCTCTACAGAAAGACCTGGGTTGAATGACTTAGAGAAAAATGTGTGCTCCAATGGAAAACTATGCATTATCTATAGGACATCCATCTGGGTTATCTAATTCTCATCTTTCCTTGTCTTTGAGCTATTTTGTAACTATGAGTTGTTTCATCTGTGGATGGACATGCAAATTCTGTCTTGTTTGGTAGAGATTCAATTGACTTCTCAACCACCCCTTCCAATGGAAAACCAGTTTTCCCTCCCTTTGCACAATCTTTCAATATTCTTGGTCTAAAAATGTGCCTGTTCTTTGCATTCTCTTTTGACCAATTATAACATCTCCCTTCTTCCTTCACAAATTAATGAGTAGAAAAAAAATGTTAGGATATATTTATTTCATATTTGCATTATTGTCTTAATTTTATCTTTTTTGAGAAAAGATTTTTTAATAACAACATGTTTGTTTTAGGAAAACAATCTGTTTACCTTCAGCTGATACTCATAGATTATATATAAATATAATGTTTTCAGGTTCTCCTTGGGGTGTCTTCATGTTCAACCAACAAATTATAAGCCATTTGATAAATTCTTATTCTGAGAGGTAACAATACACTCATTTTTTAAATTAATCATAAGACTGCCTTATTTTGAATATTGCTTAAGTTTATAACACTAATGCCAAAGTAGATAGACAAAAATAAGACATAATCCTTGCCCTAGGGGAAGTTAGAAACTAATGAGAGACCCAGCAATTAATTACTATCTGTACATATTAAATTTTCAATATTTGTTGAATAAGTGACCAATTAATAATGATTAAAAAAAAAAGTATTAACATTGTTTCCTGGAATTTCAGAGGCAGACAAAGGTGATTGGTCACAGGAATTTTCTAATGGCAGGGTAGGCTTTTGAATTTGGATTTGTTGGACCATCAAGAATGGATAGGGTTTTGATGGACATTGGGGAGTGTATGTGCTATGGTGAGCGATGTGAATTGTGTAAGACTGATGAGTCACAGACCTGTACCCCTGAAACAAATAATACATTATATTTTAATAATAATTAAAAAAAAGAATGGATAGGGTTTGAATGAATGGAGAGGATGATGAAGTATTTTCCAAACAGGGAAACAATGTTAACAAAGAAATCAGGGCAGATTTTATAGAATATATCTAGGGAACATCAAGTGACACTTAAAACAGAGCCAATCCCTCCATTTGGGGTACTGCTGATTCATTTATTTCTTTACTTTATATAGACATACTTGCTAAGCATTTACAATGTTTTAGGCCACTTTTCTAGGAAAGGAGGACATAATGATGTGAACTAGATAAGCAGTTCCCAGCTCTCATAGTTCAAGTTCTAGTGGCACAAAGAGTAAATTTAAAAAGTAAACGCATTAGATACTTTTAGAATTGTATGAGCTATATAGTAATGAAAAATAGAGTAATAGAGAAGAGAATGACTAGAGGTAATGGCTATTTTAGATATCTAGGGAGTTTCAGACAGTTGAGGAAATTTCCTTAAAGAGGAAGCATTTCACCTGAGATCCGTGATGAGGAGTAACCAAGAGTGACTGGCAACTGAAAAGTGCAGAGACATGATGGGGGGATGAGTGTGACCAGGATGTAAATAACGGAGTGTGGCTAGTACACACTGAGCAACATAAAGGAAGGGGTGCAAATTTGAGTGGAAGGGGAAGGCGGGCTGAATAACAGCCCCCAAAGATACCCATGTCCTGATCACTAGAACCTGTGAATGTTACCTTATATAGCCAACGTGATTAAACTACGGATCGTGAGATGTGGAGATTATCCCGGATTATATGCATGGGCCCAATATAATTGTAAGTGTTCTTGTAAGAGGCAGGTAAGAGGTCAGACAGGATTCCACAACTTAGAATCTTTTAGACAAGGGTAAAACATTTGTATTTAATACTAAATGTGACAAAAAAGAGAATGGAAGGCAATAAGGATTAAAGAAGGAAAAAACATGATCGGCTTTACATTTTAAATAGTCATTCCAGATACCGGGTGGAGAAGAAGATTGAAGGGGGCTAAGTGTTGAAGCACAGAGAATAGATAAGAGGTTACTGCAACAGCCTAAGCTAGAAATAAGGGCTGGCTGAACTATCCTGACAGCAGTAGAGATGTAGAGAAGGGAGTGGGTAGTAGTGGAAATGATCTGATTCAGGATAGATTCTGAATATAGAGTTGATATCCTGATGGACTGGAAGTAATGGAGAGAGAAAGGTATTACTGAAGACTTCTAGCTATTTGACTGGAGCAATTGTGTGGATGGTGATGCCACTTAGTGAAATGGACATGACCAAGGGAAACACAGGAGTGAGGATCTGGGGTGATGGCTATGGAAGCAAGTTAAAAAGTCCACTTTGTGTGTATTAAGTAAAAGATGATGACAGATCTCTGGCTATTGAATACACTGTCTGGGGTCCTGGGAGAAGGCAGAGCTAGAAATACAAATGTGCACATATAAGTGGTATATAAATTCATGAGACAGAATAAGGTTACCTAGAGATGGAGTATAAAGGTTGAGATGAAAGCCTAGAACTGAGCCTGGAGCATTAAAACATTAAGAGGTTAAGTCAAAGGGAAAATGCTAGAAAAGGAGAATGGGATAGGAAGAAAACCAAGAGCCTATGGAGTTGTAGTGTCTAAGAAAAGAAATTATTTTATGGAATAAGTATTTATATTATATATTAAATATGTTAAAACCAAGTATATTATCAATAAATTAAAATTAAAATATATAAAATATTAAATATATTAAAACAAATCATAGAAGTGGATACTGAATTTGTTAACATACAGTAATTAATGACCTTGACCAAAGTAAGTCTCATTGGAGTTGAATGGATGCAAGTTCATGTAGACAACTGAGGAGACAATGAGAAAGAAGGAAGAGGTGGGTTACATATGAACAAATGTTATTCAGAGGTTTTGCTGTGAGGAGGACCAAAGAAATGCGGTAGTATCTGTACAGAAACATTTTTTCTTAATATTGAAGATGCTAGGTCATTATCAAATGCAATCGTTAGGGACACAAAGAACTTAGCAAAACTAATGGAAATAGATTATAGGAAAACCTTCAAATATTTTAATATAGTGGTGAAGAATTTAGGATTAGGAGTGAGGAACAGCTGGTTTTGAATCTAAGTATCATTGCACACCAGATGTGTAATCTTAAACAAGTTACATAAATCATTTTAGCATAATCTAATCATTCATAAAAGGGAAATAATAAGGTTGACAATGTTAAGGACAACACTGATGTCATTGCTAAGAATTTGGAAAGTAGGAAAATGAATTGCCTTTGAAACATAAACTGCTACCTAGAACTAACTAAATAAAAGTATTTGTGTATTATATATGTAATTTATATATTATATAAATAATGGAATATATATATATATATATATATATATATATAATGGATTTTGAAATTCACCTGTAGGAGATAAAATAGTTACAAAGTTAGAAGGATTTAGCAGTCCTTTAAATGAACTGCATTAAACTACTTAAAAAATCTTGTGTCATTCAGAAGAAAGATTTGGTCAGCCCTAAAAGCAGAGATAAAAGGAAAGTCACCAGGGAAGATGTTCATCACACTGATTCAAGTACTACGCAGTAACAAGTGTACATTAACTCGTCTCAAAACACCTCTGCTTCCTATGAAAAGTCCATCTGTGGAGTAGAAATAACTGTAAAATTCTGTAGGCAAGGGGATGTGTATTTCCATTCTTGAAGGGAAACTCATCACAATCATGAGAGAGGCTTCCAGCTTCCTCAGGCAGGCACATTAAGCTTTGATTCACCCAGTTGCCTTGTTTTGTTTCGATGCTCACCAAGGCACCCTCAGACTCTGTGCACATCCATTCTATGAAGAGAAGGTGCCGATGTGCTGGACTTGTGGGAATTTCTCTTTTCTGTACCATTAGTTCTTGTGGTAAAATCAATGAAGTGGTTTCTGATTTTGCTTTGGCTTCCCATAGTGTTGGATGGTAGAGGAGGAAACGGGCTGATCACACTGACTTTAAATATTTCAAGACCCTACGACATTATTTTCCATTTTAAAATAAACCAGAAAATTGGTGTATGTTTCAAGTCTATAGGTATTTTAGATAGCAAGGGTTAGTCTCAGAACCTAATCATTCCTGAGTACTTGAAGAGAAAGTTTTGGGTCTTAAACAAGAAGCACCAAATTCCACAGGTCTGCCCTTAGGACTCCCCTGCTCTAACGCATACCAGTTATGAGTTCCCATTAAAACAAAAGCACATAGTGCTTCTCTGTTTCCCCTGCATGCTGCTCAGATTTCAGCTCAGGATCATGGTGATGCTAGAAACTACACACTGTGATGGTTCTATCTTGATGGATGGATGTATTTCACAGCATTGAGAAACTCATTGGATTCTAAAAATGAGTTATTTAAATCGACCAACTTCCCGATCCATGTACAAAAAGTTGTATATGAGGATAAAGAAATCAGCCAACTTCTTTTTTTTCATAGATTGTGTAGTTAAGATCAATATATTGAGTCCTGATAAGATTACAAACATGTTGCTCTAGTTTGAGACAATTCTCAATATCTACCAGGATACCAGGTGCTTACAGTTGTTTTTCTCTCCTCTCATGTCTGACATTAAAGCCATCTCTCCACGGGAATTAGATAGTATAATAATATTACTGTATTCTTGCTTTTTCTCAGGAATCAGAATTTCCATTTTCCACAGTTACTGATTCTAAATATAACAGACTAGTGTGGGAACACAATAGAACAAATGAAATGTTATTTTCAGAATACACAGGAAAATGTCGTTTGCTTTTACTCTTGGGAAACAGTGAGAGAATAAGAGATTGGTTGCCTATGTTAGAAAAGTCTTGCTTAAGTGTTAACACACTGATTTTGGATTTAATAGAAAGAAGAACCATTTCTTTCATCATTTCCTTATTACTACCAATTTTTGGAATAGAATAATCTGCTATGAGTTTCTCTTTAACATTGAGTGATGTGATGGCAAGTGATTGCCTGATTGCCTGAGCATGTCATTTAGAACACTACCACATTCTCTAAAGAGCTGCTACTCCTTCCCAAACTGCAGGAAAGGAGGAAAGCTCTTAAAACCTCAAGAGGCAGAGGCTGCCTTCATTTCATCTCCTTCATAATTGCATCTTATTTGGGCCCAAATGCTATGTGTGTAGTGTCTAAAAATGGAACAGTAATATGAAGCGGAAATGATATCATTGTAATGCACATTTCAAAGAGATTTAGTGCCAGTTCTCTTGACTTCATATGCTTTGAAGTGTTCAGAGTATGAAACAATGACACTTACAAAGAATCTGAAAAATTCCTTCTCAAGTGTTAGTGTAATGCTGCCCTTGGAGAGAAGAGTGTGCAGATTCCTTACAGAGTTAACAATTTCTTACTACAGCTATTGCGTTGAGGGTGACATGAATGCTAGGTACCACTGAATTTCCCTTTGTGTTTTCAAAAACAGATCTTTGCTTCGCTACTTGCAAAGACACTTAAGCTCATATGAGCATGGTGCCTATTGCCTTCTCATAGAAACAGAAGCCAAGTTCATCTTCTAGCTCTCAACTTCTTTTCACTTTGGAGCTGTAGAAGAATGGGACAAATTTAACATGTCCAGCACTAAACCAATCAATTACGCCAATCCACCTTTGCAGTCTTCCTTACTCATGCCCCAATCTGCAACTTAACTCTTGCTTCATAACCTCAAATTGGCTGTAAATTTCTCTTTGGTCCCTCATCTGTAATGTTCATTCAGTCATTAGGTTTTGGGGTTCTTTTCCTATAATCTCTTACCACACAATATACTTATCATATTCTGCCCTAGACCACCTGCTTTGAAGAGCCTAGCTCCGTCTTTGTTTCAGCTGTGACCACCTCCACCCCCCACCCCTGTGTGACTGAGGTCTATGAGGCCAACAGAACAAGCCCATTCAAAGCTTATGCTGTTCATCAAGTTCACAGTCTTAAAATCCAAATCTTGAATTCCCTTCTCAAATAACCCTAAACTTTCACCGCAGATTGGACACAAAGACAGCCAAGCCAAGGAGCAACTGTTGGCCAGGTATTAAGAGAGTTATAGGCAGAACTTTAATCTGAGGTTGACAGAGTCCGTATGTATGTGTATGAGGCTCCTTGAAGGCAAGAAGAACTAGAGGCAGGGAAAGAGGAGGATCAGGATAAAACCTCGATATGTCCATTTGTACTTTTCTCCCATCCCACAAATACTAGGGTCTTTTCCTGCCTAAAGGATTCTGTTTAATCCTATCATCACCTATCTTTATTGTTCATTTCATTTCATAGAGAAACTGCTCACCTATGACCACACAGCACATAGGATCTGTACCACCATCTGGTCCTTAATCATAGACTGTTATGTAATTGCTTTTTGATTGGTTAAGGCTTTCCCTCACACATTGTCATAACATGTAAACTGGATTTTTTTTTTTTTTTGCTTAACATACTTCTATGCAAAAACTAATTACTCAGTTCATCTTTGTTATATAAATGCATGTGGAGAACAAGAGCTATATTTCAATTATTCTGATTTTCTCTTTCATTTTCTGGGGGTTGTTGATTTTATTAATGTGCCCTAAAAAAGTAAAAGCAATGTATTCTAGTATTTTAGCAGTTTCTTGCTCTTGACACTCTTAGAGTATTGGACCTTTGCCTTACATTTTAATTCAAGACTGTAGACTTCATAGCATTTTCATTTATACATCTTAAACAAATTTATTTTTAAAACAGTAGAATTATGGAGAATGAAGAAACATGAATGGTCATTTAGTTTAATTCACCTTTTGTGGGAATCCACAGCATCCTTGACAGATGCCCAAAGACTAATTGTCCATCCAGTGAGCCTTAAACTACCAAAAGCATGTATTTCAGGACTCTCATCAGTTTGAACTTGACCAATGTATAATAAAAACCTTCCAGAAGAAAAATAAATCTCTATCATTTTACATGTCAGAAGTAACAGTAATTTGATTACTAGGGCTATTATTCTTTCGTGGAGGAATCTTAGAGACTCCAAATTCTTCCATAGCCAGTGTGCAAGACGGTACAGTGTCCTTACCATCATCAAAGTATTCACATTTCTATAAAACTATGTTATCTTATATTTAAGTCAGCTATGTCTACTCTATTTTTAATCTTAATAGCTGTATGCTTTTTAAAAAAAAATCTGAAGCTTTTCATTTCAATTATTAACATCAACCATTTTTTAAACTTTTCGTTTCCTCCTTCTGGAATTTTATTTTTTATTCTTGCAAGGTAATGGAAAAGGAATAAGTAAGACTATAAAGAGATTTTAGCCCTGCCTGTCTCTTGTTGTTTCTGTGTTTTATTTTTTTAAAGATTTTATTTATTTATTTGACAGAGAGACACAGCGAGAGAGGGAACACAAGCAGGAGGAGTGGTAGAGGGAGAAGCAGGCTTCCCACCGAGCAGGGAGCCCAATGCAGGGCTCGATCCCAGGACCCTGGGATCATGACCTGAGCTGAAGGCAGACGCTTAACGACTGAGCCACCCAGGCGCCCTGTTTCTGTGTTTTAAAGTAAATTGTCTGCATGTGGCTGTGTGTGTCTTTAAGAAAGAGAGATAGACTTGTGGGTGCCTGTGTACAAGTGCTCCAGGGACCATAAAATGGAATGGAAAGCAGAATATTTGTATCTTTTGAATTCTTAAATCGTGTGTTTTAAGATTCTGTGCTTATATTAACATTAGAAACTTTGTCTCAAAATTTAACATTAGAGGCGCCTGGGTGGCTCAGTCAGTTAAGCATCTGCCTTCAGCTCAGCTCATGATCCCAGGGTCCTGGGCCCAAGCCCCATGCTGGGTAGGGAGCCTGCTTCTCCCTCTCCCTCTGCCCCTCCCCTTGCTTGTACTCTCTCTCTCTGTCTCTCTCTCTCTCTCTCAAATAAATAAATAAAATCTTTTAAAAATTTTAAAATTAATCTTTACATTATCAACATGTCTTAAAAACAATGTTTTTATGAACTAACATTGCAACAATAAGAAATAGACTGTGCTTATTTAAAAGTAGGTAAAAAGTTTTATGTCAAATAATTTATATTTAAGGTAAAGCAAGTGCGACACATTTGGTGAATGTACCCAGTGTTAGTTCTAGCTTGATTTTTAGAATACAAATATAGCTGTTACTATTTATCTCTGATCCAATAAAAATATATAAATATATGAACGATGATGTCATAGTTCTAATTATGTCATCTTTAAAAATAGAGTTTTATGTGGTTACAATTTAGTACAATTGGATGTGCAGTACTAGCCAGTTACTTACTTTTAAGAAGATTTTCGTTTTCTTTTATAAAGTTAGCAATGTTCCACATCCCATCTTGTTAAAAGGTGATGTTATTGGTGGAGATACTTTTTCTTTAATTCTATCTTGTAATTGCAAAACACTAAGTCATGGTTAATAATAAAATAAATTTTATTTTTTATTTATATATTATAATATATATTATTATATATATAATATATAATATATATTATTTATTTTATATAATGACCCCATATACACACACATATAATGAACATATATTAAAAATTTCAGGTGGTTTGTAACTACTGAATATTATTTCCAAATTTGGCATTTCTGCCTATGTACTTTCATTGCTTTGTGTGTTTGTGTGTGTGTGTGCATGTGTGTGTGCTTGTATGTAAATGCTTTAAAATAACCTTTTCGTGGTCTCTGCATCTCTGCTTCTCTATTCTACACACACCTAGGAATACTTTAACTATTCTGTGGCAACCACTTAAATGACTCTCCCTAATGTGTTTCCTGTTACAATAGCTTTGCTGTTGACCTTCATCGATTTAATTCCTTCTATAGCATATATAATCCCAAATACACAATTCAGTAGCTAATAAGAAGGTGTATCCCTTAATATCTGGTTATGGAATATTCCAAATTTTGCTATACTTACAAAATGATTACCTCAAATCCATGATTTGTAACACTACTTTAACAAACATATTCATATATCATGAAAATGTTGACATCTGAGAGAAGGATGTTAGAAAGCTGCATCTCAGTTCAATCCCTTTCATGAGATCCCATTGCTGTCACTAACCACTACCCCTTCCTTCCTAAGAATGAGCCCTTCAGGGGCTCCAATGTTACATTTACCAAGCACCTATTGGCACTATCAACCTGGGTGCAATTCAGGTATCATCTTTAGTGTCTTTACTGTCCTCTTCCTCTTCTCCTTCTTCCATTCTCGTTCCTCTTTTTCTCCTTCTCCTCCTCCTTCTTCCTCTTCTTCTTTTCTTCTTTTTCTCCCCTTCTCCTTTTTCTTCTTCTCTTCCTCCTCCTCTTTTCCTTCCCCTCCTCCTCCTCCTTCCTCTTTTTAGAATTTATATGGTCATTCATGTTCGTTGCAGTGCAAAAAGGAAATGTAATCTATATCTGACACAGTATAGTATCTTTGTATTCTGCATACCAACATATCCTTTGGATTCAATAGACATTAAATAATTTGATAATTGATACCTTAAAAAACATTCTATTCTGCAGAAATCCTCAATGGATTTTTCTTTTAGTAGTTAAAATATTTTAGTGATTTGCAAGAAAATGTCTGGGGATTTGGATACACTGGGATCCCAATACTTTACCCTTCTTAAAAATAATGTAACATAGGCTCCCACTTCCTGAAAATTTGTTCTAGAACATACTGGCAGACACAAATTAGGTTTTGATACTTAGAGATGTCTGTGTTCTATTTTATCCTAATTGTTTTTGTTCAGCATGTCTGAGTTTCCTATCACCAATTTGATTGTAAACCATTAGGAAGTTTGTCTTAAGCTTCTTTGCATCCTTATTGAGCCTAGAATATGTGGAATGTGAAGCAGGTACTTTACACACACATATTCAGGTTGATTTAAAGCTTTACACACACACACACACACACACACGTGCGGTCTCTATGACCACCACCTGGATTGCACTTCTGATTTCCTGTAGTCCATTTTCTAATACATTGTTTTTGTGCATCCTTAAGTGATTCTTTTCTCTATCCTGCTTACTAGGGTAGAGAAGGCTAAGAATCTTTTAGGGCTTGGATAAAAATTTGTTGAAAGATGATTGAATATTTTTACCTTTTCTCTTTAGGTTTGAATTTTCTCAACGTATATCCAGTTTATGATAACAATGATGTGTTCGAGTGGGTGCTTTTTGATACATACAGACTGAATTTAAATAACAACATTCTAGTTCCCAAGTTGCCATTTTAAATTAACTATAGCTCATGGATGAGGCAGTGGCTTGATTAAAAGCCAGCGATAACATCTCTCTGTACTTTGTCCGAGACAAAGACAACTGCAGGTCTCTAGCTAGGACGTGTTGAAGGCTAGCTTCGAGTGCATGTGGCTGCAGTAGAAAGCTGCGAAGGATCAAGAAAAGAAAGTCAACAGAACACTCTGATTGATCTAACCCAGTAGCTAAAGGGCTCGGAGGAATTCAGCCACTACCAAGTTGTTAATGTTGAGAGAAGGGGGAGGGCATGGAACACTAGACACATTTTGATACTATTAGCAAAATTGGAAAGTTAGAAAATAGAACATGTTCATTGGATGGGGAAAATTATGGTGGGTTGTTTGAGTTTGCAGTGATTGTTGGATATCTAAGTGGAACTGGGTATGAAATATGAATCCAGAACTTGGGTGAGTGATTATAGTTGGAAATACAGATTTGGGAGTTGTTTGACACAGAAATAATGGTTGAAACCATAAAAGTAAATGAACTCTGCAAGGGAGTGATCATAAAGGGTGAGGAGTTTTATTTTAAAGCTCTTATTTTCCTTTAAAAGAATCCTCTGTGAATTACCCAACCACATCCACGCAGCAAACTCTGATTGTAAATTTGCCATTTGTTCCTCAACTTTGTATGGATGTTCTAAGTGGGCCAGAGTAGTTGAATCCATAAATTAATCTCTACCCAACATATTTTATCTCAGCACTGGAGAGGGTAAATAAAAAAATAAAACTTAAAAATACCTCAGCTGTCCTTACATTCAACGCACCTTTCAAATATATGATAGTCTGATCATTATAAAAACTAGTAGAGGAAGGCTGATGATTGATTTTCTCAGTTTAACTATGTATTGGAATATCTATTTACAATTCATATTAGCAAATACATATTATCTAATAAATATCATGTGTATCATTATAAAATATGCTGCTATTAATAAAGATATAATAAAGTTTTAATTGTATTACTATTTAAAGTTATTAACTCATCATAATGATTTCCTAAAGTAAACCTCGTGATTACAAAATGGTTAACATGCTCATCATAAAGCATTTTGAAAACAGAGGCAATTTTAAATTATAAAATTTAGAAGACTTCTTTTTTAGGGAAAATATAAAAGTAATATTTTGATATGTCTTTGCCTTAAATATATACTGCTCTTTTTAATTAAATAACAAAAACATTTTTGGCATTTTTCTGCCTTTCCTTTTTCTCTTTACTCCAGTGCCATTAAATATCCTCTCTAAAAGTAATTTTTAAAGGATGTGTAATACCCCATTGAATAGATAGCATGATTTAGTTAAACAAGCCCTTATTTTTGGACTTAAAGGCAATTTACAAATATCCGTTACTTTAAATAATTCTTCAATGAGAATCTTAGCACATAAAATTTGGTCAGTTTTCTCTTTGCATATGTTCCTAGAGTTAGAATAGTGAATCATGCCTTGCAAGAATACTTGAGACTCCTGGTCCACATTATTGCAATCATATAAGATAATTCCAGGGTCTAGGAATTTTTGTATAGTTGCTACAAGTGATTTTTTTTCCCATGCCCTCAAAGATCAGACTTCTTTGACAGTTGCAAAAAGTAGATTTAAGATTAGAGTACAATTAAGAACATTTCATCCCATTTCCATTTTCTGCTTGCTTTTTTTTTTAAGTTTTTGAGCAATACAAATGTATTATCCCATCATGATCATATTCCATCATATCACATCTTGTAGATAATATGTCATTTGAGATAAGTATGCTTTCTCCATCTTTAGTGGCTCAAACTCCTAAAGATTGTTTTTTAACTCTGAGCTAGGATTTGTGGGAATATCAAAATATTTACTTAGTTATCTTATATGCTACTTTTGTAGATGATACATACGTAAGATGTTAGATGATACACACATAATAAAATGTATAGATCTCTTTGGAAAGATGATCCATATATAAAATTCATTAAATAGGAAAAGAAGAAACTACATACAATGTTACACAGCAGTACTTGAATAAACGCTGAATGGGTGATTTCAAAAAAGGCTGATGTCACTGTGCTGGTAGACCATGACTAATAAAACTCCTTTTTGGAAGACCATAAAGGTCTGACCTTGCCCTCATAGGTAGAAAATTTAATAATAGGAAGAAGACACATCAGTTAAAAGACTAAATGCGGTATTGTGATTTATAAGAAATATATATTTGGTCATCTGAATGACCAATATATATTTTTCACACAAATTTGTTCATTGTCCATGGTTCCTGGCTCACAGCTCCCAAAACCCTTAGAATTTCCTGAGCAATAAGAGCAATGGGAGCATTTTTTGTCATGATATTTAGTCTCTTGTACTTAGTTCTTGAAATTCCTTCAGAGCCATAAAGGTAAAATGGGGGTCTTGTTATTCATAACAAGTCTCTTTCCACCACAACTGGGTTTATGGTAATGAGGTGACTTTTGGAAAGCACCTAAGAATTGGGGCTTGTTGCCAGGGGAACCAACCCTGAATAGAAGGTTAGAACTTTTTGATCCCACCCCCATCTCCTGGGAAGGGAGGGGAGGGGAGGGGAGGGGAGAATGAGTTCAATGCAAATGAGGTGAGAAACACCATATTTCTGTTAAAAAAAAGAAAAATAAATAGTACCCTGGATTATCTTATATTCCGTTTTTTAAAAGATTTTATTTATCTGAGAGAAAGAGAGAGAGACAGAGAGCACAAGTAGGGGAGGGGCAAGGGCAGAGGGAGAAGCAGACCCCCTTCTAAGCAGGGAGCCTGATAGGACATCAGGCTTGATCCAAGGATCCCCAGATCATGACCTGAGCTGATGCTTAGCCAACTGAGCCACCCAGGCTCCCCAGATTATTGTAAATTCTAAAGTCAATGGTAAATAGAATCATACACAAAGAATATGACTCAAATTGTGAGGATCTCTAATTCCTCTTTGAATTCAGGAAGAGAACTTTCTGAATGAAAAGTGCCATTTATTTTGGTTTAGACTCATAATATTATTAAGCATTAATCATTTGAGGCAATAAATGCTCCAAATATTTTAACAAAAACATCAGGAGTGTCCCCAAATTATGGGAGTATTTTCTGGAAAAAAAACACAATGAAAAAAGCAATAGCAAACTTGTCCAGTCACTTGACAATTTTCACACTTATTTAGGTATGTGTTTGCTTGTACATCTAACCATCTATGATAAGATTTCATTTTTTAAAAAAGATTTATCTATTCACTTGAGTGAAGGGGCAGAGGGACAGGAAGAGAATCTCAAGCAGACTCCCTGTGGGCTTGACCTCATGATCCTGAGATCATGACCTGAGCCCATACCAAGAATCAGACACTTAAATGACTGAGCCACACAGGAGCCCCTATGATTTCTTGGGGTACCCCAGGGAACCAGCATCCTATGTATAACTATAAGCTAAGCCATGACTAGAAAAACTAAGTTTCAGTAAGAGCCATCAGGAAATAGAT
This sequence comes from Neomonachus schauinslandi, assembly GCF_002201575.2. Classification (NCBI taxonomy): domain Eukaryota; kingdom Metazoa; phylum Chordata; class Mammalia; order Carnivora; family Phocidae; genus Neomonachus; species Neomonachus schauinslandi. The sequence continues at coordinate 46,414,652 of NC_058412.1, read as the reverse complement.
AATGATTATGGGTAAGAAAACAGTTGAAAACATTCTGGATGATTAATCATGTAATCTGAAGTCTGCAAAACCAAATTTAAGTGAATATTGTAGTTAGCAATGTTTTTGACTTTCCAGAGTATGAGAGAACCTCTTAAATCCCAGAAGAAATTCCTTGTTCTCTCTTAGTCCTGAAGAGAAGGGTAGATGACATAAAGTTGAGGAGAAGCTGAAAGATTCATCAAAGGGCCCTGTCCCCACCCAAATACTCTAAAAATTAGTTTTAAATGGGAAAAGAGGAAAATTATTAGAGGAATAAAGTTATTAAATGGTATATTTGGAGGTAGTTTTTCTAGCCTTGAGATATAACGAATGATACGTGGAAAAACGAAAACCATGAAAAACGAAGTAAAATATTTGAGTATTAATTCCGTCTGGTCAGTAGTATATTCATGATGTGACTTTGGTCTAACTGCATAACTTTTCTGAGCCTGTTTCATTATAAGCTGAAAGACATTATAATACTTATTCTGCAAGTTTGAAATAGGTAACAAGTTTGTTTCAAAGGCTCTGGCATATTGTAATTGCTCAATAAATATTAGCTTCTTTCTTTGTTGTTTGTATCTTTGATCATGCCCATAACAACATTTGCGTGTGCCTACACCAGGACATTCTCCATGCCTTCCCATCTTCTTTCTCACCTTTATTTTATTCCACACATCCTTCTAACAGCTCTCTCTTGTCTTGCCCTTTTGTTTCATCTTTTGTTCTAAAGACAACAGTGCTGATACTATTGATGATTAACAGTTAATGAACAATTAATATACACTAGAGACTATGTTAAATGCCTTATGTACATGTCACTTAATTTTGATAACAATCCATATGGCAAGATCTACTGTTATCTAAGCTTATATGTGAGAGAATAAAGATTCAGAGATGTTAATATATTCTCCAAGATCACACAGCTATTAAATAGCAGAGCTGGGATTTAAATCTATGAGTTCACAACCCACGATATTGCCCGATTCAGTATGGAATGTCTTTTCCAAAGTTGAAAGAGGCAGAGAGAAGAACGTACCAGGGCTAAGGTTTATGTTTGGTCATGGGTTATTAAGGTTGGTCTGATAAAAATTGTTTTGCTTTTTCTTTTTCTTTTTTTTATTTTTATTTTTAAAGATTTTATTTATTTATTTGAGAGAGAGAGAATGAGAGACAGAGAGCACGAGAGGGAAGAGGGTCAGAGGGAGAAGCAGACCCCCCGCTGAGCAGGGAGCCCGATGCGGGACTCGATCCCGGGACTCCAGGATCATGACCTGAGCCGAAGGCAGTCGCTTAACCAACTGAGCCACCCAGGCGCCCTGCTTTTTCCTTTCTGTTCCAAGAAAATTTTTATTAAGTTCTATTACTATAGTAAATCAATTTTCGATATCATGAAATCAGAGGATTTCCCTCATGTCATATGCAAGTTGGGGAAATGTTAAGATGGGATCATTCTGTCACCTTCAGAGGTTAAGCATCTGTAAGAATTGAGGCAGAAGCAAAACTTGGGGATGTTCAAGCCATTTTGGAACTATTTAAATTTAATATCTCGAAGTGTCATAAAAGTTACTAATTAATATACAAGAGACACCTAATTACATTTACTGTTCAATTTATGTTACTGTAAGAAATGATTTTGGCTGAATTACCAAAGTAAATACTTATTTTCAACTTGTTTATTCTGTACAATATTTGTAGTAGTTGTTTCCCTACTTCTAAGCCTGTAATTAGTTTATATAAAAAGGCTTTCCACAATGTTTAATGTATATCCCTAAATGAAGAAGGATAACTTATTGAGTAGGAACAAATAATATAACAGTTCCAGGTCCTATCTTACTATTCTTCATGACAGCGTAAAAATTTTCAGCTTGTAGAAACTAATCCTAATTTTGTCACTTGAAATATGTTTGCAAATTAGATTTGGAATACATTTCCCATCCCCCCCCCAACCCAATCTCTATTCCTTCCCTAGAGAAACAAAATACCACTCTCTTCTTGAAGCTGCTATGAACATTTACTGATTTCTGAAAGGTTACAGTCATTTTCTTCTCTGCATTACACCTGGAATAACATCTAGAAATATATGGAAATGCATTTTTAAGTAATTGATGTTATTTGAATGAAATGATGTTCTTAAATTTGACAATGAAATGGGAGGTATTAATAAGAGCTCATTGATGGACCTACAGGGCTAGATAAACCAAATGTCACTTTTGAAGTTAATCTGGGGAAATTTCAGCAATTTATCCTGAATTTAATAATCAGTTATTTTGAGATGCCAACTTTTTTTTCAGAAACCAAACCCACCCATCCAGTTTGTTTTAGTTTACATAATTATTTTCTATTTACTAACAACAATACCAGCAATGAAATGCATAACATTCATTCCTCAATAAAAAGAAAGGGAGTTTGGGTACCATTATGGGAGTCAGATTACCTCAAGTCCTCTGTAATGTAAATATTCTGCACTGAAATATTTTTATAGCATTTTTCCCCAAGGATATTTACCACAATATAGTGTTAATTATGAAACTGTTAAAAAGAAAACAAGAAATTAAGAGACAGCTTGAGGAAAATAAGAAATGTTCTCAAATGATTGTTGACAACAGATGGGGAGTCAATGAGGTAGAGAGATACAGACATTTTATCCTCAAATGACAACAATTTCTGAAAGGAAAGTTCTCAAAGCATGAACACAAGATTGCATTAACAGTTCTAGTCAGGTGTCAGAGAATCCAAGACTCACAAAAGAAAGGAAAAAATGCTCACTTAAATTTTTTATAACTAAAAACAGTTTACTGCCCCTAAATCCTCAAATGGTTATCTTAAATTAATAAGTAATTAGTCAACTATTTTTACTATGCAATCACTTGACAATTTACAAACAATAGACATTTTCCCTATAATTAATCAATCATATTTTCTAATCTACTAAGCCTCAATTGCATATCAAATTATCCTGCTAGATAATTTTGATCCTGTCCTTTCCAATTAATTATGCCTGTTTGTTAAAGTTGGTTATCCTAGAAAACTGTCATGAAATATTATTATTCTAACACATTTTCCACATAGTGGAATAGATCATCTTATTTGGAAGCACACACACACACATACACACATATATCATATAACTGATTCCTTTTGATTATCAAATAATAGCTCACTTATAAACATCTGTGAATAATTTGGGTAATTTCTAAATACCATTTTATTTTTTTAAATGCTGAATCTTGTAAACCTGCACAAAGGAGGTATTTGTTCCTTGTATATGAGGAATATCCTCAAAGTCAGTCATACATTAGTAAATTCTTGCTTTATCAAATGATTCTGATTCTGAATTCCTTTAATGCATTTATTCAATAAAAATCATCAAGTGTCTACTATATGCCAGGCACCGAGCCTGGCCCTAAGGAAACAACGATAAATAAAGTAGACACATTAGCTGTCCAAACATTGCTTCTACTCCAGAAGGACCTTCTTTTAACTTTGTTTTTTTGGGGGGGGGCAGTTTGATGATGATATTCTTTAGAATATTTTCAATAATGACAAAGCATTGTTTCCTCTTTGAAGATGAATTTGCCAGTAAGGGACTATGGGGTAAAGATGAGGTGGATTAATAGCCATTTGTTATTTTAAATTAAGGTTAGTAAAATACATAATGATCAAATTGGCATTATTTTTTTTTTCAAAAATTATAGTTTAAGTAAGATACAACAGTAGTGCAAGCAGGTTCTGAAGGAAATTGCAGAAGTAACTTCAAAACTGTTTAGGCAAAGGCATCCTCTCAGAAGCTGTCCTCCCCAAATCCAGCCTTTTGAGGGTATTAACAGAGCCATTCCTTCCCTTTTCTTGTGTCTCCCAGAACACAGTTCTGGGCACCCAGACAATGCTTACATATATTTGATGGACTATTTACCATCACCTGACAAGGTTGTATAGGGATATTAGTAAATAACAAAGTTCTATCTGTTGGACTTCACACACAGAAGACAAGATGATAACCAAAACCCCAAAACCAAACCAAAGCAAAGCAAACCAAAAACAACCCCAAACTGATTTGACTTTCACAGATGCCCTGACTAGATACTGTTTTCTATTTCCTATGAAAACAAGTAAAAAAAAAAAAAAAAAAGGAGAGGATGAAGTTAGTATTGCATCTGGACTCTTGTTTCTGATTGTAAATTTGCCATCTCTCTGACCATACCTCCAGGAAAATGTCACTTTCAACTTATCATCTTTGAAAGGTCTTTGTAACACTGCGGTGGGATGGGAATTCATTAACTATGAAATACTTTAAAACCCTCAACTTTTAAATGTCGTGTGGTTATTAGTATTCAAGACACACAATGCCAGTCAAAAATACAGGAGCTTCAGAGTCAGTTTGGCAACCTGGACAAAAGGGAGCTGAAAACTACTATGTACATATGATAAAGACATCCAATATAAAAAGGCAATGTTCAAAAAAAATGTAAGATGCATGTAAACATGCATAAAAGACATACAACAATAGGCAATAAAATATCAAATAGGGACGTGTGGGTGGCTCAGTCGGGTGGGCGTATGCCTTCGGCTCAGGTCATGATCCCAGGGTCCTGGGATCAAGTCCCACATCAGGCTCCTTGCTCAGCAGGGAGGCTGCTTCTCCCTCTCCCACTCCCCCCTGCTTGTGTTCTCTCTCTCCGTCTCTGTCTCTCTGACAAATAAATGAAATTTTAAAATAAAATAAAATAAAATATCAAATATTCAACCATACTTTAAACCAAAGAAGGGCAACTTAAAACAAAGAGATAGTATTTTCACATATCAAATGAGCACAAATTAAAAATAAAAATGGAGGTGAGACTGTGGGAAAATGGGCTCACACATACACTGTTCATAGAAGGCAAAATTTAGACAGTCCTTATTAGCAATAAAGCATTATTTATCATTAAAAATTTATTTGGACTTTAGCTTCAATGTGGCAATTTATTCTAATACATTTAATACCTCTCCTTGCCATACTTCATTTGAAATGATATCAAAATAAGGAAAATTTTATAACGGGGACTGACCTATCTACATTAGGGAAGACTACTTAATTTTATAAATACATAGTTGGAATGGGCTTTTCCTTCTGTGGATTCAGATGCACAGAGAAATTTCTGCTTAAAAATTGCCCCATAGTCTCAAAGTTATGCTCTGAAATAAATAAGTTTATGCATTGCCACTCTGTTTTTCCTCGTGTGGTTTTGTTTGTTATCATTTCTAAGTGACAACAGGTGCTAGCCATTTTCTTTTGGACACAAATAGATACATTTAAGTGAGGAAGAAGCGAAGCGAGGTCAATGGGTCTGGGCATTCTTGGGCCTCCACATAAGTAAAAACACAATCTAGAAACCACATTATAGAAGTCAGAGAAAGGAGAAGAGAAGAAACAAAGGTAGAATTGGAAGATGGTCAGAGTGTGATTTGTAGTTTTCCCAGACTCAAGTTTCTTATATTTGTCATTGAAAGCTTTTGGATGGCTTAGTTTTTTGTTTGTTTGCTTGTTTTTAAAGATTTTATTTATTTATTTGAGAGAGAGAGAGAGCACGAGAGAGCACAGAGGGAGAGGGAGCACAGAGGCAGAGGGAGAAGCAGATTCACTGCTGAGCAGAGAACCCGACATGGGGCTTGATCCCAGGACCCCGGGAACATAACCTGTGCTGAAGGCAGACGCTTAACTGACTGAGCCACCCAGGCACCCCATTGGATGGCATAGTTTTAATGTGAATTCCTAAAGTATCTAAAATGCATTATAAAAAATTATATATATGCATTTTTTAACTGAGTGAGTTGTAAGTCTTACACTCATTCTTAGGAATATATATCTATATCTGTATCTACGTCTATGTAACTCACCTTATTTAATCCTCAGGACATACCTTTTGGGGGAGGCTTTTAACTTCATTTTACAGAAATGGAGAGCAAGGCCATACAGAAGTAGCTGGAAAAGTGGAGTCTAAGGGCCAGTTCTTATTAATGAACAATTGGAAATTTCAATGATGACTGGATATTTGATGATAATAATAACTTATAAATTTTACAACTGACAATAATATTTTGGTTATGTAAATAAAATGAGTTCCCACTTTGGAATTACATACTGAAATATTAACATAAAATGATATGATTTCTGAGATTCATTCAAAGTAATTTGGAGGAGAAAGGTTGGATGGGGGCGTGGCTAGGTCAGGACTAGCCAGGATTGATGGTAGCCGCATTCAGGTGGTAGGTACAAGGAACTTTCACCACACAAAACTACTCTTGTGCATGTTCAAAATTCTCCATTATGAAAACTTAAAGCAGTATTAATACTAAATCTTTCTGCCCCCAAAGCCCCTGTTTTAAAACACTCACAATGATTTCTTTATTGATATATTCTTGAAAAAAAAAATCACCACTTCTGTTTTTTGGGGAACTAAATAATCTCTCCTCATTTTTTTTGTTCCCATATCTAAGTCAGCAAAAGTTAAACTATTTTTTTTATCTACTACTATATAATTTAGTTTTTAACTGAAGTTTAACCAACAAAGAAACAATGTATCATTTCCAGTAATGTGCGTTAAAATCGAGTCCCACCCTAAAAGTATGTTGCATCATCACTATTTGACAAGGAGAGTTAAATTGTTTTAGGGGAAAAAAAAACTACTAGGTTATAATATCTCCTGATCTCCACTTCCAAAGTCATTGAACATCTTACTCAGTGATGGATCACTGTTGCATAGAGGTTTAAATGAAGAAAAATGGTAAAATGCTACCAAACTGATACACATTGTGTAGTTGGCTTTCAGCTTAGAGGTTAGTGAGTCATTTTTTAAAAAAACAGAATATGCTCACTTCATTTTGAGAAACAACAATGGGATTCTTTTGTTGCCCATCAGGAGGCAGTAATCAGAAGGAAGGGAAGGCATGCTAGCAGGGTTTGCTTTAGGCAGAGGTATATGGTGGGGTTGCAAATGTGAATTCATTTTGGTGATGCAAGTGAGAATCGTGCCTCCTAAATCTATTGCTTTCTTTATCCTATTTCAGTCTGCTTTGATGTCAGATAATTAATGTTTTGTGATTTATAAAAAAAGTCTGAATGTAAAGAAACTTGACTGGAAAGAAACTAAACTACAATCATAGAGTAAAACCAATGCATATAACACAATTGGAAAACAACAATAAATAAGAAAGTAAAAGTGTATGGAACAAACTAGAAACAGGGCAGGGTCTGATGCAGACAGCAACGTGGCAGCTCCCCACAGACATCTGAGGAAGATTCCTCCCAGGAGGCAGGCCTTAACTGCAGGCTGTAGATGGACAGTGGGATCAGGTCGTGTGAGCAGATGCAGGAGATGGAGGGAACACTGAAGACACTAAAAATACATTCCTTATTATTCAGGCATTTTTCTATAAAATGCAAGTGCTACCTGGAGAGCTAACATCAATTTTTTTTAGTCTTTTTTATCTCAATAATGAAATGGCTATTTATAAAATTGTCTATGTGACAGTGTTCTCCCCATGAATGGGGCAGAAACTACTGGAGATTTGATATGGAAATAGGAGAGAGACAGGCTTCTAAACACGATTGAGTTTCAGTGCTCTAGTGAGAAAGGGCATCTCAGAAGTTAGGCATCATGGGAAGGCACTGGAAGTCTGGAAGAAAGCTGGTACAACAGGGAGATAATTCCAAAAAGGGCTATTGCAGAGACCAGGGTGTTGTGAATGAGGCACTAGGGGACAAAATTCAAAGAGGCACTTACTCTCAGGGGCTGGCCCCACACTTGCACCAACCTGATGAGGATTTCCTTAAAATTTGAGCTTTAGGTGCCTTACTCTCTTCTGTTTGTCCTGGTCCAGGTACCACAAAAAAACAAAACAAAACAAAACAAAACAAAACCACCAACCCAAAGCAAAAAATACCCCAACATTTTGCTTTAAACTATGTATTCTGGATAATTACAAATGGACAGATTTCATCAGGTTGACATTTATCTCTCTCTGTATGTGTACATATGTATGTATCTATCAATCATCAGAAAAAACACTCAGTAATGCTATACTAATTCAGCACAGAAAAAAAGAGAAACACTTCTTTAATTACAAATATTTCTGATAATTAAAATATTTGTTTGGTTTACCTTTTTTTATATCATTAGATACAAATGTTAATAAACATTCACACTTTTCCCCCAACTATATATGAAGAGCATCTTTGTATTTTGGAGATACAAAATCGGATCTATCTGGAAACTTTGCTGAGTATAACCCACTGTCTGGTAGATGAAAGATAAAAATGTGCATAATTAACTGTAAGCGAAATAAAAAACAAAAGTTTCACATGATAAATACAAATAAAGAGTTATTAGAGTTGAGACAAAATTTTTAACAATTCTTACAACTAAGGGATTCGGAGAATATTTTGTGAAGAAAGTGAAATTTGAGCTAGATTTTGAAAGATGAATAGTCAACTACGTATTAGATTGGTCCTCTCCAGATAGACCAGATAGCAAAACTAACTAGGAACATTCCATGTTAAGTGGAGTCTTTCAAAAAGTATAAAGAAATGAATATTTATTTTTATGGCAGGTGTGTGAGGGCAAGATTGTAAGTTTTGTGAAATAATGTGTTTTGGTTCTCCATCCTTCTATCTCTTCACTCGCCCTTCTTGCATTCCCTTGCTGACAGAAACGGGTTGTACTAAACATTCTACTGAACTTAATACAATTTACTTGGAATAAGCTGTCCAACAAAAAAGATGGTTTTTGTAACAATAACCACTAATATAATATTAGGAATATTTAAAAAACGTTTTTAAAATTCTAAAACAAATCCTGTTTGCATTTTTTAATTTTCCCATGGGCAAGTAACTTTCCTGTTCTTCTTCATCTCTTCACCATGCCTCTTCCTCATTTTTGATACAGATTTTCTCCCAAAAGGTTACCAAAGTAAGTTTCTGTGTTTATGAAAGGCATACAGCCAGCAGGATATTCTGGATTCCTTTAAATACTTATTTTAATTTTACTTAGTTTCTAAGTTACTTTCATAAAAGAAAAATTCTATTTGAAGAAAAGAAAAGAAAATGTCATTTGTTTGATTACAAAGGAGAGTAAACATTCTCAAGTGTTTTGATGTTCTGTTACTAATTTGTAAATATGCAACATTTGCCTAATTTTTGTTTACCTTTACTTGCCACTTTATAAAATGTTATTGATTATGTATATTCACCTTTTGTCAAGTTTCAGAATAGATAGATGCTCTTTAGATTTTTAGTGGAATTTCATAAAGAGTTTGAGTTAATTTATTTTAAAAATGACATCTTCATTTTATATATTTCAGTACAAGTAAAACTTTTATTAGAGTTCTTAAGATGTTCACTCATCCAGTTGCCCAACTATTCAATAAACATGCTCCCTATGGAGCACTCAAAGCAAGGCCATGGGGTCCAGTGATTAATAAGAGTTGGTCACCATCCTCAGACAGCAGAAACAGACATATAAACAAGTAATGAAAATAAATAATGTCTGACTAGTACATTATGGATGTGTAGCAGGTCTATGGTCCTGGATCTGAAGAAGAGATGCTATTTGATTGGGTTGTGAGAGAGTTTATGCAGTAGAATATAACTGAGCTTGTGAGCTATGCTGATTCTTGGGGGTTGGGGTCAGAAGTGAACCCAGCGTGTGATGAACTGTGTAAAGGACATCTGTTGCTACATGAAAAAGACATGAAATAGTATGTAACATTCAGGGATTTGGTTAGAGGTTATGATACACATACGCTATTCTAGATGAGGAGGTTAGAAGGGAAATAACAACCTATTTTTAAAGGATATTTTATGGAATGTTTGAGGAATATAGCGGTTGCTTTAGTCAGACATGGAAGATCTACTGACCAGTGAAAGGAGGTAACAAAGATCAAGGCAGGGCTGAATCTTAAGTGTATCTTGGAAAAAATTCAATTTTGGCAGTTTTCCAAAGAGCTCATTCATATTGTTTCCCAAGATTTTTCCTTTTTGATTTTTTCTCTTTTTTCAAGAAGGTACATGTGTGACTTTCTCCTACTATATTTTGACTTCATATTAATGTATATTGATGTTGTATGAGAACAATACTTATTTATACCTTTTTATCTTTGAATTTGTTACCATACTGGATTCTGCTATTAATTCTAATCATTTTTCCCAGTTGATTCCCTTAAATTATATAAAGACAAGAATAATGTCTAGAAACAACAGCTTTACCATTTACGAACAATGTCATCTTCCTTTTCTTCCTTCCTCCCTCCCTCTTTCCCTCCCACCTTCCTTCCTTCCTTCCTTCCTTTCTCTTTCTTTTTCTTTCTTTCTCTTTCTTTTCTTTCTTTCCTTCTTTCTTTCTTCTTTTTCTTTCTTCCTTTCTTCCTTTCTTTCTTTCATTAGCTCAAGAGCCCAGAATTATATATTCCTCACAAATCTTAAGTCATTTATCCACGAACCTTTCTAAACCAATTGCCTTTTAACGGACTATTTTGATAATTAATTTTTAGAATCTCACTTGGTTGGTGGTATGTTCAGATTTTAAATTTCACCTTAAGTCAATCTTAGTTATGCATTTTCTTAGTAAAATCTTCAGTTCATCATTTTAAAGTCGATTTCCATTGCCATTTTATTCTCTTTGAAACACATGAATTATCTATGTATAATTTATGCTGAGGATTTCTAAGCTGTGTTCTAACATGTGAATATTAATAAGCAATGTCAGAAAAAGGGGGAAAAAACTTTACCTGGTCAACAAATGTTTGACGAACATGTGCTTATACCAAGTGCAGATGTTTATTTCTGGTAGAATATTTGGAGCAATAGAGAATTTACATATTAATAAACATTATTTTTATTTCAGAGGCAGAAAAAGTATGCAGGATGCTGGACATTTATTTCATGACAACACCTTCCTTGGTAAGCGTGCTTTATGCCAAACATCTTGAGGAATCCTAGTTACCAACTATCCACTGGTAATAGATCACACCAACCAGAGCTATATTCTACCATACCAGACCTCATTATACTTTCTCAGGTACTATTCTTAAAGTGTCCCTTGAAACAGAATGGAAATAAAGGCTTTTTCTGTTTTTTTGTTTGTTTGTTTGTTTTTCTGGTTAAACGTTAATAGGGTCTTAATGAGGGCTGACAGTTTTCCCTGCTTTGAGAATGGCGTAGGGATGGTAGTGCAAAGGAGAGAGAACAGGTTGAATCAATGAAAGGCAATCAGGTGGAGGATCGTATCTCTTCTAACAGACTTCTTATCTTTGTGTTCAAGACATGTACAATTAGTGTGATCCTCCCCCACCCTTCTTTGGGACAGCATGATTTCTTTCCTTGGAAAAATGGAAATTTCTCTGCTATGATGAACATCCTTGAGCAAATGAAGGAAGACTGAAAACATGGAACTGAAATACTTCCCAGCTGTTTTTGTTTGTGTGTGTGTGTGTGTGTGTGTGTGTGTGGAGGGGGGAAACTTATCTATATGTAGTCCCAAAGAACAAATTGTCCAAAATAAATTCTATGCATTTCTAAGAATAACGATGGTAGAAAAGACTTCATAAAATAAATACATTGCTAATTATCCTTCTATAGCAGGTGACTTTTAAAAAGGAAGCATTTGTTCAAAGAAAAATAATCATCCTGATCAGTAATCCCTATCAAATTCCTCCTTAGCAAATAAGTTAAAAAACTTTCTTAATTTTTATATCAGAACAAAATACCTTATTAACAAATGCTTGCAACTCAATTAAAATCTCCTTAAATTTGAGACTGTATCTTAGAATTTTGGTTGTTTCACAGTATTTAAAATAACGATCAGCAATGCCTTAGAAGTTCAAAATAATATTCCAAAAGGGGAAAAAAAGAAATGTTAATGATATATTCCTTTCATACAAAGAACTGATTTATAAATCTGTTTTCCCTTCTTATCCACATGAGAAGGAAAGTGATTGGTGGAGGGCAGTGACAGGAGTTGACCCCTGGAGCCCAGCTATGGATGATGGTGAGAACTATGTCCTTATGCCCACGGGGATGATCACTTGGTAGTAATGGATAATTATTAGTCCTTGAATTTTGAATTCACTACTGTTTTAGATCCTTCTCAATCTAATTTCAACATCCTGACTTTCTGTCTTAGGGGTCTTTAAGTTATACACACTATTCTAGCCAAATGAGGTGGTTTTTTTTTGTTGTTTTTTTTTTTTTTTTTTGGTGCTACCCAAAGTCTTTTTGTCCATCTGCACTTTCATATTGTATCCTTTTCCTCTTATCCTATCTACCTTTCCAAGACCTACTTAATGTTCCATATGCTCCAGAAAGAGATGCATTTATTAGAAACTCAGTGAAAAGCAAGGATTTGTGCACTGGACAGATTAGAACATGACAGCAGAGAAAGACCACAGATTAGTATCTAAGAAAAGAAGATTCAAATATTGGTTGCATTAATAATTCAGCAATGTTAAGCAAACTAGTGAATAGCTCTAATCCTCAATTTTGCCATTTGATAGTTGAGGATGACAATACCTAGGATCCACAATTACTACAAGAATTAAATGCCATTGGTTGTGTGTTGGTCTGTTTATTTATCATTTGGATCATGACTTTATTTTTATCTCATTTTAATTTTTAAATTTGCATATATTGACTCGTGACGTTACGTTAGTTTTCGGTGTACAACAGTGATTCAACATCTATATACATTATGCTAGGCTCACCGGAGAGTAGGAAATGGAAGTTATACATATTTATCCACTATATGCTCAGTACTCTGCATGTGAGTGTGCTCGTTTCAGGCACCTGCTCCATAGTTTTCTCCATAAAGATTCTGTTAATGTTTAATTCCTTCTAAACATTAAATTTGTCAATCCCTAAGAATGATAGGGGAAATGGACAAACCAGAGAAATCTAGAAATGGATCAAACATCACAACTAAGATTTATGGCATATCAATTTATTTTCCTACTTCTTACCGGGGACTCTCTTTGGATATCTAAAAGATTGACATTATTCATATATATATATTTAATCCCCAAAGCTCCAATTGATTTTGACAAAATAGAAGCAGCCAGTTTGGGTAAGTCTGGAGCCCTACTTGGGCTGAAGGCCCAGTTTTGCTAACAGCGTACATTCAGGGAACACTGTGAGCAATTCTATTTATCTAAGAGTTCAGCCTCCTGCTTGGGTTTGCAGGTGCAGCTGTAAATTTCAGGTGATTTACAGAGTGGGAAGCACACCAAATCTGAAATTATAATGGAGCTCAAGGCTCACAGCATCTTTTGTTAGATGCTCTGGTTTTATGATTTTGGGTGGGTGCCACCACATTTTTCTTCCAAGTGCAATAAAAAAAAAATGATGCCATTCAAGCTGAAAAGCTTAACAACCACTTTACCTTTATTGAATCTGTAGCTAATGTACTGAAATAGCAGGGGTTTTGCTGCAAATGTAATTTGAGTTTTTGTCTAGGCATCTCTTCATGCCTTAAAAATGGGTTTGCGCTGAGCACAAGCGGGTTACCTAAAAGATCTAAAGACAAAGATACAGAGCTTGATCTTACTATTGCTGACAGTTGCACACCTGGAGCCAGTGAGAAGGAAGTACTGGTTTAGAGATTATGGAGGATTGAGAAGCCATGTTCTAGAAGCCATTCTGCTAAACTAACTAACTGCAGCTTTAGGTTGCTGCTTAGTCTCCCCAAGGCTCAGTTTTCTGATCAGTTTGGCAGAGTTGGAGTTGATGACCTTCAGGCTCCTTCAAAGTCCAGAAGTGTACTCTTCTTCTAAGGTAATTTGCATGCTTTGTTTGTTTGACACTGCATGATTTCTTAAGAGCATTTCCCCAAAGTGATGCTATCCCCCTGGGCTGTGGTAAATTTGATCCTGAGTTACACTACAGTTTTGACCCTATTTGCTAATCACTTAGGAAATAATCTCTATGATTGCAAGCAACTGGAAGAAGGAAAAACACTACTCGTATGACTGTGGAATTTTAACATAACTCACTTTTACTTAAGGTTGAATCATATTACATGTGCATGAGAGTTCCAAGGAAGCTTCATTTCTTCTAACTCTTATTCACATTAAACTAATAATTATGAACATTTACTATCTACTACCCATTACGCTAGAGAATTTCATCTGCATTTTGAATTTTATCATCACAACAACTTACTGAAAGTCACACATGAGTAAGTAGTTACTGGATTCCAACTCCAATCTTCTAATTCCAAACTTAGCAGCCTTCCATAACACCTTTTCTATTCAATCATGCCTCTTACTACCACCCAGCATCACCTGGAGGCACCATTCAACATAAGCTCCTACCACATCACTGCTTCATTCCACTGGTTCTCAAAGTCATCTCCCCTTTTTGGCATTGTTTACTGTCCTTTTGTCCTAGACTACACAAACATTACACTTATGTTAAGATCCAAATGATGTCCCGATCCTCATCAAGAACTCTTAATAATGATCACCTCAGATTTTATTTACTTCCTTTTCTGAATATTTTAAGTGAATTTTGTCTGCATTCATTTTAAGAAATGAATGTTATTTTTTATTAAGTTAGTGTTTGCTTACAAGCTCCCTTTTGGGAAAAAAGGGCAACTTTCTGGTCGAATAGGAGATTTGTAAGAAATATTATTTAATCCATTCATCCAATAAGAATTTCAGCTTTCGGGGTGCCTCAGTGGCTCAGTCGGTTAAGCGTCTGCCTTCAGCTCAGGTCATGACCCCAGGGTCCTAGGATCGAGCCCTGCATCGGGCTCCCTGCTCAGCAGAGAGCCTGCTTCTCCCTCTCCCTCTCCCACTCCCCCTCGCTGTCTCTCTCTGTCAAATAAAATAAATAAAATCTTAAAAAAAAAGAATTTCAACTTTATTTGCCCTGAAACATGCAAATATAAGATACTCTTAACCCTTTGGTGCAAAGAATTCAGAGTGAGATGGGAGATATAGACACCCAAACAAATAAACTAAAATACTATACAATTCATGACTAAACTTGCCTTAAATGTTATTTTAAGAATAGAGGTGGAGGATAGCTTTGTGGAAGGGATGGTAGGTTTAAGAACATATGAATGAGGAGGCTGGAAATTAATTAAAAAGAGAGCTTTTTTCCAGACAGGAAGTTTTTTATATTAAAAGAAACAATATATGCAAAAACAAGCAGAAAAGGATGGAATTCTGTGTCCTAGAGCAAGTCGAATAGTAAGAGATGACACAGGATTCATAACTTGGTACCTGTCTGCTGAAAGCTTTATGCTATGTTGAAAATTCTAGGCTTTATCTTGGGAAAGACTAAAGATTTTTCAGTTTTGTTTTGTCTATAGCAGAACTTTGGTGTAATAAAATTTGGTGTTGGAGAGATAAGGTTGGATACAGTGTGGAGGATTCGTTGGGGAGAAGCTGTTGTCACTAATATAGTTGTGGTGAAGAAGGAGAGGTAAAAAATTGATTCAAGAGATGTTCAAGAAATATAATCAACAGAACTGATTGAATTGAGATAGGCTCTCAGTCCCCTAGATTTTTTTTTTTTTAATACAAGTCTGCCTTTATTTCAACATCCAAATTGTTGAGAGCACCTGTCACCATCTAAATAAAACTCAATTGCTTTCTTGCTGATTTTTTTCTAGGACAAACCAAACACTGGTCCTTGCCCTTTGGATGTTAAAGCTGTCTTTGAATGGGAACACTGTTCGGTTGTGGATGATTTGTCTAAGAAATGCTGCCCAGAACATATACTTAAAAGTGACCTCTCCACAGTAATATTTAAAGTAGGGTAAATGGCAAATATTTGTGCACAGAAAAAAAATGTGTTAATTCTAAAAAAGAAAGATCTTGAAAGTAATACTTTAAACCCTTTTAAAATTTAGGCATATGATACATCAAAAAAATTTTAAGATAAATCCCAGATGAAGTGCTTTCCCAGAGGGCAAAGAAAACAACAAACACACAGTACTGTTGGTATTCTGCAAGGACAAATCCAATTGCAGTATTACAGCTGATCCTACACGCTGCTAACCTACCATGCATGGCACCTAAGGGAATGTGTTTTCTCAATGCCACAAAATCCAGCTGCCTTTCCTTCCCAGTTGTGAATATTGTTGAAAAGTTTTATCCATCTGCCTCTCCTCAAACTTTCACGTGCTCATTTGTCTTTCTCTTAAAGAGTTCAATACTTAAGAAAATGTTTCATCACGGTCCACCTACAGTAACCACTCTGAGTTGGCAATGTTTCAGGCTTCAATACTCCACTTCTTCCCCAGCAACTAATTCTTGGTTATGTTCAGGGATGCAATTACATTCTCAGGAGATGAGTTATGATCACACTAAGGCAATAGTGGTAGAATATTTCCCATTGTGGACATCTACTTTCTCTGTCTCCTGTGCAAGTAACAGATGATCCTCTGACAAATACGGGCCAATGAAAGGTTAGCACTAATTTTTTTAGGAGGCTTCTGAGAGAGCTTTGGCTGTTTGATAAAAGAGCCAGTCATGCTGAGAGTTTGCTTTTACTTTCCCTCAACAAACAAATCTTTAAAATGAGTCATGATACTGCCGAAGTAGCAGTCACCTTTCAATCATGAAGTAGCAAGCACAATGACCAGAATCCCAATCAATGAGCATGGCAGAACCACAGGAATGGAAAACCTGGGTCCAGATCTGTGCTGGTAACCCATTCTCTGAGTGGGGGGAAAAAGTCCTCATTTGAATTCTTGGCCAGTTTTTAATGGTGTAAATATTCTCACCATGGCTGAGTTGAAACTACAGATCACTAAATATCCAACACACCACTGCATGGATACTGGATGACAGAAACTGAGAAACTGAGCTTGCTCTAGACTACCTACCTTAAGATGTCTCTATTTTAAAAAATATTTACTGAGCACATACTATATGCCAGGAACTAGTCAAGGTATATGAGACACACCAGTTTGCAAAACAGAGAAAAAGTTCCCTGCCCTCATGGAGGTGAGATTCTAGAAGAAAGTGAAAGGTAATCAACAATAAACATAACAAATGAGTTATGTACCATTTTAAAAGTTGATAAGTACTACAGAAAAAAGAAACAATAGATTAGAGTAAGGAAGATAGAGTCTAGTGGTCAGAGGAGGCAAATTTCAGTGATAAATAAGATGGTCTAGATAGGATGCATTGAGATGGTGACATTTTTTTTATTAAAATTTTTTTATTTTATTTTATTTATTTGACAGAGAGAGAGAGAGAGAGAGATCACAAGTAGGCAGACAGGCAGGCAGAGGGAGAGAGAGAAGCAGGCTCCCTGCTGAGCACAGAGCCCGATGTGGGGCTCGATCCCAGGACCCTGGGATCATGACCTGAGCCGAAGGCAGATGCTTAACCATCTGAGCCACCCAGGCGTTCCGAGATGGTGACATTTGACCAAGATTTGAAAAAGAGGCAAGATTTAACCAAGTAGCTATCTGGAAGTAGAGCACTCTGGGCAGAGAGAATTATTGGAGCAAAGGCTTTTGGTCAGAAGCCTGAGAGGCCTGATTGAGGAGTCATCGGAAACAAAGTGAACAAAGGGAGAGGAGGACCAGAGGTAACGGGCACAAGATCAGGGAGCCCATGTAGGTCATCCGTTGTTAAAGCCGTTGAACATCATTGCTGAAATAGCTGAAGGCAGTTACTGATCCATGTCTAGGACAAAGATTGGTATTTATGAATGCCCTGCCTCATGCTCTGTGACAGTCCTTTAATGCTAATTCCTGCTCCTTGAGATCAATTTCCCCTCAGGACTTAAATGATTCCACAAGAAAACACTTTTCCCCCCTTAAATGACAAAGCCAAAGCTATTAAAATTTTATAGATTTTCTACCTTATTATAAAAGAAAATATTTACTCTAAAATTTTCCCTTATTTGACAAATATGAGGATCATATCAAATACTTTATAAAATTTCCTTTAAAACCAAACAGAATTACAAACCCTTTCTGGGAACAGGTTATTGCTGGAAAAAATGACCTTCACTTACACCAGCCTCTTCTTTTGCCCTCTGCACTGTGTTTAATGAACCCACCAAAAGCACATGAAAAAGTCAGCTAATTTTTAATTAAAATTATTAACACTAAAATAAATACTGGCAAATAATGACATCAACCTGCTAAAATGTAAAAAACATTTTCTGAAAACATAATACAGATGAGTCTAGAAATTAGATCTGAGAACATTAATTTGGAGGATGAGAAATCATCCTCCTGTCACACATTTGGGTGCTGTGTGGGGCTAGGGAAGATTGATAACAGGGCCCCCAACTGGGATGGGGAGCTTCAAGACAGAGCACAAGTCATCCTGCTGTTGAAGGATAGGAAGCAATAGCATAATTTATTCAGATAAAGCCTATTCTGGAATATTTTAAAGTGGGAAAGTGAAATAAACAATTCATAGGACTACAAATGGTAATCAGTCAGTCACTCTGGTAATCAAAGAAACAAATTAAGAAAAAAATGAGGTTTTAAAAAATTAACTTATGGGCGCCTGGGTGGCTCAGTTGGTTAAGCGACTGCCTTCGGCTCAGGTTGTGATCCTGGAGTCCCAGGATCGAGTCCCGCATCGGGCTCCCTGCTCAGCAGGGAGTCTGCTTCTCCCTCTGACCCTCACCCCTCTCATGCTCTCTGTCTCTCATTCTCTCTCTCTCAAATAAATAAATAAAATCTTTAAAAAAAATTAACTTATATATTTTTCAATTAATATTATGTTGGAGATAATATCCCAATAGGTTGAAATGCTGGTTAAGACGTCTTTTATACACATAAATGTAAATATTTAAGTAGGCACATCTATTACTGAGAAATATTAAGCCCCATATATCAAAAGCATTATCAATATACCTAGACTTTACCTTGGAAATTTGATTTCTAGAAATTTCTATTTTAGGATTAATTTTGCTTTGTGAAATTTGTCTACAAGTGTCCTTTTAATAGAAAAAACAAAGCAGGAAACAACCTACATGTTTAATATAAATTAATACTTAAAATAAGTTACTACTTATTTATCAATAAAATATTTATTGTCACTAAAAACAATATATATAAAATTATTGGAAATATCCCTATACGTCATTAAGCTAAATGTGTTGTAAATCAGTTTAGTGTTTTTATAAAATATAAACAAAATATATAAAATAAAAATATTACATATATATACATATGTGCATATGTACGGCTGAAATGAAATATATGCTCTAATAAATTTTTTTTTTAAAGATTTTATTTATTTATTTGAGAGAGAGAGAATGAGAGACAGAGAGCATGAGAGGGAGGAGGGTCAGAGGGAGAAGCAGACTCCCTGCCGATGCGGGACTCGATCCCGGGACTCCAGGATCATGACCTGAGCCGAAGGCAGTCGCTTAACCAACTGAGCCACCCAGGCGCCCTATGCTCTAATAAATTTGTTAGAATTGGTCATTGCATGATTTTTGCTTATTTGCTTTCTTGCTTTTTCTCTTTCCGCTTTCAAGTTTTCAAAAATAAACATGCATTCCTTCTGTTATAAAAAATATTAAAGCAAAAGAAACATTTACAGCAAAAATTTTTCATCTTGTTAAAAAATAAATTTCTTAATGTCCTAGTATATAATATTTTTGCCACCCCTTTTGTTTTAAATATATTTATTTATAAACATTATCAATTACATTTATATACTATTGTATAAAATATATACCATATATTCATATATCATATTAATATAACAAAATATTTGTATCCAGTGAGCAGCTTCTGGGAGTTTGAAAACTCTAAGCAAAAGTTTAGAATTATCAGTTTACAAAGGCAGAAAATATGGCATATATGATGGTCCATATCATCCATCTCATGTAACTTTTTATTGTCTATATATTTTGCACTTAATCATACACTGTCATATATTAGGGAAATGCTAAGGATATAGCATATTGGCATAGGAGTTGGAAGAGAGTGAGTTTTAAGTCCAGCTTTGTCACTAACCACATCTCTTGGCTTTTTGCACATCATTTGAATGTCTCTGTGACTCATTTTCCCCCTGGCAATACTTTAATATAAATAACAATTACTATTTATTGAGTTTCTATTATGTACTGGGCTGTATTCAGTGTGTTTACAGATATTGCTCAAAACAACCCTATGAGTTGGTGCTACCATTATTTCTATTTTATAACTGGAGAACTGAGGAAAGAGAGAGTTAATCAGTTAAAGAAACAATAAGTAACAGAACTGAGATTCAGGCTCAGTCTTTTTTTTTGAGATTTTACTTATTTGAGAGAGAGAGCACGAGTGGGGGTGGGAGGAGGGAGAGGGCGAAGCCGGCTCCTCACAGAGCAGGGACTAGATTGGGGCTTAATTCCAGGACCCTAAGATCATGGCCTGAGCCAAAGGCAGATGCTTAACAAACTGAGCCACCCAGGCACTCCCAGGCTCAGTCCTTCTGACTCCGATGTCCTTGCATTCAACCCATACCCTTACTTCCTCACTAAGTTAAAGATAATACTTTTCAGCCCTTCATGCTTTATGTTTTTTTATGAAGTACAATTAAGATGATAATATAAAAATTGCTTTGAAAATTATATATATAGCTATGTTTTAAATGTAAGTTCAATAGCAGTCTTTCATGTGCTGGGTTTGAAGAACCTTACAATATGGTCTTTTGCTAGAGAAGAGCTTCAAACTGGCTTTTAAGACACCCATATGAAGAAAACCAGAGTTTTGAAGTTCTGAACACTTGAACTATTACATATCCCAGGGATTCAGGGACTTAAATTATTGGCTCATATAAATTAAATCAGTAAGAAACCAAGGTCTAAACAACTCAAGAAATATTTATAGAACTGCAACAATGAAAAGAATCGTCCAGGTGACAGACATCCACATCTTGTGACTGGCACAATGTCCCTATAATTTGAAATTTCCAGTGGAAGATCAGTTTTAGTTTACAGAGCAAAATGTTGATACATTACTCAATACTTGCCACTGAAGGAATAGTCTTGCTATAAGGACCAAGCTATCTTACCTACTGAAGGGAAAAGCAGAACCTGTCAGAAATTTATGGATAGCAATTGTCATTTTCTTTTTTTATTCAGATGAGTCATTATTAATAGGCTTTCAGTAGTTATGTAAAAATTACACTTGATAAAAATTTAGGACATACTAATAGTGCCAAGTATTATCTGAGGCTGCACTCTGATACCTTGCTGAAGGAATCTTCCTAATTGTTCATTGACGTTTTGTCTTTTCATAATTTTATCCTCAAAAGTCACATGCTTCTTCATTGTTGGAACATTTTGCTGGTCTGTTCTTATGATGCCTAAAATATATGCTTACTTACCTATTAGAGATCAATGTAATATGATTGAATTAAAAGAAATAGAAGTAAAAGAAATCAGAAAAGGTGCTTAAAAGGGCATACTTTCATAAAAGCTAAGAAAAGAGGTAACATGGCTAATGCAAAGTTTTGTTACAGACAGTAACAACACACATGTTCATATAAAGCAGAACATATGAATATGTGAAAGTCAGACCATCACAGACATGTGTCTCACAGGTTTTAGTGGGATCCCTTTTTTCATAAAACAAAACAAAACAAAAACAAAAACAAACAAAAAACAAAGCCTGCTTTTCAAGCTTATCTGCTGCTTTTAACCTGAAATTCTTTGGTCTCTGTGGGCATGAATATTATAGTCTTATATACATAATGTTTATCTCCGAATATAAATTAATACACAGCTTCCTCATTTATAAATTGGCTTGCCAGTGTCAATTGTTAGAGCTATTCAATCCTATAACCAAATCATAGACCCTAGTATGTGTGTGTGGCATAAGAGGTGATATTTTTCCACAGTGAGGTATCACTTTTTGTCCTTAGAGGTCTTTCCACTTAGACAGAAGGGC
The DNA here is from genome assembly GCF_002201575.2 of Neomonachus schauinslandi. Lineage (NCBI taxonomy): Eukaryota > Metazoa > Chordata > Mammalia > Carnivora > Phocidae > Neomonachus > Neomonachus schauinslandi. The sequence goes on along the minus strand of NC_058412.1, from coordinate 46,392,732 downwards.
CTGGGAATTCATTTCAACACAATGCCTTAGGACACACATAACAAAAAGGAAAAAGTCCAAGAGTTGAAAAGTATTTGCCAAACTTATATTCTAATGATATCACAAAGATATAATGCTCTGAGACTTAGCTTAAAACAGTCAGTTGGCCTAAAATATCATATTGCTACAGATTTTATGACTTAGGGAAGGCTACAAAGACATGTTCCTTAAACTAGCTCCTGGAAGATATTTAGAGTTTGGTTGGACGACAAGGAATAGACAGAATATCCAACTTATTTACTTGATATCAAATGATATCAAAGGGTCACCAGTGAACACAACTTTGTGTGTTCACATATGGAATAGATCCACATGGTTGGAAGCAAAGACCAAATATTAACAAAACTTACTGAAGATTAGTTCAGAAAATAACCCTCAGGACTAGCTATAGACACTAATATTCCACGCTTTGTACCATGGGTTAGAGAAAAGTTTGCCCTTAATTTAAAGAATATTTTTGTGTGTATGCATATGTGTGTATGTGGGTAAGCCTATAGTATTGCTTAGAAAACCCCTTTGAGAATAGAACTTAGCCACAGTTTTCTCTATTCAATTCTATTTTATTTATTCTTACTAATTTTTGTAGAAAAAGCAGAAGAGAACCAGGCCATATTGATAAAAGGGTGATTTAAATAGTGACTTAAAACCTCTTTCTGTAAGATCCAGAAATATATTTCCCTAGGCTTAAAACATTATGATAAAAAAAAAAAAGAATTAGGAACCAGAAGCAGAGAGACATCAAGTTGGTAATGAATGCAGACTAAGTATAGAATTTATATAAGATGTATTAAGAATAAGATAAAAGGTCTTATCATAATACCACATAGTACAGACATACTAAGAATAAGTAAAAGGGAAACAAGTCACTTTCTTTTTGAAAGTGGTTGACCCAGTTTTTATAGAGGAAATGGTTTTTTTGAGGGTCAAAATAGGAAGATCTATTTCAGTGGTAAGTAGTTTTTGACAAATCATTTTGCCTGTTTAGGTAGTGATTTCCATATGTCTAAATTCAGACAAGTTGTATTCTTTGGAGAATAAGGTCATTTTCAACCCTACCATCATTAATAATTCAATGATTTCATTAAATTTATGTTCTGTATATTTTCATATTATAAAATTCCAAAACGCAGGAAACTATGTAGTAATGAAGCATTAGCCTAAGACTTAACTTTTAAAAAATATTTTAGAATCACCAAAAATCTTTCTGCACATTACCAAATGATTTGCTTGCTCTTCTCATATCTATACTACATGACACTTACCTCCAAGAAACATGGAGTTATATTTCATTTCTCCATTAAAATGGTCTGGTTTATTCAGTTTCAATTTCTTCCTGATAGTCTGTCGGGTGTAGTACTTTGCTTTCTCAGCTCAAGTGTCAATGCAATCTTTTCAATAGCCACAATCTGCCCTTTCCTGGGAAATTTGTATTGGTCTTTGCTCCTCCTTAATCTTGACATAGGCATTGAAATCTGCCAGGCTGATATAGTACTCACTTGCTTATTTGAGAAAATTATTTCCTTACTTTCACTTTTACCGCCCCCTTTTTTAAGGAATCATAATACAATAATCCAGATTAACCAATGGTAATAAAGGCATTGAGCCTTTATAATTTCAAATAAGAGCATGGGATGAGGATTAAAGACTTATGCTGGCTTTGAATTTCCTATGACTTAAAAGAAAGTCTGTTCTATCCTTAAACATATGATGACATTTATCTGAAGTAACACAGACACGTATGAAATACATCAGTAAATCTTGTGGGCTTGCTTTGGTCAGTCTAAGACCCAAAGCAACTAAAGCCATGTGTGTCAAATGAGGTATTCTTGGGTTGGACTATTTCTTGTGAGGATTCCCAGGCTGTTTCTATGCTTACAAGTCCATGCATATTCATATTGAGCCACAGGTACAGGCATTTGCTTACTTGGGCATTTAGGGCCTTTTATTTTCACATTGCTATAAACAATGACATTTCCTGGCGCATTATTTCAACTAAATTAAGATCAAGAAAAATGGGACTTCTGTCTCCTAATCCCTGCATGTTTGAGCCATTTGGCGCCTCTTGTGCAGCAGGTAAGGCGTGGTGGAGATGGGTGTTTGCGCTCCTGGAACATAGCCCCTCTCAGGTGACAGTGTGTCCTTGGGAGGTGAGGGAGCTTGGATTAAATGGCAATTCACAGTAGCGCTCAGAAAATGCTTTCTTCGGGATCTAGCAATCACTTGTTATTTGTTGCTTCTACCTACAATTGCTGTGAAATTTTTCTTTATTCAGAGAAGTGCATGGAAACGGTGATAAAGCTGGCTGCCCCTTCTCAGGTGAGAAACAAATGCTGAGAAATGCTATTGTCCTGAAAAGATCATCCTGAAGGTCACTTCTCTGGACCAGACATGGTAACAATGGATAGTAGCAGCATGACCTTCCTGACTAAAAGAAAAAGAAGACTGTACCTGAGGAGAAGAAGGGGAAATATTATATATATCTATAGATACATACAGAGATGTTTTATATAAATTATATGTAAATATTATATATATATAATATTTTATATATACATATTATATATATAATAAAGCAATGATAACCTTAGAGAATGTTCTATAAATGTAATTTCTCTGTTAAACTGAAGTCTGTTGGCTCATGTTTGAACAGTCTAAGAGCTGAAAATGAGGATCTTACTCACATATATTTGTTGACTTTGAAGGAGAGTTGGAACTAAAAGAGAGAAATGTAACTTTAATAAATGAAAACACCTAGCTGGCAGGTGAATTCTTATGTTTGCAGAAAGCCTCTTTGTTAAGGATAGCACCATGTGTAAATTCATTTGCATAATCCAAAGCAGATCATACTTCCAGACTCTTTTTGTGCCCTCCAATTATCTAAATTCTGCCAGGGCAGAATTTAAAGCCATACACCACCACACCAGTATTCGAAATTGGAAGCATTTAGCTGGTGACTTAAACACATCCCACTCTGGACACTTCTATGTCCCACCTACCCAGCACTTTCTTTCAAATTCTCCTATGATATGTGGACTTGTCCATCTTCTCCAGGATAAACTTCTGGGAAGAGAGAAAATATAGCTGCTAAGAGCCAGGTACTTACATATAATAATTCAGTCCTCACATTGTCTTGGTAAGATAGATTTGATCAGATGTGTGTATTCCCATGCCAGAAAATCAACATTCAGAGGTTAGCAGTATCCTTCAGGTCAGAAGTAGATTTGGTATATGAATCCTGAATGGCCTGACACTAAATTTAACATTGGTTTCACTATACTTTGCAGGTAGAAGAGTTTTCTATTTATTTATCTTTGATTCCATCCTTCCCTTGCCTCAAGTCCACAGTTTTTCAAATAATAATATTCAACAGATACTAGTTATACACAAGCAACTAAAACATACCCTGCCCAGAAATTAATAGAAAACAGAGAGGAATAAAAATTAATTTTTCCCTACATACTTATTAACAATGTGCTATTTAACAATTCTGATGATTTAGAAGGGAAGCTAATCATACTGTACAGATCACTAGCATTCAGGAACCTAAGATACACCAGGTACCTGAATGAGATCCAAAAGTTTTCACCTAGTTGGAATATCAGGTACTACCTAATAACATGAAATTTAATAAGAACAAATGCTAAATCCTGCACTCTGATTAAAAAAAATCTATAAGACTTAAAAAGACTTAGGCACACCTACCTGAAACTAACTCATCACATTTTAGTACAAGAAACCAAACAAATTATATCCCACTTAGAGGATGATGATTAGGGTTACTAAGTAAATTGGGAATATTACATCAAAGGAATTTTGCTAAAAGCATAAGAATCTTGGGGAAATTACGACAGCCTTCTCACAGTATTTTAATAAGTTCATTTGGAACAAAAATTAAACTAATTCTATTTGTTTTTAAAGTGGTGGGATTCAGATCAAAAGGCATAATATGGAGTAGAGAAATTTCCTCTCACTATGTAACCAAGTTGGCCAAAGACAGAATGAAATACCTGGGAGATAGACATTTCCTCACTCCTAGAATTGTTTACATAGAGATTTAAAAATCATTTGTTGGGACTTTTAAGAGATGACTTTATCAGATGATGCTTATAATGCCATCTATCTCTTGATTCTTATGTTCTTCATATTCTTGGGGGAGAAAGTTGTTACTGGGATCCTGACACATTCTCCACCCTCATTCCTAGTTAGGTTAAGTTGCCCTACCACACTTTCCCATAGCACAAGCAATAATTATGTAACACTTTGCATGTATGTTGTTTTAAGAAGTTATTTAGCAGTATGTGTTCAAATAATTTCTTTGCCTTTAGATTATAAGTTCTATGAGGGCAGGGACAATGTCCATCTTGATATTCACTATCTACCCACCTTCTTGGAGGAAGGAGTCAAATATTAATTGACTGACTAATTATTTACAGTGTCCTCTTTGCAGGATCCACTTTGGATATTCTCTGGTAGTAAAAAAAAAAAAAAAAAAAAAAAAGAGAGAGAGAGAGAGAGAGTCAAAGACCCATATAGCTTTGATGCCAACAAGCCCATAAGACCTAGGGGATGGGCATGGCCCACCTAGCTCAATGGGTATTTTGAATACAGTTTATTTAGAATTAAAGAAATTAAAGTAAGTCTTTCCCAATGTAACATTTTACATTCCATCCCCAGTTTTTGTCCATACTCATTTCTTTATCACAGAAGGTATTAACATTTAACAAAATTATTATTAATTTGATGACATTTGTTTTCCTAGTTTTTTGCTAAACTTTTCAAGTATCTGGACTCACATGATTTTGAGCTCCCTCCCATAACTGCTAAAAGTTAAGATTTAAGTATTTTAGAATCAAGAGGATCGCTTAGACATTTCCCTAATTCAAAGGAGTAAGTTAGGCAGAAATATACATGCTTAAAACACAGATATTGACTAAATATAAGGCAAAGACTATCCATTCAAACAAAAGGGAGTAAGCTGTTATCTGATGACTCTGATATATAAGAGATGTATTAAGACAGTCACATTGGGGCACCTGAGTGACTGAGTTGGTTAGGCTTCTGATTCTTGATCTCAGCTCAGGTTTAAACAAAACAAAACAAAACAAAACAAAACAAAAAGACTGTCACATTGCATATTCCTAGATAGTAAGAAACTAAAGCAAATTTATCTGTAGACCTCTGAAGATTGGAGAGTCCAGAATACTACTCCCTGTTCTATATATGTTTTATATATCAAAATTCCCATGTTGAGATCATTTAAATTATTTTGAAGAATAACAGAGTGATCAATGAAGACTCTACATCAGAATTCACTTAGTAGCTGGAGTGACAGGAGCAGGTGGGAAGGGTCTTGATACCATTCCAAACCCATCCCTGAATGGAAACAAACCAGAATAACTTGGTACTATTCCTTCCAGAGCAGGATGATGCTCGTGCCAAAGAATCCCAATTACCTACCACCCTGCAAGATCTATCCTAAGTTAAGGAATTAAATTCCCTTTGAGGTCACGGAACATTTCAGAAGTTAATTTAAATTTATCTGTATGCATTTTCATTGAGGAACAATCTCATTTCTCACCGTCCTGTTTGAAGACCTGACGAGCTGGCCAACATGAAATGATTATGATGCAGGGATCTCATTTTGAACATTTTCCTCAGGGTTTTCATCAGCTCTGCTGGTTACCTTTCTTTCCTTAGAGCAATTTCAATTTCCTTATGACTCAGCAAGCAGCATTTGGATCGATACTGTATTTTTTCCTCTTTCAGTTTTGGATTGGCCCTTCATCTTTTTATTTTATTTTATTTTTTCCTAAGACAAATTTAAAAGCTTTCCCTTCCAAAGGCAAAATTTCTAAAACTCTGCACTGTATCTTTTCCCCAACAATTCTTGACTGATGTGTCATGTTCTGTCCTATCACTTTAGGTAACTCTCGCGTCTTTGTGTTGTACCCCTCCACAGGCAAGCAAGAATGATGGACTCCGCTGACCAGGGAGCACCGGGATGCAGCGTGATGTTTATCAGACAGGTTTCTTTGAGGCTTTACAACACACTTTTCCGATGAATACAAATATGAAGGCCTTCCAATTGTATTTGCAAACCAAACGGGACATAAATTACTCCCAAGTATAAAAGCTTTAAAGATAAAATACCTGGGATGTGGCCAAAATCCTGCATACACCTCTGCTGTTGATTTCCTCTGGATATATTTGGTATAAATGCTAGGTGTGTTTGGTTTAATCTTGTGTTTCTTTCCTCTTATGAATGTTAGAAGTTAGCTGCTATGAAATCCTTCAGAGATTTTTCAGTTGAAGAGATATCTGCCCTTAGCCTCCTGGGCCACTGATGCTACAGGACTCCTGAAACCACAAATAACACACTCCTATCACTGCTCATAGATTTCCCTTATTTGATGATGCCACTTTCATATGTAAAGCACTGGCTTCACCTTGTGAAATAGGTTGCTTTTGTCAATTTCCAGGTTTTAGCCCTATGAGGCATACGTTGTCTGGAATAGAATATATTTCTCATCAGATATACCTCTCCCCTTCAATATACCATGCACACATACATGCATATTCTTTCTCATTCCATTTGGGAACAGAAATTCCACCTAAGGCCCAGGATACATAGGATTGAGGTTTCATTGGCTTAAATAGCCTTTGGAATTTTCTAGAGAGATCAACTCCGTAAGAACTTCTTATTGATTCTTACTGCCAAGCTAACCAAAAATGCCCTACTGAATCAATTCAGTTGTGGAGACACTTCTGGTTGATGCAGATGTTCTGTCCTACACGGGATATTAGGATCCTGGCTAATGTGAATATCATAGGCTGAGGTCAGGAAAAGAATATAAAGGCATCTGAAATATAAAAGATATAAAGATTTTTTTTCAACTGAACTCAATCTATAGTAAGATTTTAGAAGTAGATTCTCATCCCAAAATCTCAAAACAAAACTAGATTTTTCTGATATTATTATTTTCTGCTTGGTTAAATTCGGGGCTCATGAGAATATCATATTTAACCCAGACTATACTCCTATATGAGTATGAATCACATTTATTAAAGTTTCAATATCTTCTATCTATAGACATACACTATGGTCAGTTTTCAACAAATTTTTTTTTGAGTGTGAACAGAATAAGAAAAAAATATCTCTCATTTATATAGCACCTTTCAATCAGAATGTTCTTTGTACACTGTACATGGTTAATTTTCCCCCTCAAATACATGCGTTAAACTCCCACAGATCTATCAGCAATTTTGTGGGGCTATTTTAAGATTATGTTAGAGAAAGGCTTTAACAGAATAAAAAAGCCTGGTGTAGCCTTCACTCAACTTAAGGAAGTTCAACCTATTTTTATATTGTCTAGTTCTATGTGGAAATATTACTAAGAACATAAAAAAATACCCAGTGGATTTGCAATAGGTGATATGTAGGAGGGAGCCTGGCCACTTAAATAAAATGAAGCATAAAAACTTAAACTAAGTCAGACCCATATGAAAGAGGATGAAGATCTCTGATCATTCTGGGGATTTTTCTGGGCAGTCTTTTTTTACCTCATTAAGTCACCTTTTGTCCCTTCCCTATTCTCAAGTACCTGTATTCTCATTATAGCTTCCCTGGCCACCGTGTTAAAATTGCTTTCAGAAAAGGATGGAGAATTTACTTAAACCTATAGCGTGTCCAGTTGTTAATGGTTTTATTTGACCTCACTGGGGTTTTGTATTTTAAAAGCTAATTAATCCTTAAGGTAAGGAAAACAATTTCAAATAGCAGGTTGAAGAGAATGAGTCTTCCCTTTGCCTTTCAAATTGTATAACAGGCTGGCCACCAGTTTCATATGTTTCTTATATTAAGCTTGTCTTAAACTTATAAAGGCAGACTGGCAAAACTAAGAAATCTCATGGGATACTGTTTGGCTTATCCTGAAGCTGATTTGAAAAATGAATGGGAAGTGGGAAAGGGTAGATGATTGATTTTTTTAAAAATGTCAGACCTTTTGGGGGAACTTTAAAAAATGTCTGCCAACTCCAGATATATACTTAAAAACATGGCCATTATTATGTGTGATATAAATAAACTTATATTATTAAATCAGAAATACAATATAACTAAAGACAAAATGAATGTATCTGACTTAAGAAATAGGATTGAGCATTATATTATAAGATTGTAAGAGAATTTGAAAGAAAGCCATAAACTAAAATAATACCCAAGAACAACAAAATACTCTAGGAGAAAACTATATATAAATTAACAATAGTAGTGATCAAGATAATAGTATTATGAACTTGCACATTATTTGACATTTTACATAAATTTACATTTGCTTTCTTATAACATGCCCTTCCAGGTGAGTGAGACTGTAATCCATTTAGGACAGAAAGTGAGACATTTTCAATATAAATGGAAAGGAAAAAGACATTTAGGAAGGCAGAAAACAATTACCTAAATTGGAATTTTGCCAGAACACATAGATTAACAGTCCCATCCTGGGAGAAGTATCCTGAGATCTTTAATGCTCACTAGCAGCCAGGATCCTTCCTTTATTTCTCACCAGAAAGACATATGATCTTTTATCCTCCTGGAGTCCTCCAGTATTTCCTGCTTGCTCAGCACTTTTGCATACCAACGCCTTTTACTGCCTTCTCCAGGAAGAATATATAGTTTGCACTTGGATCTGTGGACTTGCTGAGTAGTCTGACAAGGTCTTTTCAAAAGGGTTATATGCTGTGTCTCACAGTAAAAGAGTATTTTAACCCTCCCTCGCATCTCTCACCAAGTCCTGTATTGTTGAATAATGACTACCTGAGTAGAGTCAGAACACCCCTAAATCCATGCTCAGGGTTTCCCAAAAGAAAAAAAAAAACAAAACAGAAATCTTTTGGACAAAACATTTTCTTTTGGGAAAAAAATAAAAAAGCTGTTGAGAAATGTTATACAGCAAGTGCAGGCATGCAGCAGGTGAATGAACTTTCTAGCATCTCTGAGTCTACTGTTAAACAGAGTAGCAGCTCTATTCATTTCCTATTACTTTAGAGCTTCTATTTTTCTCCATTTGTTCACATGTCAAACTTATGAAAGTTGAACCTCTCCCCTTCCCAAGTGATTTTCTTCAGTAGGAAAAATCAAGAAAATTTACTGGGAACGGAGTTGGTCAACATGTCAGTAATGCCATGGAAATTGCATGTTTATGGCACAATTGTGTTTATCACCATGCACAAGGATTCCATGAATGCTGATCATCCAATGGTAAGATGTTAGGAAGCCACACACAAAAATGCCTACATACACAATTTAAACAATAATACACAATTTAATCATCCAACTTTGGTAGTAAACTTTGTTCTCTGAATGCATCCACAGACACTACTGGTTATTCTTGCAGAGTTCTACATTTTACAGACTACACTATTAGGTGGCAACACAATACAGCATAGATCATAAAATCTTGAAAAAAATCAATACAGCATAAGCATGGTCACCTGTATTTTAAAATGAAATATTTTGTGCTATAGATAACAAATTTTGTCCCAAGTGTCATAGCATATGGAGTTGCTAAGGTAGAAGAAAATGATCTTCTACTTAAAAGAATTGAATAACCCTTTACCCAAACTTACCTTCAAGCTTCAAATTACTGGGTGTGATGTACAGCAATAAAATATGAACATTGATATGCTTTGTAGTCCAATCTCTTGATACTACAGACAATGGAAGTGGGCATAAGTGGAGGTGAGAATTTGGCTAGCATTGTATAGTAGTTAGTAGAGCATCTTGAGTTTAGACTATAGTCTACTTTTAACCAGAAACTAGCATTGCAATCTAGTCTTACACATCTTCTAGTCAAGAATGTCTGAAGTAATCACATGTATTGAATTAAAAATCTTGTGTTTTTTCCATAACTTATGCACCCCATTTAAGCATATAAAATATGTATATTTGTGTGTTAGACAGACCTTGAGATGACCTGCAATGACTTCTGCCTCTTGGTACTCATGCCCTTGTACAATGCCCTCCGATTAAGTGGGCAGGAACTATGACTTGCTTCTAACTAATAGAATACAGCAGTTGATGAGATAACACTTCTTTGATAATATTACATATATTTATAAATTTCGTTTTGCTAATAGACAATCTCCCTTCTTGGCTTCAATGAAGTGAACTTTCATGCTATGAACTGCCCTATGGAGAGGCCTGGGTGGCAGGGAAGTGAAGGTTACCTCCAACAGCCAGCATGGAATTCAGTCTGCCAGTTACATAAGAAATTCAATCTTGTCAACAACTATACAAGTAAGCTTGCAAGAGTATTCTTCACTAGTCAGGTCTTCAGATGAGACCTCAGCCAGATCAAAACCTTGACTGAAGCCCTGTGAGAAACACTGAAGAAGAGGACCCAACTAAGCAATGCCTGATCTCCTGACCCACAGAAAGTTTGAGGTAGTAATTATGTGTTGTTTTAAGCTGTTAAGTTTGAGGTAATTTGTTAGACGGCAATAGACAACTAATACAATTTTGCTTCTGAATAAAATAACAATAAATACTTAAAAGAAATAAATCTTGTCCACAATCAAGGTAATGTAACTGCCCTATAGGAAACTTAAAATTTTTTTTGATCTTCGGGATAGATTAGAATCAGATCTGTGTGACCTCTATTAAAATGATAATAATGAATCGTTGAAAACTACATCAAAAACTAATGGTGTACTATATGTTGGCTAACTGAACATAATAAAAAAAGAGCTTACTCCAACTTTTGAAATTAAAAAAATAATAAAAGAATTGTGCAATTATGAAGAGTAATTATAAAAATGGAATTAATAATAGAAGCAAATTACAATTACTTTCCAAAACGTCTTTTCTCACAACAAAGTGGTTTTCTAAATGTCACTCTACTTGTCTATATTTCCCCTTCTTGAAGTACTCAAATGACACCTCCCAGAAACTACCTCTGACCTCCAGGGCCCATATATAGTTTTGGCTTCATTTGTCCTCCCTAAGGACTTACTGTTTGTGTCACTTACACGGCACTTAAAACATATCAGTGATACTGCTGGTGGGTGAACAGGTTTATCTTGTCTCCTTGATATGCCCCTCTAATGAGGAAAACTTCCTAAGGGTAGGAATGATGTCTTTTATTCCTCTAACACCAGCAAAATACATAGTAACTTATGACACAGAAGATGCCCAAAAATCTGTCTTTGTAGATGATGGTACTGTGTTGACAATAGAAATAATTTGTGTCTTTTCTATTTAAGGACAAAATTCAAATAACAAAAGATTTCAAGACATGAGGAAATCTATTTGCATCTACTGGGAGAAAATTGGGTAGTTTGGTTAATACTTTCAGACGCAGAACCGTTCTAGGCACAGGTACATTCTCCATCACCTTGTCAGTCACCTATATGTACACAGCTTAGTTGTAAAAGCACCTCTGGAAAAAAAGCCAATCGCTCCAAGCAATTATTGATTTTTCCTGTGGCCTTCAAGTAGGTAATTAGACTAACATTTCACCCCATCTTTAAATTCTGTGATAGCCTTGTGACCCTGGCATGTGTGAGATAAACATGTGCTGCTGGGTAACATTTTACCATATGACCTTATTGTTAATCATGAAGGTATGCTGCTTTAAGTCACAAATTTTAATAGGCGAAGCATGTGAAACAGGTTGATAGATTGATATCCTGATCCTGATGCTAATGTATTTAAACACAGGAGAATTCATGAACAGTGTACAGAATAAATTTAAGTATTGATTAATTCTTTTGAAGGTCAGTCTCCTCTGATCATTTGAATTTCCTGAAAACTTATAAGGTTAATTCTTCTTAATTGAATAGCAAATCATATTTATTGTGAATAAGATTTATTCAAAATTTTAAAATTTAGGGGAAAATATTGATATCAAACAAAAATCCTCCCTCCCAGAGAGAATCATTCTTAGTATGTTAGAGTACTTTTCATAAAATTCAAATCATGCTGTATAGGAAATGTCTGGATTTTTTTTTCCTTTGGACAGTAGTATATAATTTTTCCTCTGCCTAGAACATTCTTCCAAATATTCTTTGTCTGCCTAAATCCTGCTCATTTTTCTTGTCTCAACTTAGACAACATTTGAGGAAGTCTTGACAAGTGAAAGTTGATTGTGATTCAACAAGCTTTGCTTTCCCAAATTTTTGTTGTGTTCTCTTAGTACCTTGCTCTTCTATCTTAACACATATACACACAGTATCACATTCAAATTGCTTGATTCTTCAATCCCATAGCTAAACTATAATTCTTATGAAGGCAAGGACAATGTCTTACACACTATCGTACTTCCAAATAAGCACAGAGCTAGCCACATAGTAAAATAGTAATGCACATTTAGTAAATGAATGACTGGGTGAATGAATGGCCTGATTGAATACATAAATTAAATTATGAGTATATTTTATGACGGTTAAATATTGAGAATAAACTTTTAAATAACTGTAATATTACATCACATGAATGAGCAATAATTTACTTAGCAAGTTCTTTTTGTTGTTGGTGGTGGTGGTCATTGATGTTATTTCTTATGCTTTGCTATTTTACACAATTCAATGATCAACCTTGTAATGGAATCCTAATTGCTATTTCTGATGATTCTCTCAGAATAAATTCTTAGAAGTAGAATATTTTTAAGGCTTTTGATATTACTGCCAGATTACTTCTTTCAAAAGATTAATGATTAATAATGTTAACAGTGGATATAGTTTATTTCTTAAAGTTTACTTTTAGGTGACAGTGTCAGCTCTCATGTTATAGTTATGTGATGAAGGTCAAATATTCTGTTCATATGCTTATCATATATATATTATAATAATTTACATCTTTCTTTTTAAAAAGATTTTATTTATTTGAGAGAGAGAGAGAGAGAGTGAGAGAGAGAGAGAGCACTAGCAGGGAGGAGGGGCAGAGGGAGAGGGAAAAGCAGACTTCCTGCTGAGCAAGGAGCCCGATGTGGGGCTCGATCCCAGGACCCTGGCTGGGATCCTGATCTGAGCTGAAGGCAGATGCTTAACCGACTGAGCCACCCAGATGCCCCAATAATTTACATCTCTTAATTTGATGCAATTATTTGCACTTCTCATCTATAGATTGTCAGCTAGTATCCCTCGTTCATTTTGCTGTTGGAGTGGCATTTGATTTGAGTAATTATTTTTATGTCCTTATATTCTGCTGCACAATGGCAGAAATGAGAGGCTTCTACATAAGCCAAGTAGCATACAGATAAAAATAGCTACATGTTCATTAAAGGATACAGTTATTTTTTAAATGATTCACACATGATGGCTATGCATTTGCCTTAAAGAAGGTAGATAACTATTCCTATGGTAGAGCTTAAGAGACAGTAAAAGAGATGTCTGCTGGAGTCATTAGCCAATTCCTACCAAATTTTGACCCTTCAAGGACCTTTAAGAGAAATAGTGCTCCCTCTTTAATACTTCTCATACTTTCTCCTTCCTTAATACTTCTCCATATTTTTTTAAAGATTTATTTATTTATTTTAGAGAGAGAACAAGAAGGGGGAGGGATAGAGGAAGAGGTAGAGAGAGAATCTCAAGAAGACTCCCTGCTGAGTGCGGAGTCCAATGTGGGGCTCAATCCCAGGACCCTGAGATCATGACCTGAGCCGAAATGAAGAGTTGGATGATCAACCGACTGAGTCACCCAAGCGCCCCACTACTTCTCCATAATTTACATAAACTTCTCATAGGCACATATCATATTTCCTTTAGACCACACACGGATTTATTTTTAGTCCTTAAATTGCCAGGAGGTCATGTCTAGCACATACCTGACATATTTTGTTGGAATACATTGTTGAAAAATGAGTGAATTAAAAGTGAATGATTGAGTGAATGAATCAGTTAAGTAATTAAGATGCATTTCCATTCATTTTGTCATTATAAATCATGGGGCTATAAGGGAATAAGAGGTGAATTTTGATGACTAGCAAATGTTAGGGAAAAAAAAAAAACTGATTCTAGCCTTTGCCTGTTTTTAAAAATATTTTCTAAAACTATCCTTTATCCTAAGTAACCACTGTTATCAACGACTTATAATATGGAAACATTTGATGTGTTTATAAAGGCTGAGATTTTTTTTCTTCCCATGACCTGACAGATACTTCTGGTCACTTTATATCCTCAATGGAAACTATTCTTCCAAGGACAGGAATACATTTTGAGACAGTATATGGTGAGACTATAGGCAATTGCCACACAGAAACTCTTACTACAGCTGAATTTTGTCATAACATGTGGTTAAAAAAATGTGTACTTCATTAGAGGGGTGCTTACATGGGAACACACATTCAGTAAGAATATTTACAGACTTGGAATACCAGATATAAGAAAAAAACCATCTTTCAACTTGTTGCCATCTTTACAATAATTGAATTTAATGAGCTTTTCTCCAGCTGTCCCCAAGGAATCTACTCTCTAATCAAGTCTAATTGGTGTTTTCCCTTGAGGTGAGAATTACACACACACACACACACACACACACGCACACACACACACACACATAGTAAAGAACACAGTATGCCTAAAGATTTTAGAGGAAAGGAAGGTTTTTCTCTTGTTTCCAAGAAATAAGCAAGACTTAGATTGATTTCTGTTAAATCCTGATATAAGTTATTTTAAAGTAATGTTCATTTACAATACCTGTTAACTCAAAAGATATTTATAAAAGCTAACAAAGTACCAGATGTAATGCTGGGTTCCAGAGGCACAGAACTGCCTAGTGCACTAAGATTAGAAAATTGTTACATAATTTAGGCAAGCTAAAAGCCTGGCAAATATATTGGAATGAATATTGTTTTTACTGAAGTATCTCTACTAGGCATTACATTATAAGACATTTAATTTTCATTCTCCTTAGATAAAAATACAGAAAAAATACAAAGGATAATGAATATCCATCTATTTGATACTCAAAATTAACATATAATCTCTATAATTTTTCATATTTGCCTCAGATAGATTTTAAACAATACTTATGCCCAAAGTTGAACATCACTCCCCATGCTCTTTCTCTTTCTCCCTGCCTCCCATCCTACTTCCCCTCCATAACAGGCAGCCAACTATATCATAAATTTTTGACATATCTAGTCCATGTTTTTATATATTAAATGCCTACTCTGACTCTAAAAACAGTATATAGTGTTTTTATTTATCTATTTTTACTTTTAACTCTGGCTGAAATCAGGGTGTTTGTTGTTTCTAGTGTTGTTGTTCTTGTTTAGAAATAGAAAAATCACTCTGGAACTTGGTAAAATAGTAACAGATTGGTGGTTTTCAGAGATGGGGGCTTGGGGGTAGGTGAAGGTTGTCAAAAGGTGCAAACTCCCAGTTACAAACTACGTAAGTCCTAAGGATGTAATGTACAGCAGAGCGACTATAGTTAACAATACTGTATTATATATTTTAAAAATTGCTGAGAGAGTAGGTCTTAAAAGTTCTCATCACAAGGAAAAAACCTGAAACTGTGTGGTGTGATGGATGTTAGCGGGATTTATTGTGGTGATCATTTCACAATGTTCTTTAGAAAAGTATTTTGGGGCACCTGGGTGGCTCAGTGGGTTACGCATCTGACTCAGTTTCTCCTGAGGTCACGAGCTCAGGGTGGTGGAGCCCCTGCTCCTGGTGCAGCGCTTAGCACAGAGTCTGCTTGAGATTTTTTCTCCCTCCTTCACCCTCCCCCTCTGCTCCTTCCACCGGTAGCACACGTGCTCTCTCTTGTGTGCACGCTCTCTCGCTCTAAAATAAATAAATAAAATCTTCAAAAAAGTGTTTTGATCATTTCATTTATTTCCTTCAATTTTAAGTGAATACTCTATAAAAAGCTTGTTAGAAAATGGTGTTTTCTTAGTTAACATATTCATCATTTTTGTGTAAATTTAAATTATTTTATTTATTTTACTTTTTGAGAGAGAAAGAGAGACAGCATGAGCAAGAGGAGTGGCAGAGGGAGAGAGAGAGAGAATCTCAAGGAGGCTCCATGCTCAGTGCCAAGCCTGATCATGGCCCAAGCCAAAATCAAGAGTCTGGCACTTAACCTACTGAGCTACCCAGGCGCCCCTTTCATGCAACTTTAAAAAGGAAGAGTTTATATATTTTTGAAAGAGCTAGTCCACTTTTAAATTATTTTGTTGCTTAAATTTCTAAAAATATTTTCAGGAATTAGTGACTATTTTAGCTTTATGAACAATGATTACTCAACTAAAGAATCAGCACTTCATAATTGCATGGTACTTATTGTACTTAGGGTGAAGTGTAAAATAATACCTATGATTATTAGAATTTTAAATCAAAGTTAAAAAGTCAAATTAAAAATGTCTTAACTCTGTGTTTTACAACCTAATATTAAATTAGAATTTAGTTATTTCTGTTTATTTCAGATTTATAAAACCAAAAATCTCCTTATTCTTTAATTCCTTTTAGAAACTTTATTTTTTCATGATTAAAACTTCATCAAAGTCACTTAAATGTAAATTAACATACCAAGGAGACTCAGCCCTGGAAGGTCATTTTAATAGCAACCCTACACATTTATTTAAAAGGAAGGAACAGGGTGCACCTGGGTGGCTCAGCCGTTAAGCGTCTGCCTTCGGCTCAGGTCATGATTCCAGGGTCCTGGGATCGAGCCCCGCATCGGGCTCCCTGCTCGGCGGGAAGCCTTCTTCTCCCTCTCCCACTCCCCCTGCTTGTGTTCCCTCTCTCGCTGTGTCTCTCTCTGTCAAATAAATAAATAAAATTAAAAAAAAAATAAAATAAAAGGAGGGAACAGAGTGCTAAATTTACAAGAGGGTTTTTGTAGCCAGACCAAGCTACAGTTTGAGAGCCAAATTCACATGAACCCAATCAAAGAGTTTAAACAAACCCAATGGGATGTGCATGACTGGGGTAGGGGGACTGGGAGAAAAGGAGATCCCTTATTAGCAAACAAAAAAGTCAAAAGCTTCTTACTATACCCACAATTCCACTCATCCCATTTTTTCTCACAAATCTGTACCTCAGGAATTGGAGAACTTGGAGTAGTCACAATCTCTGAAAATTTCCCTAAAAATTACTTCGTAAGCCATCTCAGCCTCAGTGAGTGAGGGAACTAACATTGAGCACAGCATACCAGCTCTAAATCAGCACGAGTTTGCTGGAAGAAGGGTCTTTTTATATGATTGTAACCTAACAAAGATGTAGGCATCTTATTGGTACTTAATTTGAACTAAGCAAGCCCACTAAGGAAAATACGATTTGAAAGAAATGCCTTTGAATTCTATATTGATTGAGAACTTGATTTTGTAACAGGAACTGTGCCAGACTCATGGTTATCTTATTCATCAAATTCTCATAACAACCTTATGAAGGGAAAAAGAAAGAAGCTTAAAGAAGTGTAGTAACTTGCCCAAGTCATGAGGCTCGTCAGAAGGGAGCAGGGAATTAAAAGTCAGCTTTCAAAAACCAAATCATAACCACAATAAGGTCTGCTTTAATACACGAAAATTACATTATGTGTAATGCTGAATATTGCAAAAAGACTGAATTTCAATGATAGACAAATGTTTAAGTAAACTATATCCAAAGATTACATATGCCTATTAATAGGTTTATACATAGTATATGATAATATGCAAGAAATGTTTTTGTTAGGCCAAAGTAGCAGAATGTAAAATTGTATATAGAGTATAATTACAGTTATATATATATTTGATTAAAACAACAACAACAACAAAAACTTGGGCATGAGGGAGAAAAAGGAACAAGAACCAACATAGTCTTTCTGTTCTTCGGCAATATGTACAAAAAGCTTTTAAAATGTTGGGACTTTTAACCCAGTAATTCTATTTCTTACAGTCTGTTTTAAAGAACTAATATAAGAAATGGATAAGCACTTGTGAATAAAGATGTTCATGAAAGTGCAAATTGTAAACAACTTATATATCCAAGTAGGCACTTTTAAGAAAATTATTGTGCACACATAGGATGTAATTTATACAGTCATTATACCTGCAAAACCTTTTTTTTTTAAGATTTTATTTATTTATTTGACAGAGAGAGACACAGCGAGAGAGGGAATACAAGCAGGTGAATGGGAGAGGGAGAAGCAGGCTTCTCACAGAGCAGGGAGCCCGATGTGGGGCTCGATCCCAGGACCCTGGGATCATGACCTGAGCTGAAGGCAGACGCTTAATGACTGAGTCACCCAGGCACCCCATCTGCAAAACCTTTTTAATGGCAAAGAGAAACGCTTGCAATATAATGGCAAACAGAATTGCGGTATACAAAATTCTATGTTTGGTAGGATCCTAAAATATGAGCACAGATAAAAGACTGCAAAGACATATGTTAAAATGTTAATAGTGGTTTTCTCTGGGATAGTAGGATCATGATTGATTTCCCTTTTTATAACTTTCTGTATTCTACAACTTTTCCACAATCATCACAAAATATTATTTTTATTTAAAATAAAAAAGTCACTTCATCTTTCAAACTTTCTCTACTATGATTAATTGTTGAGAAAGAAAGAAACACATTGAAAACGGCTGCCTTCGGCTCAGGTCATGCCCAGGGTCCTGGTATTGAGCCCTGCGTCTGGCTCCCTATTTAGTGGGGAGTCTGTTTCTCCCTCTCACACTGCCCCTGCTTGCGTTCCCTCTCTCGCTGTGTCTCTCTCTGTCAAATAAATAAATAAAATCTTTAAAAAAATAAAAATAAATAAAAATATATTGAATGGTGATTTGTAAAGAAAGATTCCCCACCCACCCCATAAACTAAAGTGTAAAAGGCAGCAACAATATCTTACTTATATGTACATTCCTTTTGCTCACCACTGTCTGCTCAATAAATGCTAACGTAATCAACAACAACAAAAGACATGAAGGATCTGAGCTGACTGATAAACAGGAAAGGACTTTTGACCCTCCACTCCCCTCCCAAAAAATGTCTAGAAAATATCACAGGTCTGTGGGAGTTTTGTGTAAATTATACATGAACTTTCAACTAATAAATAATAATTTTGTATATAAAGTTTTCCAGATCACAAAGCAGAAATCTTTTCAACTCATTGGAGAAGTTAGCAACAGCTCAGATAAAGAAACTTGACATAAATAGCACCCTCCTAAAAACTAAAAAATAGAGTAGTACACTATAACAAATATGACACATTTCTAAATTCTAAAAACTGTTCAACATAATTTATCAGACCAAAGGTTAAACAGAAAGACATTCGAGAAAACTCAATATCCTGAATAAATAATCAAAGCAAAGCGAAAAAAGCAAAACTAAGAAAAATTAAGAGAAAAAAAGAGTATTAGGAAATAAAAAAATTATAATACTTCCTCCTTCCTGTGATAAGGGATACTTAGCTTAAATAAATGGCAACATTTTATTTACTATTTAATGAGCCAAAGTCTTAACCATTAGAGTCACAAACACTACCAAGACTTCATCATGAATGATAAACACCCCAAAACTTTCACAAACATACTTTTTAATGTAATATCTGGGGGTACATGGATTAGCTTCAATGTCCATTGAATTTGGGTTAAACACCTCAGTTTTAGAGGTGTTCCTTTTATTTATTTATTTATTTTTTACAGGTGTTCCTTTTAGAGTCAAGTATAAGGATTCCCATGATCAGCAATGTTATGAAACTTTGCTGTATCTCGTGCAATAAAACAAAAAATGAGATATTATGAGTGAATATGGAGAAAAAAAGGAGACATGACTTTAACTCAAGATGATATATTTTACTATCTGAAAATTCAAGGGAAAAAAATTGAAAAATCAGTAAACTTATTAAGAGTGTAAACATGGCTGGCTCCAAAAATAAAAACACAAAAAAGTTTCCTAGACACTAAAAACAGCCATTTACAAAATGAAGATTAGCAAAGAAAAAAAAAAAAACACCTTGTAAAAATGTTAAAACTTCTGTATAGGATCTTTTCAAGCAAAACTGTCCTATTCCTGATAGATTTAAAATAATAAAGATCACTTATTACTATAAGTCACTATCTCTACCTAGAAGATTCAACACAAGAAGGGCATCGATTCCATCAAAACTGATCTATAGTTTAAATGAAAAATTTTGAACTTAATACATTGGTTTTTACATTTGTCTGTATGACTAAATGTATTTCAGAATATTTCAAACAATAATAGTAAGAGGGGACTTCCATTGTATTATTATTTCAACAAAAGTATTTAAGACTGTAATGCTAACACTAGAATATATAAAGAGATATAGGAAATGAAATATAAATCAAAGGAAGATATACAGGCAGGCAAATACCTTCCCATATAGAAAGTATAATAATTAAAAAGGGTTTTGAATTAACTGTTTAACTCCGTAAACAGGAAAGAAAATAATTATCTAGTATCTATTGTACGACAAAATAAATTCAGGAGGGTAGACATGTAATGTGGAAGTAAATGTATCAAATAATCAAAACTTGTGATCTTTAATGTGGTATTTTCTGTATACATACAGGGGAAATTTTTTCTAAGCCTCACAGCAATGGCAATAATCATAGGAAAAACAGGATAGATGTAAATATATGACAAATAGCACCATCAATCAAAATAGCACCATCAATCCAAAACAGTAACAGAGTGACAAATATTCAATACCCTTTGTTTATATATACATATACACACATCATAAATACATATGCATTATATATATTTACCTATTATGATTTTGTATAATGTGTATGTGTGTTTGTATATATTATCTATAAATGAAATACAATAGGAGATAAAATTAAAAAATGTTTACATTATTGAAATTTAAGAAATTCAAATGGCTGAGGAAAACATGAAAAAATAAAATAATTAAATTTCTTAGTCAATGGAATGTGACCTAAAATAATGATGTACTACATTTTGGCTGTCAAATTGCCAAGACCAATAAAGAGAAAAGATACTGGCTAAGTTATCAAGTGGAAGCCATAATATTCTCCTATGTATGTGTATACACATACATATATATATATATATATATAGTACTAGTGTCTGTATTTTGTGTAGATACATATAGATATATAATATATATATAATATATATATAATTTTAAAGAAGAAATACTTTAGCTGTAAGTGTATTTTTGGAATAATAGTCCTGAAGTTCAATATCAGAGTCTGTATTATTTATATTATTTGTATCATAATTTCTATAATGACACACTAATAGGTAATTAAATTATATTATAGAAGTATATTTATTGGCATAAAATAATTATACATATATGCATATATGCAAATCGTATAATGTGTAATATATAAAGTTAATATATATCTTGTTCCTACACATAAATATACACACATATCTGAAACATCATATTCTAAAATTTAAGAATTATCCCCATGGATGGGAAGATTTATTTTCTTAATATGCATGCATATCTTTCAGTATTAATAAAATATATTTAGGACTTAAAACTAGCTTAGCTTATATCAAGTAAGAAAATTAAGAAAGAAAGGCATTCTGATTTGTTGAGATGATAGATGCTTTGTAATTATCTTCGTCAATCGGAATTATCACCTCAATTTTAAATTTTATTCAAATTTCAAAGTTCATTTTAATTATCCAATAGTTTTTTCTCTATTTTAGTTGGGACCACTGCTTCCTTTCCTTTTATGTTTTTCTTTTATAATACTGATTTTGTTCAGCACTTTTCTTTTGCTACTCTGGAGAAATAATGTTCATTTTCTTGCATCTAACACTTGGTTGCCATGTCCGAGGAATGATTTTTCTTTTTTATGGTTTGTTGATTAAGTCAAGTAAGTACTTATAAAATATTTGATGCTTAGTTACTTTATTTAACACATTCTGCTTTCTCCTTTTTAAGGGAAAGAATGTGAGATTAAATTCTTAGTTAAGGCATGTCAGGAAGCTAATATCCCAACAACGTATTTTTTTTTCTTTAGGAAGCCTATCTACTTAAATATCCCTTAGTAATACTTTCAATTTAACTCTGAGTTAGAATGATAACATCACACAGACAAAAAAAAAACCAAAAAACAAAAAAACCCCACAGAAAACAAACAACCACCACAACAAAAACCCTTTCACCAAAAATTGAATTTGAAATATAATATTTACCTATCTGTCTATCCATCTATCTGCCTTTGCATGGAGGAGAGGTAGGAACATTTGGTCTTTGCTTTGGTTAGATTAACTGTGAAACTGACTTAAAATTAATAAGGTTAGGGGCACCTGGGTGGCTCAGATGGTTAAGCGTCTGCCTTCGGCTCAGGTCATGATCCCAGGGTCCTGGGATCGAGTCCCACATCGGGCTCCCTGCTCCGCGGGGAAGCCTGCTTCTCCCTCTGCCTCTGCCTCTCTCTCTCTCTCTCTCTGACTCTCATGAATAAATAAATAAAACATTTTAAAAAAATTAATAAGGTTATTTTAATCACCATTTTACTCTCCTATTTAAAACTAAGGTTCTAATTTTAGTCTCAAAAATATTTCACCACACACTTCTAAGCTAGAGGCAGCTTAGTTTGAGAAACCAAATATTGATTTTGAGGAATAAAAATTTTTATATAGTGTAAACATATTGCTTTTTGTGTGCACACTCTTTTAGAAAAAAAATGAGAAAGTCTTATAGAAAACAAATGAAAAGAGCCTTTGCTTGAAATATGCCTTTCATTTTCTTTCAAGATTTTATTTATTTATTTGAAAGAGAGAATGAGAGAGAGAGAGAGAGAGCACATGAGAGGGGGGAGGGTCAGAGGGAGAAGCAGACTCCCTGCTGAGCAGGGAGCCCGATGCGGGACTTGATCCAGGGACTCCAGGATCATGACCTGAGCCGAAGGCAGTCGCTTAACCAACTGAGCCACCCAGGCGCCCTGCCTTTCATTTTCAATGGGATTAAAGTGAAAAGTAAACTATCACTTTCAATATTTTCATGATTCTTAACAATTATTAGTGTTTACTATTTGATTTATGTGAATTTAAGAAAGCAGAAAGAGAAAGCGGAATGTGTTAAATAAAGTAAATAAGCATCAAATATTTTACAAGTACTAACTTGACTTAATCAACAAACCAAAAAAAAGAAAAATCATTCCTTGGACATGGCAACCAAGTGTTAGATGCAAGAAATTTAAGAAACGAAGGTGATGAAGATAGACCGGAAACCTAGCAACAAAGACATAAAAATAATTTGACTCCAAAGATCCAAGGATACTGATTGAAGCAAATGGAAGGTCAAGTTAACTGATGATCCAATTAGCAAGGTGGAAGGCAGGCAAAAAGATTGTACTTTAATCTGAGCAGCGGCCCCCTGCCACATTCTCAGTGGATGTTTAAATAACATAGCAGAAAAATTATACTTGCTTCTATCTTCCTTTGTGTTTCTTTCATATATGAGAGGAAAAGAGACAAATATAAAGGAGAGGGGTTTGGGGAGAGAGAAAGGAGAGAGTGAGATTTAGATAGAGAGAGTGATTGCAATAGGGAGCAAACAAGAATTTGCAAACTATGGCCAAAGTTATCAAACCACTGTTCACCTCAGGCATTCTGTTCTCTAACCTGCTCTTAGGTGGATGACTACAGGGATATTCAGGGAGTTCTGTCATTCTGTCAAGAGATAAAAGATCTGAGGTCATTTGTCAGTGAATGTTCCATCCAGGATCAATGAAAAGAAATAACTGTAGCATGCACACTATTGAAAGCAAGATAGAATCTTAGGCTCTTGGAGTTGCATTTCATCATCCCACCACACCAGCCCAAAGATGTTATGCTGAGAAGGCCAAGGTTCACAATATGAAGGCCACATAACTAGCTGCCTAGCCCTGAGTGGTTATTAGAATCCAAGTCGCAGGGCGCCTGGGTGGCTCAGTCTGTTAAGCATCTGACTCTTGATTTCAGCTCAGGTCATGATTTAGAGATCCAGCCCCATGTCGGGCTCCGTGCTCAGAGCAAAGTCTATTTGTCCCTCTCCCTCTGCTCCTTCTCCTGCTCATGCTCTCTCTCTGAAGTTAATAAACAAACACAATCTTAAAAACAAAAGAATCCAGGTCTCATGGTTCTGGATCCAATAGTTCATTTAATTCATAGATTATTACTCCCACAATCAAAGTTTTAGAGGAGGCTGAGCCAAAGCCTCACAAGTGAAGTGAGAACAAAAGATACTATGTCCTGACCAGCTTACTATTCAACTCTACAATTTCTAACATCATGGTTAAGCATGATTTATGTAGTTATCAAAAGTTGTTTCAGAGGCCAAAGGTGGACACAGATCTTGTCAATGTTGATTACATTTACTTTAGATTGTTTCATGTCCTTATTTCCTCAGACTCAGTTAGTACTTCTTAATATGTTGATACACACTGAAAATTTATACCTTGACTAAGTAAACATCGGAAGGAAATAGAGAAAAGTTTTAAATTATGTACATATGAAAATAACTCTATAAACAATAGCAGAGAATGTCCATGTTTCCATGCAGCAATGGCAGCCAACTAAACTTTCCAGAAACCATGCAAATTAACAAAAATAGCATATATAACTGACCATAATCCATACCAAAATGTAATTGGTAAGAAGATAATGTTACAAAGTAAAATTTATATAGAAATATGGCAATAAATACCGTAAGCTGAGCCAACTCTGACTTGTATTCCGGAAAAAAGGGTCAGGCAGAGACAAGGTCAGGAGAAGGGTCCTGCAAGTCCTAACAAGGGCAGAACACAGGTGAAATCACTCCCAGAAAGAGAGGACACGCCCTGGTGGGGGAGGATTCAGAACAGGTCAGAGACAGTTGTGTCAGAGGAATGAGTACTGAGAATAAAATCAAGTGAACAAAACTGGTGGTCTTAAGGAACCACTTCAAGGGAAGAGGAAGAATGAAGTGAAAGGAGGAGGCATCATTTGAAGGGTTGTTGGTGAAGGGGAAAAAAGAAATTAAAGATTCTACAGAAACAAAAAAGGATGATAGTCAGAAAACATGCCAATCACTTTCCAACAACTCCCTGCCAAGATGTTTGCTGAATAAAACAAAACAAAATAAGACAACTACTTAAATAATAACAGGACAGGCTCTCAAAAATATAGTAAATCAACTCAACCACTCAGTCCTGCCTAAAAAGAATCACCTGTTACTGCTTGTCCAGAAAATTACAAGGAATTCCAAAAGGAACAAAAGAGTGGATGACATCCTTACAAAATTACATGAACAACAACAAAAAGAAAGAATTTCAGCTGTTGGAATAGAGAAAATTCTCACAGAACTATTCCATGCAAACAATTTCCAGTCTCAGAGAGTTTTACAAGGAAACTCAACCAAATTTTCAGAAACCATAATCACAATGTTATTTTACATTTTCCCAGAGCATAAAAAAAGTAGGATAATGTCTAGATTCTTTATATGAAGCAAAGTCAACATTAACACCTAAATGTATACATACACACATACTCATATACACAAAATTACCAATCTCACTTATGCATATTGATGCAAATTCCTAAATAGATTATTAGCAACACACACACACACACACACACACTAAAGTGTCATGCTCAAGTGGGATTTATCCTAAGAATGTAAGAACAGTGTTTTTCTTTTGAAGAGTTTATTTATTTTTATTTATTTGACACAGAGACAGAAATAGTGAGAGAGAGAGCATGAGGAGGTGGAGTGGCCGGCAGAGGGAGAGGGAGAAGCAGGCTCTCTGCTGAGCAAGGAGCCCGATGCGGGGCTCGATCCCAGGACCCTGAGATCATGACCTGAGCAGAAGACAGCCACTTAACTGACTGAGCCACCCAGGCACCCCAAGAGTGTAAGAACAGTTTAACATTTGGAAATCCTTGAAATAATTTGCTACATTAATAGATCTAAACAGAAAAATCATGATTATCTCTGTAGATGCTGAAAAGATCTTTTATAAAATTCAATACCTATCTCTGATTAAAACACTTAATAGGAATTGATAAATACTTGCTTTATATAGTAAAAAGTTTATGCCTCAATCCTAAAGCCAGCATTTTACTTATTGGAGAACACTAGAGGCATTCCTACTGAGGATATACAAAAGGCAAGGATGCCCAGTATCTCTAATATTTGATACTACATTGGAGGTGTGAATGAACACATTCAGACAAAAAAACAAAACAAAACAAAATGAACATACATGACAAAACAAAAACTGTTAGAGCTGTAGTAACTGGGCAAAAAATTAAAAACATCTTTTTCCAGACAGTATAATACTATTATTGACAATCCTAGAGTAGGGGTCAGAAACTATAGTTCATGGGCTGGCCATCTGTTTCTGTAAAATAAAGTTTTTTGTAAATAAAATTTTATTCCCATACAGCCATGTTTATTGACTCATGTATTTATGTAGCTGCTTTTGTATTTCAGCAATAGAGTTAAGTAGTTGTGACAGGAAGTTCATTGCCAATAAGGCCTAAAATATTTATTATCTTCTTCTTTAAGAAGGAGTTTGCTGACCCTTGTTCTAGAGAATCAGTGATAAGATTAACACAAAAAATAACATTCCATTGAAGTGGCAGAATACAAAATGAATAGGCATTATATATGAATAAGATCTAGTTAGACTATTGGAAGAGTAAATCTGATTGATTGATTGGATTGATTGAGAGGGACAGAGAGGGGGGTGCAAAGGGAAAGGGAGAGAGAGAATCTTAAGCAGGCTCCATGCCCAGAGTGGAGACGAACACAGAGCTCAATTTCACAACAGTGAGACCACCATCTGAGCCATAATCAAGAGTTGGACACTTAACATACTGAGCCACCCAGGTGTCCCAAAACCCAATTTATAATAGCAACTCAAAACAAAACAAAAACAAAAACAAAAAGCTTTCTTTATTTTTTTAAAGATTTCATTTATTTATCTGACAGGGAGAGACACAGCGAGAGAGGGACCAAAAGCAGAGGGAGCAGGAGAGGGAGAAGCAGGCTTCCCGCGTAGCAGGGAGCCCGATGCAGGGCTCCATCCCAGGACCCTGGAATCATGACCTGAGCCGAAGGTAGACGCTTAACAACTGAGCCACCCAGGCGCCCCAATAAAATACTTGAAGAAAAGTTTAAAATTAATATGAGGAAAAATAAATCCACATACAAATGGATATTTAATGTATGATAAAAATGGCATTTCAAATCAATGGGGAAAATATGGACTTCTACACAGGAGGTGGTCAGTAATTAGAGAGCCATGTGGAAAAAGATGAAATAGGTTACAACCTCACATAAGAATAAACTCTAAATGAATAAGATATCTAAATATAACAAATGAAAGACACATAATAGAAGAAAACAGATTAATTCATAAACTGATAATAGGTAAAGCCTTTCTAATTATGACTCAAAATCTGAACACAAAACTGGAAAGTATTGATTAATTTGACAAAAAAATTTCACCAAAATCAAATAAAGGCAAAAGACAAAAATAATCAAGGAGAAAATATTTGCAGCATATATCACAGATGAAAAACTAATCTCCTTAAAAATATAATGAACTAAAATATGAGAAAGAGAAATTTAAAAAAAATAAAAATTAATGCAGAATAGCCTCTATTTGGTATACTGTGTAGAAAATAAGTAATTTAATAGGGCTATTATAATACTGAAATTACCCTGAGACATTATTGTGAAAGCTAGGAAAATTAAAAGAAACTTAAATTTGGTCTCAGTTGTATGAAGAATTCACGTAATAATCTCCAAAAATGGAAATGCTTTAAAACTTTTCTAGGACAGTTACAACTGAAATTACAACTGAAACCTCCCTCTGGTCAATTTCCAATAGTAGGAAGCTGTATCCAAAAAATAGGAAAGTTTTTGCAAGATCTTGGCTATTTGGGAAAGAACTTACATATCCTTAAAGTCTTGTAATACTGATAATAATATAAATAACAATAATAATTGCTATTATTTTAGAAAGCCTAATATGTGCCTGACACTCTTTTATATGCTTTTCATGTATTATTTCCTTTAAGGTAGTTAGAACCCGTGAAGTCATCACCTCCATTTTATACATAAGGAAACAGAAGCAGAGAAGTTGAGTCACTTCACCAATTTGCACACCTGCCAGGGGGAGTGTTGGGACTCATCCTGGCTGCAGAATTATACTTGATGTCCAGACCCACCAAAAACAGGTTTCTACCAGAACATTTGCAGCTCCTGATATATCTCTTAATACCCTTCAGCAGAGACAGAGAACAGAGACTGTGGAGTCATCAGACAATAAAGTCAGTCTTCCACCCACTGATCCAAACCCACAGTCCACTCTCTAGCTAACCTTTCCATCCTGGGAAACTGTTCACTGGCTTACCTTTCTCAGTCTCATTTGTTCTTTCTGATACAAAATTATTAACTGGCTTTATAGTTTGCTTGCCAAATACATATTTTGATTACTTTGTCTTCCATTTTTAGACCTTGAACAATAGTCCTTAGTTTTCTAGTTTTGGCATGCCAAAAGCTCTAGCTGTTTCATTCTGCTACCAAAGTTGCTGCCAGGTCCATGATGTCAATGTTACAATGCTCATACTGTTTTTATTGCTTCTAGAGTAGATTTTAGGAAGTTATGAAGACTTAATAGGCCCATAAGGCATAGTTTCTCCCATTTTAGGCCATTTGAAACTGATTTAAGTGTAAATTGCAATTTTTTTTTGGCAAACCTAAAAACAGTGATGTATATCAAGAATTCCCAAAACATGTTCCAAGGAACCATAGAACATCAATAGGTTTAATTTTAAGGGGGGGGAGAAAAACAATTTAGTGGAGGAAGTGGGAGATTCAAAGTGAAATACATTTAGGAAAAGCTGAGTTATTTTGCATATTTTAAACTCGGAAATTCATAGCATTTTAAATATTCATTATGGCCCTACAAGAGGGAAATGAAATATGCTGCATTTACCAAATATATTTTTTCTCCAAGCCATCTTTCAAGGAGCTTCTTAAAGGATTTGTGTTCCTCAAAAATGTTTTTGGGAAATATTGACTTGGAAGGAAATGTGCTAAGAAATGTTGAAACAGCATTTCAGTGGCATGCTTTGGAGATTATTAAGAATCTTTCCTACTGATACAAAGTTGTCCCCAAAGTGTGAAAAGATGTTAGAAATCATAATCAGAGGACTATTACTTAATTTGAACCTCAGAGAAACAGGTATAATATTATCAGAAAACAAGCAAAAAAAGAAAATCAATGTACAAAAAATTAAAGGATAACTGACCACAGAGTTGAATTTGTAAATCAACCATCAAATGAGTTAAAGAAATGAAATCATTCTATTATTTGGTTCTGAAACATTAATTAGTTACATTTTGTATTAAAAGAAAAAGTTTCACACTTAAACTTTAAAATAAATTCAAATATATGTTGTTCACAAGACATATAAGAAATTATATTTCTTAAAAGTCATATCCAAATAAAAAGGGGTAATTTTCCAAGAAAGGGAACTTTTGGGAAAAAATCCATTGCTGACTTGAGTAGAGATGAAAAATCTCTAATATCCTAATAATCTTTGATAACTTCTGATAGTATTAATCTAAAAATTTTAAAGAAATAATTAAATGCCTCTGAATACAGATAATTCTTGGTAAATTATTTCAAATCTTCAAAGAGCAGATAATCTCTAGATTATGTGGCTTATTTTAAGACAAGAAAAATATGTAAACAATCTCAAAGTATTCTCCCCAGGAAGGTGAACAACATACAGCCTAAAAAAGCAATACAAACAGGTAAATTCCAGGTTAATTTATGATGTGTGTTAATTGTATGCTTGTTGTTGGCATCAAAATGGTACTGATTAATATATGCATGCACAGAAATTTTGGTGGAATTCCATAGGGATCTCGACTCACTGTCATCCTATTTTGGTGCGTGCATGTTTGTGTGTACCTATGTAGGGTATCAACTTTAGTCTAAACTGAGTCTTCGCTCCAGTTAAGGCATGGATCCTCCAGGAGTCTCATTTGTTTGAAACACTTAGAAATTACTGAAAGAGAACTCATCCTAAGGACATGGGCATATTTCCTAAAGGCATGACCCAATAATTAAATCTTAGGGTCAGAGATAGAGAAGATTCTAGTGTATCAATGCATTCTGTCCTTATTTCTTCCATTTACAAAATCACAGACTCAGTCTCTGGGTCTTAAGGATTAAAAAAGCCCTAAAGTTCTAAAAGAGTTGTTTTGCTCAAAATTCCATACATATGTAGGATGCACAGTATTTGTACATGTCTCATCTGTTTAATGCTAGACTAGAATAAAGGCACTTTTCATTATTTAGTCATGAACCACTGTGCAGCAAACAACTTTCCTCCTTCCAATATGAGTAGATTTACCATGTGAGGAGAACTTTGCAGACTTTAAATGGCCCGAATTCAAATAAGTTTAGGGTACAGCTGGTTCAATCAACTATAAGTAACTCTCTCAATTAAATAAATTCAAATGTGCATATTATACTAAATAAAATTAGTTAATTAATTGTATGTAGGCATGGTCTTTATCAACGTCTGTTGTGAAAGATAAACAAAGATGATCAGTGGATGGAATTTACAGAGATATACTTTGGCTACTCAAAGCTACTATTCTCTAAATTTAAATGGTGTTTACAATGAAGTAAGTTTCCTCAGAAGGCAGTAAGCATTCATCCATATGCTAGAAAACTATGTTAGAAATAATAATGCATTAGCAAGAATTCAAGCACTGGTGGGTAACTGGACTATATGGTGTTTAAGGTCTAATTGGACCTGGGATTCTAGGATACTGTGATTCTTGTGTGTACAAAATACTGAGTCATCTGATCCCCTATGTCTAGATAGAGGCTTTGTCTACTTGTGGTTTCTAAACTGACCGCTTTTGAGAAGAATATGTTATTCATCTTATTAATTAATCCATTTGTAATTGATTGGAATGTTTCGACTGTCAAATTGCTACAACAGCTAAAAAGAGCAGATCAGCTGATTTTCAATGTGGTGCTTGTAATCAAATGGCATTTGCTGGCAAGTTATGTTAATGTTCCTGTTTTCAAAATGGGCCAAGCATTAACTCTTTGAAAGGCTCTGAATTCTATCTGGTGAAGGTTTAAAAAATCACTATTACAAATCTTTTGCAAGTAGATTGAGTGACATTTTTTATTCTTTTAATAAACTGACTGTTCAACTCAACCAACAGTTTTAACCACTTGACTGTAAGCTTGCTTACCAGGTATCTGTCTATAAATGGGTGTTTGTGTGTGAGACATACACACATATATTACATTATGTGTGTATATATGTTTATATATGTAAGTGTATATAGGTTTATATACACATACAGGTTTATATATACACATATTGTTTATTCAGGTGTATGTGCACAAATATACATAGCTATACTAGATAGTTAAAAATAATACAATAACAATTTGATTTATGCCTTATAATATTATCTCTTAAGAATAAATTATAATCTTACAGCTTTCACCTCTTTAGAAAATTAACTTACCAAATATCAAAGAATGACATTTTATTTTAAAGTAAGACAAGGAAAAATACTTTGTAACAAAGCAGTTGTTTAAAAAAAAGAGACAGAGAGCCAGACTTAATAGCACAAGACCAGGTAGATATTTTCCCATTATAAATTTTTAGCCTTCATTTGCATTTCTATTTGTAACTTATCTGCTTTTTATAGCATTCTGTGTTAATTTTCAACTCTATATAAAACTTGTGGAAGATGGTAGACTTATTTGCTATGGATAAAAATACCTTGCATTCAGATAAGCTTTATAAAATAGATTACTTATACATTTCTTATTAGTGAATCTATTCTCAAATTGCTGTGTCATTTATCCATCAATGAAAAAGACTGGTCATAATAAAAATAATGCTTTATGTAGTATTTGTGTAGCCTGTACAATTTATAATCAAGGTCACAAATATCACCTCATTTTGATACAGATTCTCAGAACAAAGGCAGACTTGGTGACATATGAAGCTAAAATTATTCATTCTCCGAGCCAATGGGCATTGAATGGAAAATACTAGAATGTTCTTCCCTTCCAGAATAGGAAGAGCAAAAAAATTATTAGAGATTTAAGTATGTATCTACTTTTATCTTGAACCCTGGGTCTGTCCACCATGTGTCCATAAATCCAATATACTCTTCATTCAGGTTGTACAATTAAGACAACAATCTGTGCCTTCATCACTCCGTCTGAATGGAATGTGAAGAGCCACATGGGTTAACACACTGCAAAAAATATATTGGTGGTATTGAGCCCAATTTTGTTTTTTTATAAATAATTAAGAAAGTGGCTAACTTCCATGCAGACTAGGGTGGATGGCAACATAACCCCAATTACTTGCATTGACGAATTAATCTTCTTCTTTTCTTTTTCTCTTTTTAATAACATATGGGTCACTCAGCTGTGGATTATGGTGGAACCTCACTGGGATCACATCTGTCAGGTTTACAGGGTGAATAAAAGCACTCAGCAGGTTTGTATGCTACTGTGTGTGTGAAGGCAGGGGCGAATTAATGCCAAGTCTATGTCCTTGTCTTGTCCTTAAGATGTTAAAGATCATTACTTATTAATCATAGATGAACCCCATGCAATATTCTGTATGGGAAATTTGTAAAAAGAAAAATGTAGGTATCTAAATGCCTTACACAAAGTTAGAGTTTCTCTGTAGCTCACACACACACATACACACACGCACACATGAGTTTAGACTCTTGGTTACATTTTTCCCACAATGTGGCATCAAAAAATCATTTGAACAATAATTTCAATAATAAACACCATAACCTCTGCAGTCAGGTTTAATAAAAATGAAACGGAGTAAAAAAATTCATTGCTTTGGATACAAAAATGACAGTTTTCATCAGATATGGACATATTTTAATTTCTACCTAACCCTGGCCAGGCTACTACAAATTATATTTTGTTCTGTGAAAAGAAAATCATCAAGCTTGAACAATCCATGTGGCTTAACTCAGGTGTGATTTTTCATGAGATGGCCAAAATTTAAAAAATTACATATACTTTAATTGGCAAAAATTTATGTGGTTCAAAATTTACAGGCCACATAGCAATTGTTTAGAGAGTCTTCCCAGAAGGGAATCACTTTATTTAAAACTATGATCCCTTTATATTTTCACTTAGTTAATGAAAGTGTCATTTCATCAAATCTTTAAGAGTCAGTCTGAGTTTCAAATCTTTTCAAGTTAGCTGGCATTTATTGGACACATTCTGAGAGGGACTCTCTTAAGGACTGTGATTGCTGTACAAGATTTACATGCTATGTTTCTTGTACCAGGAGCACAGTATTTGGCAATACTAACTATACGCAAAAGAGTTGAATAATTAAATAAAGCAACTGAAATTGTACAAAAAGTATGCATTATACATTGTGAAACAGGGATATTAGAAGAAAGCTAGAATCTGTACTTTTGCTTGTTTTGGATTTGGGGAAGGGAATATTCTGATGAGGGTGCCCAGTGCATTTCACTAAGATGGACATTCTCAGGTTATTTCAATTTCAGAGAAAAGGTGGTTGTTTCGACAACTCTACTGTCATCACTTCATTGAGTCAGAAAGAGCCCAAGTTCCTTGAAAACTCGAGATGAGGAGGTAAGCTCAAAGCTGAATTTTAGCTATTTATTCAGTGCAGAGTAGGGGGCTGATGGATAATGCAATCACCTTCCATTCTGCATTTAGAGAAAATTTAGCTCCCTGAAATTTAAACTCATGAGCAGATAGAGGAAGGAAATGCAGTCATATGACACCTATAACATCTCAAATTTCATCCCCATATCTAAAATAAAAGTAAGACCTTGCAGGATAACTTATGTTTATTCCTATATCTATTGGGCACAAATGAAACTTAAATGAATCAATTTCAGTTTTCTGAATTTTTTCACAGATTTGTAAAATTATGGTATTCTCTATAGAGTACATAACATTATGACAAAACTGCCTATTATTAATCTCTGGTAACTAGGCATATATTAGCTGTGATGAACGGAAAGAGAAGAAGAGTAAGATA
Source organism: Neomonachus schauinslandi (assembly GCF_002201575.2). Lineage (NCBI taxonomy): Eukaryota > Metazoa > Chordata > Mammalia > Carnivora > Phocidae > Neomonachus > Neomonachus schauinslandi. The sequence continues at coordinate 46,358,670 of NC_058412.1, read as the reverse complement.
GAGTCTTGAATTCTTACATACATCTTAGTCTGTTCAAGAAACCATCGTAGTTGTTGCTCTACCTGTATCATAATTTTTACCTGCAATTAATACAACTAGGAGGAAATATACTTAGGGCACACCCTATTTTCTTTCTTTCTTTTTTTTTTTTTAATTTGACAGAGAGAGACACAGCGAGAGAGTGAACACAAGCAGGGGGAGTGGGAGAGGGAGAAGTAGGCTTCCCACTGAGCAGAGAGCCCGATGTGGGGCTCCATCCCAGGACCCTGGGATCATGACCTGAGCTGAAGGCAAAGGCAGACGCTTAATGACTGAGCCACCCAGGCGCCCCAGGGCACACACTATTTTCTAAACACAAGTGGGATTATGTGATTAGCCCAGGTAGCTAATAGCCCCCTCCCAGGTGCTGTTTTCTTCAGTGACCTGGGCGTGGCTCTATGTTAATTCCCACTGCACAGGTTTAGGCTAATCATTTGTTCTGTGGACGCTTGTCTTTGAGCCCCCCTTCTATTCCTGCAGGAACAGCTATTTACAGTAATGGCATTCAATCCGTAAAGAAAGGAACAACAATATGGCCTTTTTATATCAGTAGAATTAAGCCATCAAAAGGGAAGACAATCGAAACAGGGAAGACTTTATAAAGAAAAAAAATATTTTATTCTCTTCATTTTTCCAAATGTCAACTCCAACCCCTAACAAGATGGTCCAGATTTGTTCCTTTGTCCAGTCCTCTTTCAGAGTTTCTCTTTAGAAATGGAATGAAGAAGGGGAGGTCACAAGTGAATGATTAAACTCCCTCCAGTGCCAGAAAATTTAGCCAAAAGAGATGTGACAGTTTCATACAGGTCTCTTCTCTTATAAATGAATTTTCCTGTGTATTCTAAAGAATGTATCCTGAGACTCAACATGCATTACGTTATACTCTTGGTTGTTTCTGCTTCTTAATGATGTATAAATATAAAATACATACTTATTAGACAGTGACTGTGAGTTTAATTTTAAATATATAGGAATGCCTCAGCAAAATTGTTTTCTTTTCTTAATATCCTAACAATTAGACATTTTATTTTTTATTTTTGGGGGGGGAGGGGCAGAGGGAACAAGAGAGAATCTTAAGCAGGCTTCACGCCCAGCATGGAGCCCGACCCGAGGCTCGATCTTACAATTCTGAGATCATGACTGGAGCCGAAATTAAGAGTCAGATGCTTAACCAGTTGAGCCACCGTGGCACCCCTAGACATTTTAAATGGAGTGTGTTGACTAACAAATTTTTGAAAATCAGTAGATTATATAGCTATATTTGACATAATATGACAATCATTGAAATAATTTCCCCTTGCATGTGGCAAGTCAAATTTTTACTACTATAGAAAAGGGCAATTTCCAAACATTCATAAATATCAGTACTGGGTGGTGGTACAAAATAATTTCATAAACGTCCCCTGTTGAAGTCTGCGCTAGTTTTTATTTTTCACAGCCAGGTAGAGTTTTCTGGGCAAATAGTTCTGGAGATATGGAATTTTATGGAGGATGTCTACTAGATCTAAAAAGAACTACTATGTATTATAAAAGGTACCATATATATATATTACTTGTAATTTTTGCACATACTGTAGACCAATTATTAATTTTAGCTTAATCCTTCATTTAGCATTTGAAATATTTTGAAAAATTGATTTTCCCAGAAACAGACCTAGTTTATATAAGGATGTACTCTTTGGCTAAGTTGCATTCATAAACCAGTAGAGAAAGGAAGGTTTCTGAGCAAATGGTGTTGAAAAATTGGTTAACTCCACATCTGAAGAAATAGGAGACTCTTGGGGCGCCTGGGTGGCTCAGTTGGTTAAGCGACTGCCTTTGGCTCAGGTCATGAGGGTTCAAACCCCGCATCTGGCTCTCTGCTCTGCAGAAAGCCTGCTTCTCCCTCTCCCACTCCCCCTGCTTGTGTTCCCTCTCACACTCTCTCCCTCTCTCTCTCTGTGTCAATTAAATAAATAAATAAAATCTTTAAAAAAAAAAAAGAAATATGAGACTCTTAACTAACACTTTACACCAAAAGGAATAACTAAAAATTAAAATGAAATGTAGGTGAATTTTTACATACCTCAAGAGAGGAAAGAACTTTAATAATATTCAACAAATATATAGAGAAATGCTGGGGATACGGAGGTGAAGGAAACTTCAGAAATACCTGCCCTCATGGAGCTAGCTTACACTCCAGGGAAGGGGAGAAAGACAAGTAAACAACAAATCTACATACACTATATTTTATAATGGTAGATGATGAGTACTATTAAGAAGCACAGAGTTGTAAATAGACTGGCCATGTAAGTCTTATGAAGGTGATATTTGAACAAAGACTTGAGGTAAATGAGGAATCAACCCTAAAGATTCCTGGCAAAAGATTTTTCCACATGAAGGAAATAGCTAGGGCAAAGTACTTAGGATGAGTTCATGCCTGGCAGGCTGAAGATAAAAGGAAGGCAGTGTAGGTGGAAGGGAAGGAAGGAAGAAAAGAGTAATAGGAAAATTGTTAAAACTATAAATGGAGTTACCAAAAATATTGACAGATTTCATTACATATGCATTTGAAACTTGTAAACATTAAAGACAATTATGAATCAATTAAGAGGTAAAAGACAAACTGGGGTGAAATAATAGCAACAATAGAACACAAGGTAATCCACTAGATAGCAAGATATACAGAAACTAGAACATTTCTTTATTCACTTCAGAATCCCCAGCACTTAGAACAATGTGTTTGTATGATGTCCACACTAAATAGATCATGAAACCTGCTTAATAACTTGATATATGCCAATAGAAGTGTGGAGTGTGGGATACTCACATATATTTTTTATAGATGTCAAAAATGGATTCTTTTCGAGTATTAGGTAGTTAGAAATACATATCAGAAGTCTCAAAACTTCCACCATCACCTTTATCTCTTCATCTTGTTTATTTTTAAAGCAATAGTCATTCCTAATATTATATTTTATATTCCTTTTGTTATAATGTATCTACTAGGGCAATGGTTTGGTTTTATTCTTTCCTGTATGCCAAATCATAGAATAGCTCCTGGTACATCACAGCTTTCTACAAATATTTTTCTTTTTTTTTTTTTTAACTAAAACAGTTGACAATTTTATTTTCACATTTCACAATACAAATGAAAATTGCTCTTTTTTTTTTTTGGTCCCACTACTCCCCGGCAAAAACTATTCTCTCTTTAATAGGAAGGGGGAGCAAGTCTTCCTTGTCCTGCTGTGAGAAAACACCCAGAGTCACAGCACCACGATCTCCTGGTGAAGTAGAACAAGCAATATAAAATCAATACAAAGAGGTTCCTGTCTCTTCTTATCTGTCTGGTTGAGTCATTCCTGGCCGAGTGGGCACCATCATGGGACGGGCAGGAGGTCTCATCATTGGGGGCCCAGGCATCATTGGCATGTGGCCTCCCATAGGTGGCCTCATTCCAGGAGCAGGTCCCACTGGTATCATCCCAGGAGGAGGAGGGTCCATTATTGGCATCATGGGAGGGTCCCCCATATGGGACGCTGGCATCATACCAGGGCAAGGAGGACCCGGGAGACTGGGGGGAGGTGGGATCTTTGCCCCTGCAGGCGAAGGAGCAGAGAATAGAGTAGGCGGTATCTTTCCTTGTTGAAATGCAGTGATTGTTTTGTCGATCAGGCTCTGAGCCTGCTCTTCCATCCATTTCTGATAGTAGTCTTTCACATTCTCTTTGTGTTTCCTACCACTGCAGTGTGTCTTTCTCACAGATGGAGAGTCATGGGTGAGGTACATGTCGCAGTAGTCACAATAAAACTTAGGCATGTTGCTCTGCAGGCTGTTGGCCACTCCGTCCCCCAAATATTTCTTGAATGAATGAATAATTGCACTTCTAGCAAATTATGCAATTGAAATAAGGAGTGCTAGTCAAAGATTTATGTACAAGGATGTTCATTTCAGCAATTTAAAATAATAAAAAATTGGAATATCTTGTATTTACAAAATCAAGGTAATGATGAAAAATTGTGGCATCTCCATTGATAGGATATCATATAGGAATTAATCTTCTTTACAAAGCACATTTAATATCAGGGAAGTGTTCACAACATGTTAAATAAAAACAGCGCAATACTAAATCCCATGACATTCAATTAACACTATTGAATTGAATCATATATTAGCAGATGTTAATTAGAACTGAATTTCAGAATTGTGAGAGACCTAAAAATTCAACTAATCCAGGCATTTTCTAACTTCTTTTTCCTTCCCCTTTCCTTTCCTTTCCTTCCCTTTCCTTTTTCTAGGAGTGGCACCATGTATATAGGAAGAGTACCTTCTGTGGAATCAAATAATTCTTTTTTATTGCTGTGGTAACAAATTACCACAAATTTGGTGGTTTAAAACAACACAAATCTATTCTTACTGTTTTGTAGTTCAAAAGTCTGGCATGGGTTTTAGCTAAAATCTAGATGTAAGCAAGGTTGGGTTCCTTTTTGGAGGCTCTAGGGTAGACTGAAATTCCTTGCCTTCTCCAGGCTCTAGAAGCTGCTCACATTCCTTGCATTCCCTGGCTCATGATTCCTTTCCCCAACATTCAAAGCCAGTAACATTACATCTCTTCATTTCTTGACACTCACATCGCCCTCTTACTTTTTTCTTCTTCCTTCTTCCACTTCTAAGGAGCATTTTGATCTTATTGGGTCCATCTGGATAATCCAGAATAATCTCTCCATTTTCAGGTCAGATAATTAGCAACCTGAATTCCAAATGTAACCTTAATTCCCCTCTGCCATGTAGCCTAAATATTCATAGGCTCTAGGAATTAGGACATAGACTTCTTTGGGGAACCATTAGTATGCCTACTGAAAAGAACAGTTAAAGAAAAATTCCCCAGAATGTCTGCCTTCTTTTTCATACCTGGCACATACACATGTGCATGTGCACATGCTCATCTGTGCACACACATGGTCTCTTCTGTAACGTGAGGAATTTTTAGATTTTCTTTTGGTCAAAGCACATAGAAAAGCTGTAAAAGTGTGACTTCTATCTGAAGGAAAGTAACATTATGGAAACTAACTTAATTGTCCTCTATTTAACATACAAAAATAATGGTCAATCTCCAAATCTTTTAAAAAATATGCAGTCCATTTTCTACAGCACCCTGATCACTGTGGCTACACCCAACTACTCCTGTCTCTACCTGCTAGGAGTTATTTATGTTCCTCCTTTTTTAATCAACCTTTCTTAAAATTAAATAACTACTTTTTTTTAATTGGCCTGTCTCTATCCAGTCAGATTTGAGGCAGCGTAATGTATTTTTAGCAACTATTCATAGTAATGCTTTAATAAGAATTTGTGTATCAGATCACCTCTCATTAACCAGAGCTCTGGGAGAAAAGAACCTGAGGCATGTGGATTGCGATGACCTAGGGGAATATGGAAAGTTTAGAATTTGGGGATAGAGATGGAAGATGATAGCCAGGGAGGCCTCATAAGACCAGCAGCTATAGTAGGGGCCCTAGGGATAACACTAGGAGACAGTTCCTGGATGAGATTTGGGTCCATTAGTGAACTTTTCCTATTTTAAGTTTTATCTGGCCTTGCACTCTGTTTTAAGTTTCATTATGCACACCATTTTATTTTTCATTGAATACTTATCTGGAATCAAATTGCCCTAGTTTTAAAATATTCTATTAAGTTATACATCAGCTAGCCCCAAATTGGTAGATTTCCCTGGTGCATTTGGAAAGAGTTTCTGAAAATTTTATCATGTCCATTTGAACTCTTACCATTTCTTGGTGTCTCTTAATTAGGTCTATTTCCAGGGACTAGGAGTGACTTTTTCTATAATAAAGTAATAAATTTGATGGGTCAAGGTTAATGTAATTTTAATCTGTCAATCAAATTCCACAGCTTCTCAGCTCATTAATATATGTTGAACTGTTTCATTTATCTTTCAAACAAATTTCATTAAAACTATAAAAGATTATTTTATCTAAGCTTGGTAATGTTTGTTGATGACATTGTTGTCCAGAGAAATTAGGATTCTGAATAGCAGTCAAACATGGTATTTTTTGCAACTGAGATAAATCAAAAGGTGAAACATCCATAAAGTATTTTTATTACACATAAATGATAGATTTGGTATTTTCCTGGGTTTCAGATATTTATAATCCCACCACTAATAAACTATCATATAAGAATTGCATCCAGGAAAGGTGATAGGCTGCTTTTCTTAATTATATAATATTATTTTATCATAATGGGAGCTCTTATTGGATAGAGTATTTTATCCATGTACTAATTTACTAATGATTCAAATGTTTTAAGATTTAAAGGAAATCCATCAAATGTTTCAGCATCATGTGGCCATTCTTCAAATGTAGGAATCCAATTTAATGAAAATGTGAAAGCCAGGAGTTCTTACATTCAACATCTTATTTAATCTTGACAGCAGTACTGAGTGACAGGTCTTATTTCCACCTACTTAATAAGGAACTGAAATGGAGAGAAGTGAAGTTACTTCCCGGGTTTGCATGGTGTGGTAGAATTGCCATTCAGACAATGGCAATTGTCTGGCAATGGCAACACACTCTCAGTTCAGTGCTTAGCCCATCCCAGCTACACCTGGGGCAGAGCAGCATGTGACTCAACTTCATGGGATGTCTCTTGTTGTATGCTTAGCAGATCTTCTTATCTTCTTATTAGGCTGTATCAGCAAATTGCCTAATGGAGTTTTACAAATTTACTGAGAACAAAAATAGTCTTCTTAGAGAAACCACCTTGGGCAAGAATGTTAGAGAAGAAGTATGTGCTTATTTGGAAGACAGAATGTATGTTTTTTTAATGACAAAAGAAAGAACAAACAGAAAAATAGCAAAACTTGGATTGGTTTGGGATATCTAGCAGGTTATCTTTATTAAAAGAGAGAAAGGGAAGAGAGGAAATTAGTTTTTACTTTATACCAACAAATGCCAAGCATTTTCATGTATTTTATATCCTCATGATTACACTATAATGTTGTTTTTATAACCCTCATATCACATATGGAAACAACATAAGGCTCCTGGTTTAAAATGCTAGGCTAAATTCATTAGGTAAGAACAAATAAAATTGAGACAAACACGGGTATATCTGTCTCTAAGATCATACACGGTCAACTGCTTAACATGTAGCAACTTGTCAAAGAATATTCTGGTATGGGTTATCAAATGGAAATAAAACAAATTATTGTTCTTTCTTAAAATTATAGTGATGATGTTGCTATAATGGAACATTAAATAAATATGTTTATAACTTCCTAAAATTTTAAGTAAAAACATATACCTAAGGCTCAGAGTGTTAACAATAATAATAATGTGGCTAATGGAAACATTCGATGATAGAATTAATTCATACATCTCTTTACTTTAGATAGATCTTTATACAAGGTTAATGAAAATATGCAGTTAAGATCTTATTAAAAATAACTTTACTCTATAAAGAGAAGACTAAGATAGTAGTGAGTTACCCTTAGCAGATCTGGCTCAAATATAATAATAAAGTTGGAGATTTAAAAGATACTCAAAAAAGTGTCCTCAGAGACTTAAAGTCCTACTGTATGAGGTATGTCTTAAGCTCTAGGTTGAATTTATAAGGAGGTTTTTTTTTTTTTTTTTCAGCTCAGTAGTAGGCAGAAATTGCTAGCAATAAAAGCTATACATAACTGGAATGAGCTACCTAATGAAATCAATGAGTTAATCATTGCTGGAAGTTTTAATAGCAGGTCTAGGTAGGGATTTGTTTGGGATTTTGTACACAGGATTCAAGCAGGCAAAGAAAGAACTGACTTGGTGCTTCTAAGTTTCTTCCCACTCTGTTTATGGTTTTATTTCACTACAGGGAATATCAATGTGGAAATACTTACTTACTTAAAAATTATGTGACAAAGATCAGTACCTCTTTTGCCATATACATTCTATATTTTTTACCTCTTTCTGTAGGCCAAGGTGGAAGGAGTCATGAAGTTTCTGTTACATAGTTAGCTAACTTAAAAGGATATAACCTTATTCTCTGAATAGCCATATATTTTATAAGAAGATAAAACCTACAACCCTACTGATCATACCAGATTTGATTCAGAGATTGTTGCTCAAGGAAGAAAATCATCACAGATAAAGTAGACATACAACTGTCCCAATCCAATAGGGTTTATGCATACACTTGATATTTGCCTTATGTTTTACACTTACATGAATCATTGCAATAATATTTTCATAATGGAAAATAATCTGTGTTGTTGTCATGCAAGCTTGAGAATATGACTAGCTAGAACTTTATACATCTCTCAGCAGTGTTTATATAAATCTTTGAGAGAGTATAGATGATACAAACTGCCCATAAATGACCATTTTCATATATTTGAGTAAAAAGGACTCAAAGCCAGTATCTTAGAAGGCTGCTGGCTCAGTGCAAAAAACATTGACTTAGAATTAGAAAACACATACTCAAACTCCATCTGCTATTAGCAAGTTTTCAGTGTTTTCAGTGACCTGAAACATCAAATGTTACATATTTTTTTTAAAAAATGGGTATAATTTATAAAACTACTCACCATGAAGTGTTAGAATAAAAATAATATGAGCCACACACTTTTCAAAAGTGTTTTGAAGATGATTCATTCTTAAAGGCCTATTATTAAGCATATACATTTTTCAGTTTCTCATTATTCATGGATTGATGGAACTCCTTTCAAAGAGTATGTGTGTACCCAAGGATAGAGCTTGTGTCAGATTTTTACTTATCACTCTAAATAGTAACTTTGTGTTTCTGAAGAGGCCTTTGCAATGAAATGGCTACAAAGATGCTAGAAGGTCATTCAATTCACAGAAACACTGGGTTATATGAAAACAACTGTGGTGTGAAATGTTAATTGATCTCATATCAGTGTCTCTTTCCAGCTTATTTCATTTTTCCCCAACATAGAAATATATCTCATTCTTCCCCTAGACATTATCTTTTTTGACCATTCTCATGCATTTTGCACAATGTCTGGACTAAATAACAAGATAGGATGTTGATGAGCTTGATGGTATTAATAAATTCACCTACATAAAATGTCTTTACTCAGTGAAATAATCTAAAGTAGCTAATCTTTGCAGAAAATATGAAATTCATATTTGATCCATAATATGTGTACATTTTACTCAGGAAATAAGATGAAAAAGAAATGTCTAAGAAAGTGTCCTTTAGTTAACAATGATTCATTTAGAAAGAAACATTTTTCCTGAAGGCTGAGAATAAGAGTCAATCAGTACTGAATTTGTAAAGGAAACCGTCAATGAGTAAGATAATAGATGGATGTACAGCCACTGTAATAAAAGAGATGATCATTTTGTCATACCATTTGTTAATACAATAATCATTATGAGCATTTTCAAAATTATTTGTTTTAAGTCCATTAAGGATTTCTTGAAAATAAAAATGAAAATGTTGTCCTTGACAGCCAAGAACAAATGTTGGGACAGGACATATTCCTTGTCAAGAAACGATTGTACACCCAAAAGGGTATAAATCTTTCCATTTGAAGTAATTCTATCAAGCATTTCAAAAACCTTAAATCTAGTACTTGAGAGTGACAGCTTTCTCCTAGGGTTTGTGGTTAATGAATTATAGCTTTTTCCTATGGTTAATGGCAGTGGGAGGCAAGCCATGGGGTCACAGAATGGGTCATTATGGAATTCTGATATGCTCATTCAAGAGGAGAAACTGAAAATATGGAAAGAGGAAAGAATGCAGCAGAGATAGGAGGACTCATGGGGAAGACAGGGAAACAGAGGGAGAAAAAGGGAGACAGAGAAATGGCAACTGAAATAGAATAGGATAATGACATGTAATATATACACTCAAGAGGAACAGAAAAAAGTGAAAACATTGATAGGCAACATTGTGTAAATTTAAGGGATACAAGTCTTGACACATTTCTGTACTGCAAAATGATGCTAGGGAAAAAAAAATTAATGATACATCACTTTGATAGAATTACATGCAACAATTAAGTCACAATTTCCAATTTAAAAAATGAAAAATTCATTATTTGGGTGTTTGTGTGTATAGTCACATATGTGTAGTTTGAAACTGTCCATAACCCCACCACCATATACTAAAAACAGTGAGTTATGATAGGTATCCTTTTAATTAGGTATTTGTATATAATAAAATGTAACACATTATACCCAATATTTTATAAACATTTTTCATTTATTGTATCACAATGATTATTTTATATCAATAAAGATACTTCTGCAAAAATGGTATAATACTGCATTTCAGGTATATGTCTTAGTTTGATACTTTTTCCAATTAGATTGCTTCTGATATTTCAGCAATTATAGTATTATGATGAATCTCTTGTGAGTATAATTTTATCCACCCTTAATTATTTTCTTAGGATAAAATCTTAGAGGTAAAACAGGAAATAGGTACATAAAATTCCAAAACTGTTCTAAAATATTTAGAGATAATGTCATTTGGAAAGGTCATACTAACTTAGATTTACCAAGTAAAAATCTCTGATATCACAGGGCCCAATTTCCTTACCATAGAAGACACTGGTTATCATCATATAATTTTTGATCTTTGCCATCAAAAATATTTTCATTTATTTTTTAGCATTATTGATATTGCACATCTTTGTGGTTTTTTTTTTTAAGATTTTATTTATTTAACAGAGAGAGAGCACAAACGGGGGAGCGGCAGGCAGAGAGAGAAGCAGAGTACCCACTGAGCAAGGAGCTCAGTGCAGGACCTGATCCCAGGACCCTGAGATCATGACCTGAGCTGAAGGCAGATGCTTAACTGACTGAGCCACCCAGGAGTCCCTGAACACGTCTTTATATCTATTTCTTCTGCTTTGCTTATTTAAGACCTTGACCCATTTTCCTTGGGAATATTTGTTATATTTATTGATTTTTAAGAGATTTATATATGTTGGAAACATGTGGATTTAGCAATATGTGTTTCCTATCTTGTATGTTTCATGATAAGCTTTTGCTAGATTCGTTGTTTTTTTTCTAATGTAAATGGTATACATTTCTCTTATGATTATCTTTCAGATTATTTTGATAAAGGACAATTAACATCTGTTTACTTAATTAAATATATTACTGAATTTCCTTGTTAATTTGGGATTTTTAAGTTGAAAGTAAGTTTTTCAAGTAAATAATTTTAACACCTGCAAATAAGGATAAATTTTGTCATTTATTTCCCAATATTCATAGTTCCTATTTCAACTATTTTTTCTCTATATATTGATTAGAAGTATTAGAAAATATGTAAAAGAATAATGGTGATAGATAGAAGACTTACTTCTTTATTTTAGAGCACATTCTAGAATTTTGCCACTATGTTTAAATATTGTTAAAAATAGAGTTTTTTAATATTAAAAAGGTGTACTTCTATTCACAGTTCTTTAAGGATTTTCATGATTGTGTGGTTTTTGTTTTTGATCTTATTTATATTAATATATTTAATACTATTGAATCATTTATTCATCCACAGAATAAAACACACTTAGTCATGGCACTTTATTCTCTAACCACATAGTTGAAATGTTGCATTCATGTTTTTGTTTATTAGGTTCATTTTTAATCTATACCCCCAACTGAGGAATATTCTGTAGTGTCTGTAGTTTTAATTTTAGTACACTATTTTTGGAATATTTTGGAATAAGGTTATGATAGAGTTTTATGAAAAAATATGAAGCGTCCAGGTTTTACTTCTGGTCAGTAATACTTTACAGAGTAAATGTGTAATGTATTTATTCATAAAACTACCTTTCAGTGGTTGCATTCTTGGGTCCCAGTAAATCTTTTTTTTTTTTTTCAAGTTTCTATTCTAGTCATGTTTTCTATTTTGTTTTTGTTGTTTATCTTAGTTAATATTTCCCTAAAACACCATCTTTTATATTTTTTTATGTTAACTTTTTTTAGTGTTTTTTAATTATGTTATGTTAATCACCATACATTACATCATTACTTTTTGATGTAGTGTTCCATGATTCATTGTTTGTGTATAACACCCAGTGCTCCATGCAGTATGTGCCCTCTTTAATACCCATCACCAGGCTAACCCATCCCCCCAACCCCTCCCCTCTAGAACCCTCAGTTTGTTTCTCAGAGTCCATAGTCTCTCATAGTTCGTCTCCTCCTCCGATTTCCCCCCCTTCATTCTTCCCTTCCTGCCATCTTTTTTTTTTTTTTTAACATATAATATATTATTTGTTTCAGAGGTACAGGTCTGTGATTCAACGGTCTTATACAATTCACAGTGCTCACCATAGCACATACCCTCCCCAACGTCTATCACCATAAAATTGAATTTATAATTATTTAATTACTTTAATTTCCTTCATATCTGTGGCTATGTCATTTTTTGATTTCAATTAAAGTTAGTTAACATATAGTGTATTATTAGGTTCAGGGTAGAGTTTAGTGATTCATCAATACCATGTGGCTATGTCATTTTTAAATTCATTTCATTTGCAAGAGGTTTGATTTCTTTTTCTTTAGTCTATTCTCTGATTTGCATTGTGAATAACAAATATATACTGTATTCCCTCTACTTTTTCTTTATATGTGGAATTATTTCAGTTACACTTCATGACCTGGAGTATAATTGTTTTTCTAAAGCTTCAATGATCATTTGAACTAGTGAGTATTTTCTGTTCATACAGTAAATTTAAATTGAATGCCAATTAAATCATGATTATTGAATATATTATTAAAGATCTTATTTCACATTCTTGTCCACTTGAAAAAATGAGCAGTGTGTTTGAATAAAAAGTCATTCAAAAAACAAAAACAAAATAAATAGAACTTTGTTGGGTCAGAACAGAGAGAATGAATGACTTTTTATAAGGAATACATATCAAGTAAATATTAAGAAGATTTAATAAAAAATCATCAGGATAAATAGCAAGGTTTCTATATCCAATTGAATAATATGAGGTTAAAAATTACATACAGCTCGGGGCGCCTGGGTGGCTCAGTCGGTTAAGCGACTGCCTTCGGCTCGGGTCATGATCCTGGAGTCCCTGGATCGAGTCCCGCATTGGGCTCCCTGCTCAGCAGGAAGCCTGCTTCTCCCTCTCACCCTCCCCCCTCTCATGTGCTCTCTCTCTCTCATTCTCTCTGTCTCAAATAAATAAAATAAAAATCTTTAAAAAAAATTACATACAGCTCAGTAGGTATTACTAAATATTTCGATGGAAGATACTATTTGTGTTCTAGGCATTCCTGCACAACCTTCTCAAAGTGTTTTATTTCATTTGGTTTTCAACACAACCATTTGAGGTTGGCTTCAATATTCCAATTTTAAAGATGAAGAAACAACTTCATCAAGGTTAAAGGAGTTACCCAAATTGAGTGATAGATTCAGAATTCAAATTCAAGCCCACAGGAAAGCCCACACTGTGTTCAGTGCTTGGAGCTATTTCTCTGTAATCATGTATTTAACCATGTTATTACCCTCCATGAAGAAATGATCTGACAGGGGGGTTAGAGTTTGGCATTTCTTCCAAATATCTTAAAGAGATTAATTAGAAAAACTGCTGAAGTGTTTGTGGGACAATTAGAGTTAGTACTTTTTAATCTTATCCTCAGGCAACAAAGGCATTTTGTCCTTTTAATTTTATTTTCTACCCCTCTGTCTGACATTATTTACCTGGTTAACACTATTACAGAGACAGTGGGTGTTACGTGGAGGATGGGCTATGGGTTTAGATAGACTTAAATTCCCATGCCACCATTTTTTGTAGTGGTATTTTTTTTAATTTAATTTTATTATGTTATGTTAATCACCATACAGTACATCATTAGTTTTTGATGTAGTGTTCCAGTTCTATTTATTTTTAAAACAACCTTAAATTGAAATTTTAAATTAGTATGTTTCATTTTATTTAATTCTATTTCTATAATTTTTAACAAACTTTTATTTGTTTAATACCAAAACTTAGATTAATTTCCAAGATTAACTAATCTTGTTGTTCACCATTACAATTCTTTATTAAATTCTGGCTATAGTTACATATTAATTTACAACAAAGGTTATAAATCACAGACTAACTTCAGTTTACTAGATGTAGAAAGGAAATTTCAGGTATCTTATGCATATGAAATAAAAATTAAACGATGCCCTTTTTCATTGATGTTAAAAGCTTCTGTTCACCTGGGCTTAATACTGAAGCTGAAGAAATCCATTTTCCAAATACCCAATAAAATGTATCAATAAATAAGAACTGATGCTGGATCTAGGAAAGAGTTATCCAAACATCAAAAAATTTTATAAATCTCTCAAAAAATTCAAAATTAGACCAAAGGGAAGGAAAAGACAATCAGTTGGTGATTTACCATACACAAGAAAATACTTGCTTTGGGAATAGGAGGTGGACCCTGAGAGCAAGCTGGGTGAAGACATCCTGATTGGGGTAAGAGTCACCAGAGGAAAGAACAAGTAGGTGATGGGTTAGAGTCTTCACGGACAGTCCATTAAGTAAATGAAATGATCTCAAAGTGGGATTCGGCCCTAACAATTAAGGCAGACTTCTGCCTTGAAGATTGTTCTGGTTAGAGTTGTGTTTCTGTTAACAGGGGACAGTGCCCCAGATAAATTGGCAAGATCTATTTTTAATAGAGAGGCAAAGATCATTTTCTCCCTCTATCTCAAGCTGTACTACCTTTCTCTTGCTCTGAAAGCTTAGACCTCTGACATTTTACTAGAGGTGAAAGTTAAAATGAAGGTAGTTGGATACATTTACCTCCTTCACGCAAGTAAATTTGATTCATATATTTTTGATTCTTCTATATTCAGAACACAAAGAAGTCACCAAAGCAACTCATGTCATGCCTGATTGAAACCATCCCAGCCAACTCTACCTGCTTAAGATATAGTAGATCAGAAAAATGTTCTCTTTGAGGGACTAAGTAAAAGGAATATATATATATTTTCATATACGTATATATATGAAAAAATTTCAAGGAACTACCGTATTTGTCATTTTATTTAAAAGGTTATTATAAAAACTGAAGAAAACTGTAAAATATCTCATCAAGATACAATAGCACACTATTACTATGAAATAGAGCAATTATTAAACAATGAGAAATAAATCTCACTGAGAAAATGTTTATTGGAAAATAAAAAGGTAATCCTTGAATTTTTAAAGGTAATCTGGTTGTAAGTCACAGATTTGTAACTGGAGAAAACAGAACCAGTGCATTTGAGGACAGAGAAATTTTCTCAGCAATCAGAAGTTAAGAATAAAGAGATGGAAGTGATAAAAAGAAAAAAGTGACATGTAGAACAGATGCTGAAGATAAAATATATGTAGGCTATAAATTCCAGAGGAGAGAAGAAAATAGAGGAATTATGATAATTAACCAGAGAAATGTTAGAGTTATATGATTACAGGTTAAAAAAATACTCATGTTAGTCAAAATTAATGAAAAATTACTAGCATCTAGTTGTATCCAAGTTTAAAAAATATACATAAGTTCTCGTTGAAATCTGAGATATACTTGAAAGGTACTAGTGTCCAATTGAAGTGTTAAAGTCACTATGTCCCCACTAATTTCTTTTAAAGATTTATTTATTTATGAGAGAGAGAGAGCAGGGGGTGGGGGCAGAAGGAGAGGGAGAGTAAAACTCAAGCAGTCTGTTCTGGAGCGTGGAGCTTGATGCAGGTCTTGATCTCACAACTCTGTGAGGCCCCATGAGAGCCAAAACTAAGAGTCAGATGCTTAACTGACTGCTCCACGTAAGTGCCCCACTCCCACTAATTTTAGATCCATGGTATTTTGACGTAAAATATCATGACCTGCTATTCTAGGCCCTCAAAACTCAGATGTGCAAAAATGCAACTATGTTTCTAGAATTGAGTTTAATATCTGACTTGGAACCCTAGCTTGCTTCTTAGCAGGCAGATTCATCTACTTATTCCCAGGTAAATTAAATGCAGATAATCCCAGATAAGATAACATTTATAAACCTAACACATTTCAAATAAAAGACCCATATTCACATTCCCTTATTTTCTTCCCTGGGTTGACTATAACTCTACAGCAAGATATTTATAGTATATGAAAGACTGTGCCCATGTTGTTTATTGGGATGTATAATACACAGGCGCCCTTTGTTAATATATCCTTTTTGGGTCAACCAGAGGTTGGACAACTTTTTCTATAAAAGGTCAGGGAATAAATATTTTAAACTCTGTGGGTCATATAATCTTTGTTGCAACAACTCAACTCTGCCACTACAACATTATAAAGTAGCCACAGACAATATTTAAATATATGAATAAGGCTATATTCCATTAAATCTTTATTTACAAAACCAGGAGCAGTTTCGATTTTGCTTAAGGGCCATAGTCTGCTGACCCTTGGTACATTAAATTCCCAGAACTCTTTCCCAGATCCTTTCAATCCAAACATTTTTTTCATTTTTTTCACTGGGTTTCATAGCACTGTCATTTTTGAAAAACAGTGTCTGTGTTTCTAACCAGAGTTACATGCATTATGTATCACTGTTGGATGTACTAACTCCCTTTCTTAAGCTCTGTGTTTCTCTCGGTGTCACCCAAAACTGTTGGATCTTTTTCTGGGCCATTTCCCTCCACGGAAAACTCAGGGAGATGTCTGGAGTTCCTTACTGTGCATATATCAACATGTGCCCTTCTCTGCAAGCCTGCTGAGTACCATATATCAAGATGATAAAATTGAGCCCCAAATTTACTCTCCTTCCAGTTTATGTCAATCCAATCAAATCCCTAATGGTCCCTCCCATTCTCCATTCTCATCTCCGGATCATACTCTGCCTGTGGCAGAGTGGCGGGAAGATACACACTGATTCTCATTTCCTCTTTCTATTTTTACTCTTCTCTACCTGTATCATCTTGACTAGTGCCCCCTACTCCCCTCATTTTTTGTATTGGTAAAAGTGTACTCAGAGGGAAAATGTGCTTCTGTGTCTCCTCTGCCTGGTACTTAGCCTGCAATCTTGATGATAACAGGAAGAACAGAATCTTTTTACTTTGGGGGCAGAGAAGAGGGCTGAACACACCATTTGATATTTCAAGGTATTAGCCGGTTTTCCAGGATTAATCCTTCATGTATCATCTTTTCACAAAACAGTAACAATGGTATGTTAACAAAACAAGAATACCTAAACACTGTAATAACACACCAATGTATAAGAAATATACATTCATGAAAAATGCCTGTCCTCCTTTTATGCAAGTTTTGCAAGTGCTGTATTAACCATTAAAATCACAAAAGAGCAACAAACTTGCAGCAAATAAATACTATGTTTTGAAATTTCATTTAATGCTAAAGTTTTTTTTACTTGAGGTGCAGTCAAATGATAATATTGTGGTTTCTTTCTGTCAGTTCAGATTTAGACTAAATCTCCTGTGTACAGCTATGTACCAACTTGGGTTAAATTTCTTAACATAATTCATAAATTCACCTTTATGTCTCATGTGTCCATCAGTTTAAATTTTCTTCTAGGAATATATCTGGCCTATCATATAAACCATGCAAGTGTAGGACATGTAGGCTTGTCCCCATCCAAAAGCGTAAGTGGAATAAATGAGATTGGCCATAAAAAGAGAAGGGGAGGATGTAAAAACATAGAGGAAACAGAAATCCTCAGTGTCACCACTCTTGGTGGTCTGGTTCACAGCCATTTGCTTGTCCCATTTTCCTTAATAACAGCCTACCTTACATGACAGGGGCTAAAACTACCATGCACTTAATTTAGCCTTAGTTGCTGCTAGGAAAGGTCCTATGCCCTGGTTCTCACCAGTGAAAATTAAGAAGTGTTCAGGGGGAATTCTGGAAAAGCTTTCCCTCTGTGATAATAAGAGACATGAATGACAACAGTGCCCTCTTTGCCTCCCACTCCTGACATTAACTTTGCTTGGGGGGCCCTAAGGCCATCCTCAGGCTCAACCATTCACTGAAAGGACTCCCAGGACTCAGAAAAGCTGTTATCCTCAGGACAATGGTTTATTACAGCAAAAGGATATAGATTAAAATCAGCAAAGAGGAAGGTGCTTATGGTGAAATTCAGGAGAAAACGGGTCTAAGCTTCGAGGTGTCCTTTCCCAGTGGAGTCACACTGATATGCTGAACTCTTCCAGCAACAATGGACGGCACACATACAAAGTGCTGCCAATGAGGGCAGCTCACCGGAGCCTTCATGTCCATGTTTCTTTTGGATGGGGGCCTAGGGGGTGATCAGTCACATATGCACATATGCACGCATCAGACTGCAACCTCCCAGAGCAAAAACAATCATTCACCATGAACCACATTACTAGCATAAACTGTCCGATCAAAGTTAACAAGTCAGGAAACGACAGATGTTGGTGGGGATGCGAAGAAAGGGGAACCCTCCTACACTGTTGGTGGGAATGCAAGCTGGTGCAGCCACTCTGGAAAACAGTATGTAGGTTCCTCAAAAAGTTGAAAATAGAGCTATTGTATGACCCAGCAATTGCACTACCGGGTATTTACCCCAAAGATACAAATGTAGGGATCTGAAGGGGTACGTGTACCTGATGTTTATAGCAGCAATGTCCACAATAGCCAAACTGTGGAAAGAGCCAAGCTGTCCATCGACAGATGAATGGATAAAGAAGATGTGGTATATATATACAATGGAATATTATGCAGCCATCAAAAGGAATGAAATCTTGCCATTTGCAACAATGTGGATGGAACTGGAGGGTATTATGATAAGCGAAATAAGTCAATCAGAGAAAGACATGTATCATATGATCTCACTCACATGAGGACTTCTTAATTTCAGGAAACAAACTAAGGGTTGCTGGAGTGGTGGGGGGTGGGAGGGATGGGGTCGCTGGGTGATAGACATTGGGGAGGGTATGTGCTATGGTGTTATACACAAACAATGAATCATAACACTACATCAAAAACTAATGATGTAATGTATGGTGATTAACATAACATAATAAAAAAAGAAAAAAGAAAAAATGTGATAACCTCACAGCCCAAGGACCCAGGGATACAAAACAAAACACAAAATATTTTTTTAAATCAGCCAGAATATTCCAAGAGCTCAGAGTTCATCTCCCAAGAACTGGCCAAAGGCCAGTCCTGAAGGCAAACCTTTCTTGATAACATGCAGGGTTTGAGCACCGGCACCTCCTGAGTTAATCCTTTGAACTTTGAACACGGCTGGGTGAAGGCATATGTTTGGAGCTACAGTCTCCATCCTATGACTCTAAAGGGACTGCTGAGAGAATTGTAGATGCTGATAAGGACCTGACATTTTTGAACTTTCAATTTACCATCTCTGAACCACCTTCCTGTGAATGCCTTGCTATGTGAAATGTATTATGAAATCGTTTTAAAGTTATTTTATTTGGCTATTCTCTTTGGTCCCACTAAATGGATCCTAAGTGAGTCAGTATCCAAAGCATACCATGGCATATAAGTGAAGTTTGAAGGCTAAAATATACATATATATATATATATATATATATATATTCAGATAAGACTTCAGTCTTATACTGAATATCGGTATGACAGAAAGTCTGTTTCTTATCCCGTCTTTTCCCAGCCCTCTGTCCAGTTCTAAGTAATGTAATAACTACAATATCTTTGTTGCTACAATTTTAAAAATTCTCATCTTTTACTTCTTTATATTTTCTTGAAATATTATTTATTTCCACTAACCTAACCCTGTGTTTTACATAATGAACTCTCCATAAATATACTGAATGTTCAATTTGAATTCCAATTAGATATTTTGCCAGTGAGATTTTGCCCATAGCTCTTTCAAAAGAACAATGCAGGATCCTTTTCTGGCACCTACAGATAATAAAAATGACTTCACAGGAGACATTTACAACATTGTAGTCTTGATGGAAATGGTTAATGTGCAGCCATTCCACATTTTCCTCTCTTCTCTTCCTTTCTATAGAAATAAAATATTTTTCCTCAAAAGGATAAACTTTGATGTAACCTTCTGTTAGTCTCAGATAAGGGGCTTTAAATCTGAGCTTTCCAGAAGTTCCTTCCACAACACTTTGAGTTCTTCAGCACAGTTTTAGACTATAGACACCCATTTTTAATCTTCAGGCATGAATACTTGGTTTTTGAAATAATGGTTTAGTTTCCTATAGAATTCTGGATGTTTTGCACTTGTGTAAAAGAATGACATTGAGGTTTTAGTAATTTATTTCAGAACCTGGAGAAGACTTCATTTTCATAGCTGTCACACTAGGTGATATGTAAACCCTAATGACATTCAAAAGTTGTCAATGTGATTTATTTGTAATTTGGGAGACTTGGCTGGTAACTATTTGGAGCTGTTGTTGTTTTAAAGGTGTTTTATTGTGTGTCTAAATATAGAATAATGAAAAAGCAACAAATAAAATATGGTACATAGGGGCGCCTGGATGACTCAGTCGTTAAGCATCTGCCTTTGGCTCAGGTCATGATCCCAGCATCCTGGGATCAAGCCCCATATCAGGCTCCCTGCTCAGCAGGAAGCCTGTTTCTCCCTCTCCCACTCCCCCTGTATGTGTTCCTGCTCTCGCTATCTCTCTCTGTCAAATAAATAAAAACTTGAAAAAAATAAAATATGCTACATAAAATGAAGCATCTAGCATAGCCTCTAGCCCATAGCAGATTCTCAGCAAATTGTCTTTGCATTCCACTTCATTTGCCAAAATACCATTATTCTAGTCCCTGTCTCTACCACATTTTAATTAATTTATATCACTGAAACATTTTTTCCTGGTTTCTCCATAGTTGCATGTTTTTTGTTTTTGTTTTGTTTTGTTTTTACTTTAGAATGATTTTAGATTTACAGAAGAGTTCGAAGATACTGCAGACTTCCCATATACTCTTCATCCTGTTTTCCCCATTTTTACCATCTTACATTTATCAAAACTAAAAAGCCAGCCTTCATATATTATTATTAACTAAACTCCATACTATATTTAGATTTCACTAATTTTCACCTAATGTCCTTTTTCTGTTCCAGGATCCCACATTGGAGATCACATTAAATTTTGTCACCATGTCCTTTAGCTTTTTCTTGGCTATGACAGTTTCTCAGATCTTGCTTATTTTTGATGATTTGGCCGTTTTGAGAATCACTAGTCAGGTATTTTGTAGAATGTTGCTCAGTTTGGATTTGTCTGACCATTTTTTTATGGTTAGACTGGGACCTTGGGTTTTGGTAAGAAGACCACAAAGGCGACGTGCTTCTCATCACATCATATCTGTTGTGTACACACTATTAAGATAACTTACCACAGATGATGCTAATCTTGGTCACCTGGCAGAGGTAATTTTTGCCATGTTTCTCTACTATTGTTACTGCCCCCACCCTCAGTCCCCTTTTTTGTGCTCTATTCTGTAAAAGCAAGTCATTGAGTACAGTCCACACTCAAGGGTTAGGGAATTAAGCTCCATCTCCTGGAGCAGTTAGCATCTACAAATGATTTGGAATTCTTCTGTACAGGAGACTTGTCTCTTTCTCCATTTATTTATCTACCTGATCTTTTGTTTATATCATGTGGACTCATGGCCATTATTTTATACTGTAGGTTGTATTATTTATTTTGTTGCCCCAATTGTGCCAGTTTTGGCAATTAATTTCTTTCCTGTTGGCTCCTATCCATTTGACATGTCCCTTTGTTTTGGCTTTTGAGCTCTTCTTTACTTTCTGGCTCTGTAAGAGGCTCCATGTTCATCATGTATATTCCTGCTCCAGCCTGAGAATTAGCCATTTCTTCAAAGAGATCTGGGTATGTTTATCAAGAATGACATTAGAATCTAAGATCTGGGTGCTGGTTGTGCTCATTGCTACTGGACTCATTTTTATATTTGTCATGGAAGAATGAAAACATATACATAAGTAGAAAAAGTGGAATCTCTCAAAGACTTTCACTCAATTATCAACACAGGCAAACTTCTTCATCTACTCCTCTACCTACCTCTCCTAATGGTTCCCCATGCCCTACTGTCATTGTATCAACAGAGTCTCTAAAAGACCTTAAAAAAAGGTTTTTAACATAACTACAATGCCATTACCAAACTTAAAGGAAATTCATTGTGTACCATCATTTGAATTCCAGTTGGCAAATTTCATTGATTGTCTTGTATTTTTAAAGTTGATTAATTCCCCCCCCCACTAAGCTTATTTAAAGTTTTTAAAAATCCAGGAATTTTATAGTAGCCTTAGTCATGAGTGGGCAGAGGATTTTACTACCAATCAGGTAATCTATTCAACCCCAAGTTTACCTCTTCAGTGATTGTCAAATGAAATTTGTAATTTCTAGATCAATGCATTTAACGAAGATTACACATATCTCTAATTTTAGTTGCTTCTTCTGGAGAGCAGGGGAGTGCTTACGGTAAAACTTCATGACTAGTATAGCAGAAATGCTGGATGCTTAGAATTATTTAGGAAGTCAGAGATGATAACACTTGCCCACCTGATCACTAGACAAGATCAGGTTGAGGGGAAGTTACGACCACAAAGTATTTTGTCTAGACCTAATAGATGAGACACTCTGCTCTGCTCCTGACTATAGTAGGCACTACATAAATATTTGTTGAATGAATCATAAATGCTTTTCACCAGAATTGCACTTTGTCAAATACTAACTAAGATTGCCCCCCTTTTTTTCCTGTTTGTATTTATCTACTGTACATTTATCCACCTGTGTTATTATTATTCAATGGCATTTTCTTTTAGATGTGTTTCTCACAAATGGCATTTAGTTATTTGTTTTGGAACCAATTTGGGACTCACTGACTTTCATAAAAAATCTTCAAACAAAATTCACCTTTATTTCAATAACTAATAAATACAACCTTATTTTCATGTTTACTCTTACAGTTCTTAGTCACTGTATTTATTTTATTTTCCTACTTTTTTTTCCTAATTAACACAAAATTTTTCTTCTCAATGCCACATATAACCCATATATTGAGGAAAGCTTTTTCTGTTGCATTTATTAAATTATACTTTAACACTTCCTTTGGTTAAAACCCACTGCACAGAATTCTTACATTTGTGTTGTTTTTATGCTATTTCGTTTCTGTATCTTACAACTAAGAATACTCTTATTTTGCGTATCTTTAGTTATTTCCGTGGTAATTCAGGGGCTAACTTGAATTAAGTATGGTCACCTATCATTTATCTTCAAAGAGAATTGTTTCCTTATTGCTTTTTCCACATTCCTGAAAGATTTCCATAAGATTATCTACACATGAGGCAATCCCTAATATTGCCATTGCACAGATGTCAAATATTTTTGATGCAGCTTGGCTGTTTTCACTTAGGTTCCTGGTCATCTCTTTGACGAGGAAGTTCTACTGGGGAGATGTGCTGGAATTTCTTAAATATAGTGTGGAGCCTTAATTACCTGAGCAGCATTTTACAAATAGCCCAAGTAAGAAATAGAGGCAAGCCTACTTTCTGAAAGTTTCTGTTACAGAAACTCATTTTCTTTCAGAAAAATCACTTTGTCCCAAACACATATTTTAAAACCAAGACAAAATACACATAATGGAGATCATAATGGTAATCTTCAAATTAGAACTCAGGTATCCAAACTATACCATACTGCCTTTACAATATCCTTTCCTGAAACTCTCCTCTTTTGTTCTCTGTGAGTTCTACATGATTATGTAGATAGATCATATATTCATCCCACTTCTCTTTCTCTATGGCTCTTTGGAACCATGAACACAACTCAGCAAGGACTTGATGGATTGAAATAGAGCCCATTCATGAATCTCTCTCAAATTCCAGAGTCTATTTCAATTCTATTCAATTTAAAAGATATTATAAAACTTCCATTATATGCCAACATTATTTTAAGTATTGAAAGTGATAGAAAGATAAATATGTATAGTTCATTCTGCTATAATGCTTGTTTTAAAAATGCACATTAGTCCCAACACAACTGATATATTAAGAACAATCTGAGTGTAATACAAATTTGTGTTTGCTTATGCATGATTTCATCTGTGAGAAATGCTAGCTGAATGCCAAAAAGTACACCCAGCTGAAGAGAGCCACCATGTAGGAATACACAAAACACATACATACGCACATCTCAAACATCTACCAGCTGCCTCAGTTCACTCATGTGTTATGAGCCCCACTGGTCCACATCTTGTGTTAAAACTTTCCATCCAATTTCAATTAGCCCTACTTCTACCACATCACAATAACTTACAAACTGCAACTGTTCTGTCTTAGCCAGAATTCAAAGATGACCTCCAATGACTCATGTCCTCATATTATCCCTTGCTCTTGGGTGGGAGGGACTTATAACTTGCAGAGGTGATAGGTGATAGTTTATCTCTCCTATGATTATGACATATTATATATTAAGGGTGAAGATAATTTACAGATATAATTAAATTCTCTAATCAACGTAATTAATCCCTAATTTAACTTTCACTGATTTAAGGTAGATTATTCTGGGCAAGCCTTACCTAATCATGTGAGCCCTTAAAAAGAGAATCTTAAGGTCAAAGATGAAAGAAGTTAGAAATGCTGTCCTGTTGGCTATGATGAAGAACACAGCTACATTGGAGGGAGCTGAGGCCTCCATCCTGCCACCCCCACATCTATTCTGCTAACAACCTGAATGAGCTCAGAAGAGAACCAGAACTTTAACAGAGATTGCAGGCTCAGGGGCAGCCTTGATGTTACCTGTGAGATCCCGAGCCAAGGATCCAGTTGAGCTATGCCAAGACTTCTGGCCTATAAAACCACACAATATAATATGGGTGCTGTTTCAAGCCACAAAGTTTGTGGTGATTTGTTAATAGAAAACTAATATAGTTTCTGATGCCTATATCCACAACAAATTTGCAGCCATTTTCAAGGTAAAGTGCCATTTTAGGGCAATATTCACATGTTTCCTAACCATTTACTATGTGTGAAAGTGTGCTGCTTCCTTTTATTGGGTTCTTATCTTTTCGTAAATGTGGCACTAACAAAGTTCTTAAGTGTTGTGACCCAATCCCATTTTCCCCATAGGCCTTGTGACTTTTACTGTGCAATTTTACACAGTACAGTGTTTTGGGGGAATACATACATCATCTTATATTAGAATTGGCTGTACTCAGAATATATTTGAAAGAAACCTTTTCTCACATATTTGTAATGCAAGCGTCCAACAAAAACTAAAACCTTTTCCAATAGCATTCAATGTACTTGTTATATTTACCCATAAACTATCTTTTTAAGGTAATAAATACATGAGGCCTAAGAAATAAAATCAAGTTATTACAAGGTTATATTTTCCAACCTCTATCCTTGAAACAATAGATAAGTCTGAGACTTCATTTAGGAATTATTACTATAAGTGAATTTTTTTCTAAGTTCCACTTTTCATAAACTAAGGAATTTAATTGTTTCCTCCTTTGGGGTTCTAAATTTCTCCCTTCAATGAGTGTTTAGAGGATTTAGTAAGATATGAAATGTATTTAAGGGTACTTTTATGAAAAATTAACCAAGATCTTAAAAATATTCATTTTTTTAAAAATAAATAAAACAACTTAATAGTCTTACAAAGAAAAACTCTTTAAACAAGGCTGTGCCATTGCCAATCAATAATACTACAGA
Organism: Neomonachus schauinslandi; assembly: GCF_002201575.2. Lineage (NCBI taxonomy): Eukaryota > Metazoa > Chordata > Mammalia > Carnivora > Phocidae > Neomonachus > Neomonachus schauinslandi. Next base: position 46,332,990 of record NC_058412.1, on the reverse strand, counting down.
TTCACTCTATATTAGATCCCCCAAATTTTGTACATACATATGCATTCTCTGGTTCACTCCTTCTAATGAAGCCCATCACTGTCTGTTATTGAAGAGCAAATTGATGAAGTAAAGGAGAACTGAGTTACAGCTGACATTTTCATGAATTGTAACTAAGATGGTAATGTCACTTTCATCGAGAAAAGAAATTATCTCTCAAACTGCACCCACACACTGTTCCTTATCCTAAAATTCCCAAAAACCTACATCAGAAAAATTCATGTCAACATGAAACTTCCTCCTAGTTTCACTAGAACCAAAGAGAAGGCATATGAAAATGTGTCAAGATGATGAACGGAGACATAATATATTACATCTGCTTAATTTATTTCTCCATTCAAATTGTAAATCAGCAACTATTTTACATTTGCATTTATGGTTATTAGCATTTGCAATATTTACATTTCATATGTTTGTAGTGGATCTCTATAGAGGTCTTTGTCAGTGGTTATCTTATACTTTTCCCAAAAGCCCTCTTTTGTTATAGCTGCATGACCACCTGAGGCACTACCATATTTATATATATAGTTGATTTGCTTTGAAATGTGAATGTCTAAAACTGAGCCAATCAAATTCTTTCCCTGGGATTTTAAGAACTTGAGGGGATTAAGAAATCTGTAAAAGGGGCGCCTGGGTGGCTCAGTTGGTTAAGCGACTGCTTTCGGCTCAGGTCATGATCCTGGAGTCCCTGGATCGAGTCCCGCATCGGGCTCCCTGCTTGGCAGGGAGCCTGCTTCTCCCTCTGACCCTCCCCCCTCTCATGTGCTCTCTCTCTCTCATTCTCTCTGTCTCAAATAAATAAATAAAATCTTTAAAAAAAAAAAAAAAGAAATCTGTAAAAGAGTCTCCATTATAAAAAGTACAAGATATAAAACTTTTTTCTTCTTGATAGCCACGATTTCTACAGATCAAGCATGAGTGATAATGAAGCATATGCCATAGATAAATAGAGACAAAAGATAAAATAGAAAAGCCCAGATGGCAGAGCTAGATTCTCAGAGCTACCACCTTTCCTGTAGTTTGGTTTTCAATAGTCATGTATTTCAAGAGTCAATATATTTCTCTGCTCTCTCTCCACTAATTTACTTGGGTTTCCACCCCTTGCAACCAATGAAATCCTAATTAATACACTGAGAGAGGCAGCAAATAAATAAACATATGTCATTTAGCTTCCTGTTTGTGCCTTAGGCTTTCTCAGTTTACTAATTCAGTCTAATGTTTTAGTCTCTTTCTCAAGAATGTTTCAGCTTCAAAGCACTGACATCTCTCTGTAGGATTCTCAACAGTTGGGACAGTGGGGCTCAATAGGTAAAAGAATGTAACTCCTCTAAGTAATATGATTTATTTTCTTGTATGATTTATTACTTCAGCGGTCTTGTCCTTGAAAAATAATTATACTGAAATGATTCAAATGAATTGACTAATTTTACAAAACACATACCTTGGGACACCTGGGTGGCTCAGTCACTTGAGCATCTGCCTTCGGCTCAGGTTTTGATCCCAGGGTCCTGGGATCGAGTATTACATTGGGCTTCTTGCTCAGTGGGGAGTCTGCTTCTCCCTCTGCCTGACGCTCCCCCTGCTTGTGCTTTCTCTCTCTCTGACAAATAAACAAATGAAATCTTAAAAAAAAAACTTTATAAAAAAAAATAAAAAATAAATAAAAAATAAATGAAATAAAAACACATACCCTAACTGCCTATCTAAATTTCATGCTCTTAGAAGGCAGAGAATATGCCTTTCCAATTTTATATGGCTTGATATCAGACATATAATAGTCACATAATAAATGTTTGTTGAATCAAATAGAAGGACAGGAGCCATGTGGATGTGGAAGTTTGGGTTTGTGACTAAAGTCACACTTTAGAATCACACCTCATATCTGATGCTTAAAATCCTTTAAAATATTGATAAAATAAAAATTCAGTGTTAATTGGAATTCTCTATTTTGACTGTCAGTTCTCTCATTTAAAACATTAAAAGTGGTATCTTGTATAATTTACTGAATAACAGCAAAAGCCATTCTGAAGTGTTATGAATATGTTTAAACAAGTGCACGAGTGGGGGATGAAATGTAGTCTTTCAATTGTGCGATTTCAAGATCAAATTCTACAGTGCGTCTGTGGGCCTGACCTCTATTCATGGAGGAGTTTTGAGGATTTTTGATGATCTAGAACAATCAGTGGTGAAAGATCAAAAACTGAAACATTGAGGGCAAATATGGCTTCATGAATTTTAAAGGCAGTCATGACTTAAATAATTTCAGGGCATACAATGAAGCTGTTGGTACTGATGAGATGGTTAGTCAGGAAGCCAACTTACCCTCTCTTGAGCTGAATAGGAAAAGAAAACTATAGCCCAGAATACTGAATGATTCTCAATTTTTGCAAGCTAACTGAATTACCTTTAATCAGTTCAAGGAATAAAAAATGCTTGTCAAGGTTGCTACTTAATTCATGAAAATTCCCCTTCACCTCTTGACTTACGCCATGAAAAACTTAAGCAAGGACTATCAAAAATTTAGAATGTGGTGTAGTCATCTTTAATATAAAATCATATTAAATATATTTCTTGGGAATGATTCTATGTTACTGTATTTAATTTTACATAAAACTCAAAGCTAATGCTACAGCCTACAAACTCAGCCTCTTAGTAGTTTTGAATGTTTCAAGGAAATAAAAACAAATTAAGCCATAGAGTTAGGGTCAGAGATAACAATGAAAGGAAAAATGGTCCTTTACTTTGTTTTCTTTGTGGAGTGCTCTCATTTGTTAATAGTCCCTCCCTTGCTTTTCTTGCAGTTTCTTCAGGAGAGAGAGAGATGGCCTGGAGCCCCCTTGTGCCAGGATGAGCAGCCCACTTATTAAAGATCTAGATGGTGGGCAAAAAGAGCCTCCACAGACCACATCCAGTCTGTTCCACAACAAATATGTCTGTGCCCATTTGTTTTCAAATTGTCTATGAATGCTTTCATGCTGCAGAGGCAAAGTTGAAAAGTTGCAACAGAGGTCTTATAGCCCACAAAGCTGGATTTGCATTTACTATCTGAACATTTACAGAAAATATTTGTGGATCTACCAGAGTTGGGTTCAGAAGGAAGAAACATAAACTGAGAATTTCAGCCCCGCTCTGCTCTAGTTTTTAGCTTTTTCTACTTTGGTTTTTCCTTTGAGATTTCCTTTGTCATTAGATGAAATAGTCTAAATGTCCTAGTACAGACTTAAGGAAAAATGAGAGAGTAGGTATGCTTCTAGCCTTGACCTTAAGTTAAACAAGCTATTTGAGGTCTTAGGCTACACATGTGGTCCAGCATAATTCACCAGGGGGCAAAACCCTTCTTTCATCATAATAGAGTCAACATTTGCCTGACATTCCTTCCATGTAAATCCATCACGGATCTAGTCCAAGACAGGACTGAGAGTCCAGCCACATGCATCAGTGACCTGACTAGAAAAACACACCACTTCAAAGTGAAAATCAAAGAACCTCACATATTCTTTTTAGCTTGTTTTCAGAATGGAAAAAAAAATAGGGGAATGTATTTTGTAATAGGGCTCTAAAAATATGGTAATTGCAATTAAAGTTGTTTTTATTTTTTTAATTGACTTACAGCGTATTTTCTTAGAATGGAATCCTGTTTAAGTTGGAGTATGGGGTTTGGGGGATTTTAATTTTTTTCCCGTTTTTTATCTCTCTGTAGAGACTGGAGATCAGTACTGTTTCAGCTTCAGGCTCTGTGTACTAATGGTGTAATTTCTAACAGCCAATCCGCAACAAATCCATACAACTTGCCTTAATGGGATTTTGCCTTGAGCACCATCTGTAATTAGGTAGGGGGTTACCACTGCAACTCCATTACTGTGATTTCTAGGTGAGTGTCTTGGGGCCCTTTTGGCCTCTGGGCTTCCAAGCTTTACAACATTCACTGAGCATTAGGTAAGCCTCTGCTAATGCTCAGGCATGGACACACACACACACACAAATACACCCAGCACCACACCACACCACACACACCACATAGTATGGTTAATATCCACCAACAGTTCTGTAATTAGTAAATGTGCCTGTGCTGAAAGTTTTGTTCTTATTTTATTATTATTTTCTTTCTTTCTGCACATATTGGCTCTTTTGATGTAAGTACAATCCAATCTAGAGGCACAGAAGTAACCACAGATGCCACACCAGAAGTGTGCTGAGGACACCATCTGCTTTCTGCAATTCTCTCTTGGTCATTGATTTCTCTGGGAGATTTTCTTCAAAATAGTTGGACAATCTTATGGCATGTTGTGTGACATATGGAGTGCTTTTTCACTAGTGACTTCAGCATGCTGTAGTAGAGAGAGCGAGGGATATGGAATCAGAGGGCCAGATTTAGAAGTCTGGATTGGTTTCCATACTGGACAAAGTCATGTGTGTCTCCTGTCCTTAGTGTCCTAGTCTATAAAATAATGATTTATGTTATATCTGTCTAAGATGTGTTAGGATTAATAAATGAGAAAACATTAAAATTGCTTGGTAAATTATAAAGTGCTATTTAAAAATAAATCATAATTTTATTTTTCTTAAAATTTTCTTAATGGCAGTCAAATTATTTCTAATATCAAAGAAATTTTTTCACCCCAGCCCTAGTGATATTTATACCACTTCGGTCAGCATTGTTTGACACTCATAGACCTGTTTGATTTTGAGGTATTAGACTTTTGCTTAAAGAATTTGCACAACTTTGTTTTATGGCAATAAGCTCTCTATGTAAGCAGAGGTTATAGGATTATGGAATAAAAGTAACATGATAGAAAGAGAGAGGGGTGGGAGAAGGAGAAGACAAAAAGAGAACTGACAGGGAAAAGACTCTTTGGAAATAAAAATTAAGTGAAATATATATTCAACTTCTTTATCAAATTGGTGATACTCTAACATCCACCAAATAAATAAGGAAACTATGCTTATTTACATTCTGGACATTTTTAGGAGAAATGTAAGCATGATATAATTGATAATATGAGCAATAATATCAACATCATGTCAAAGTCATCTACTGTAATAAAATGAAGAAACACAGGGTAGGGAAAACCATTTCCTTACTCTCCCTACAATTCCTTGTGTGGCCTTGTGTTGTACTTCTTGCTGTCTTTGATATTCTCCTTGATAGTCCCCTTCACAATGCCTTTTTTGATCCAAGAGTATGGGATAAATTTCCCTAATGTGTGCCCATAATTTGCCCTCATGCATTCTCCTTCTCTCTGTCTCTGTCTCCTCTCTCTGTCTCTCTCTCCCTCTCTTCACTCTCTCTCTTTCATTCCCTTACTCTCTAGCTCTCTCTCTCCAGCACCCCTGTCATCCAATTCCCCGCCCCCCCCCACTGCTGTCCTATTGATAGGACAATTCCTCCCTGCCTTCTGAGTTGGATGGACAAAATCCAGTTGGCTGACTAGGTATATACGTTATCTAAAGATCTAGCTGTCTCTGCAGATGGATCATAAGGGCTTGATTTAAAGGAGGAAACTATAAAAACCTCATTTGGACCTCAGGTTCAATGCACTTTCTTCAGGCTAAATTTACTAGTCACAACTATAAAACTGGTATTTTGGGGCGCCTGGGTGGCTCAGTCGGTTGAGCGACTGCCTTCAGCTCAGGTCATGATCCAGGAGTCCTGGGATTGAGCCCCACATCGGGCTCCTGGCTCGGCGTGGAGCCTGCTTCTCCCTCTGACCCTCCCCTCTCTCATGCTGTTTCTCTCTTGCTCGCTCTCTAATAAATAAATAAATAAATAAATAAATAAATAAAATCTTTAAAAAAAATAAAACTGGTATTTTGATACCTATATCTTACTTATCTTACTCAAATGAATCAGAACTATTGAGTGAGAGTTGTGATTAATTAGTTCCCTCAAAATTCCAACAGATAATTTCAATATCAAGGTAGTTTTTATTAGGTTGAGAGAAAGAACAATAAACAGAGCAGAGAGACTAGTTAACTAAAGAATAAGGTCTTAAGTCTCAAAAAAATATGCCTCAATAAGGTATTTGGCTTCATTTTTTTTAACCTGGGAAGTAATCACAACAATCACAGCAACTTCTGTATCATCCCTATTTTCCCCTCATTCAAAGTGAATTTTATTATGCTTATACTGCTCCTCTTTCATACTATATATTGGCTAAGGCAGAGAGAGGTATAAAAGCCATGACTCAAAGTCATGGGATATCACATCTAAATGTGAGCACATCCCAAGTAGCTGGACTTTTAGTTGAACACATGAATTGACTGTAACCTTGAAGCTATTTTCCTTAGCAAGGGGCAAGTACATTCATATATAAGAAAAGTGTTCCTACCATTATTTGGCTAGTCAAAGTACTAGCTGTTGAGAGATAGGCATTGTCTCTTAGTGATAACCCTAGCCCCCCGCTTTTTTCCCACTAGCAATAGAATGTATTGCTGTACCTGAACACAGTGCCATCCACAATAAGGATATTTCCCTGTCTTCATCACAGCCCGGTTGATCACTGTACTAAACTGTGGCAAAGGAATGTGAGTGGAAGTAATCAGTGCAAGAGACACCCTTAAAAGGAAGAGGGGCCACATTCTTCTTTTGTGTTCAGTCTGTACTTGGATCTCCGTTGTCTCATTTGTGAATAGAAAGCTGTCTTCTAAATTCTCATCAAAGTTCACTACCAGGTCTGAAAAGACTATCATTTTCTGACAGCCCTCTAAAATCTATATCAGACAGATACCACCAGAACTTGCCATTGGCAAACTCTAAAGTAGATGAAGCTTGTTTTTAGTCCAACAACTTTCCTCTTCTGGCTTTTTTCTTCCTGTAAAGTGTCACTTCCCCTATCAGAGAGGAAAGCTATAAGTTATTTCTGAGAGTGGTGGTGGTAGAGGAAGTTAATTCATACTAATGTGTCAGTGACTCACTGAATTAGTCGCCTGGAGTGTTTGCCTTTTGAGGAAAAGAAATAGATACACACACACACACACATACACACTTACACACAAATACATACTACATATACAGATACGTGTATGTGTGTATACACACATACATAAAGATGGGTAAATGTTTACCTTAAATAAATTAATTTCAAATGATAGAACATCACAAATTCAGTCGAAGTCTGTACAGAAAAATAATTTGAGATACCTGCATATTTTTCAGTTCCTCAAATCAAATTTTGGGGGTATAAGCCTTAGGCAACAAGATAAATAACACTGAATGCAACAGTAAGTCAACTTATGGTAAGAGACAAAAAGTATATCTAAAAAGTACATTTTTTAAGATTTATTTCTTTCTTTTGAGAGACAGAGAGAGCATGAGCAGGGGGAGGGACAGAGGAGAGGGAGAGGATCTCAAGCAGACTCCCCGCTGAGCATGGAGCCATCCATGGGGCTCAATCTCACAACCCTGAGATCATGATCCGAGCTGAAATCAAGAGTCAGATGCTTAATCAAGTGAACCACCCAGGTGCCCCTAAAAAGCACATTTTTAAAATCTATGAATTACTATCAATTCTTTTCATCTGAATCGTATATCAAAGTAATTAGTGAATTATCAGAGAGATGTTTTCTCAAATAATAGACTTATATGTTATTCCATTCCACTATTATATATACTGTCAATAACTAAATATTAAAACTGTTTTCCTGTGTCTGAAAATAGGTATTCTTTTTATTTTTACACTATCACACAAATAGATACTCACCTAAAGAAGCTGAGAAATTTTCTAGTGCTGTAGTAAGAATCAAATTTTGCATATTAACTACCTGGTGTAATTAAAAGAAGATAAATAGGATTGAGTTATATAAAAAAGGAATGCTTATTAATTTTTTTAGAATTTATTACTAAAACTAGTCTCTGGTATTAGTAATTGCATTCCTTCTAGGATAGCATGCTTTGAAATAATGACATGCAGGATTTGATCCATTGGTGTACTGGTAGTATCCATTATATTGATTGAAAGGTGCCAGATAAATCTGTCTTCAGTTATATGATGTTGACCCGGTCAGAGACTGATGATTTAAATAAATAAAGAGGAAGAGATTTCTGAGCACAGCATTAGTGTCAGACTCAATGAATTATCCCTGCTGGGTATTTATTAGTGCACCCAGAAATACTAGCTTTAGAGGCAGCCATGCCATTTCTGGAAAAGTTGATGAAAAATTTAGCTCTTCATTCCAAATTAACATGCATTCCTTCCCAACTCTACTCCAATATTAAAGGTAGAAATCTAAACTATATTGGTAATAATCTGTCCTACACAGGTACTCCTATGTTGAGAAATAACATCTTCAAGTCAGTGGCCGAGATGTCAATAACATTCACATTGATTTACCAGTGTTCACTTTACATCGGGAATCCAGTTCTCAAAGCAAGATTCTACATTAAATGGAAATAGAGAGCTCTACTTTGCAGAAAAATCTCAAGACGATTTAAATAAATTTGGACTCCTGTCCTTGTCACTCAGGATTCCTTCAGGAATGTCACTAAGATTTAATTATGTTAAATATAATAACACAGAGTGTATACATGTGCACACACACACCTGTATAACTTTATCACAGAGATAAATATTGGAATTAATTTTTTAGTAATGCAAAGTAGCTACTGTGATGAAGAGTGAAAAAGTACTTGAGCTAGACTCTGAAGACTTGCTTTTTGATCTGATTGTGTATATGATGTTGGATGAGCCAACTAATACTTTTGAAACTTAGATGTCTTATCTGTAAAATTTATATTACTGTACCTTTCTCATATAATTATATCAAGACGTCTCATATAGTTATTGCAAGTTGTGTGTTGGTAAATGTTTAATGACCACTTCTCCATGCAAAAACAGCCCTGATTTATAGCAGTTTTCAAATTATGGAGTGCAAATATTCCAACCACAGCCAATTTCAAGGTATCAATATGAGGTCACTGAATATGGTATTGGAAAGAGATATCCGGAATCAGGTCCCATAAGTGGGTGCTAGCTGGTTTCAGCACACACTGCTCCCACCAGAAAATACAGGTGAGATGTAGTGTGTCTCACAGAAAGCATATGCTTGCTAACTCTGTTGATTGAATGTTTGCATGAAAGAATCCTATGGTCACTTATTCATATGGGAAAAATGAAGGATGCATTATTAAGCTGTTGATTAGCCTAATTTTACAATCCTATATAAAGTTATATTTAGAACCAAAATAAAATTCTGGAAAGTAGTTGGGGATTTCTCCTTCTCAATTCCATATTCTCAAGAGTTAAAAAAATGTGGCTCTAGATATAAATTTTACTTAAATATGTTGATTACCAAACTTTCTGAATTTAATAACATTTCATCAAAAGCAGAAAAGAATATGAGAGTAAGAATAATATAACCGATGAGAATGGTCTCAGTGCACACTTATTAGCATTCAAGACCAGGAAAGACAAAAGATAAAAATGGCACTGAGTAACTAGCAACCTGAACTTAAGTAATGCGAAATTGCTTCTTTTGGGTCAAGCTGCACTCTGTGTATGAAAGAAATCTGTAGTCACAGTACCGTTCTTACTGGTAAATCTCCCATTCAAAGACGCAATTAAGTACATATGAAAACAACCATCTTATCAGTAGATCGATGGTGTCAATGACAGACAAAGTCACAGAAAGATTTTAAGAAACATAATCTCAGGGTTGAACAGCGATTCATAGAAACCCAATGCTTGGTATAGTCATTGCATTGCTCAACTCCAAGAGGAAAATTCCACACTGCATGCAATGTGAATGATGCTCCTTGTTTATGGACCAAAGCTAACCTAAAAATCCTTAGCTATAACTATAATGCACAAAGCAAAAATTAGTCATGAAAGTGATCAACTGATATAAATCAAAATCTCAGTCTTTTAGTTATAAGACAAGGGGAGGGAAAATGGAATTTCTAGGAAGTTTTAGTGAAAGACACTAAGAGCAACGCTTTGATAACTGCTTTCTTTATGTTGATATGATGAAAAAAGTGGCACCAGAATCAGTGTGGTGGTTGCATTTCTGATCTTTGGATGGAACTCTCATTTTTTAAAATTTAATTTTGCTTACTTATCAAATAATTCTCTTAATTTAGGCATTATGCAAGATGAAAGGAGGATTTTATTTTTATCAAATGACTACATATTTTTATTCTTTGTTTTTTTTTTTTACTATATATTTTTTAAAAATACACAACTCTAATACCACTTGTATAGTAAATCATTGACTCAAAGTGTCACTTATAAACCATAAAGGATAGGGGAAACATTGATTTTGTTTAACATTTGGGAGCTTTTAACTGACTTTAATTAATATTCTCATGAGTACTTTTAAAAGAGCCAATAATGAGCCCTTCCTCCCAATTTGTATTATTTTATAAAATAATTTCTGGTAAAGAAAATTTCTATTGACTTTGCAGCTGCATGTTATTAGTTCATTTCAACAGCTTTGATTTTTTTCCCCTAACATTCCTCAGTTCTGAGACCATCTAATTGGCAAATCCAGAGAGAGTACAAGGATTAGTCTTGATGTTTTAGCCTAATCAAAAATCCTTCATTTGGCAGTAACTGTCTGGCAAAGTTAGGCAGCTGGCAAAGAGTATCATACTGATTTAAAAAAAAATATGATAAAACTATTATGACATTTCTTAATTTCAAAGATAAAAAAATATAAATTATTATAAAAATTCTATCTCAAGTTATAATTTGTTGAGAACTATTTTACTGATTATGGATCACACAATTTCATTAGAAAGAGCTTCTTCGTAACTGCTTTCTATTGTTTGTTGTTACATTTTGGGAGACGTGATTTGACACATACATGAATTAATGAGCTAGAGTATAATTAGCTCCACTGAACAAAATGAGATACTACATATTGAGTGACCTAGAATTTTTCTCTAACATTTTCCCTCTTATTCAAACAAATTGTTTGAACAGGTTTAGATTTAAAAGCTATGTGATTTTTTTTTTCAGAAAAAATCTTAGAATGCTGTTCTGTAATTGATTCTAGTTATATACAAGCAGGAATACTATTTATGGAAACATTTGTGAAAGACATTAGTCTTGTTTATAATGTTGAATCTGAAACTACATGTAACAGAGAAAGCAAATAGAAAATGTTAAATTATCACATTTTATCAATCTATATAACAATTCTTATTTTTATCATGTGTTTTTATTTTTTAAAGTCTATATTTACAGCCCCAACTAGTCTTACAATATTGAGAATCCAGCCTGTATCACAGAGACTCCCAGTAAGGAAATGCCTGGGGAAGGAAAAGGAGCAACAGTGGATTTAACATTCTCTATAGATCCTTCTGTGTTTTGAAGTAGGTTTGGGGGTTCTGTTTGCATAAACTGTTGTTTAAACATACCTTTGGCATTTCTGCTCTATAAAACCATTTGTACAACAACCACTGTGAGGATAACATATTTCTATTATGCTAATAGTAGAAAGAACAGATTCTCATCCAAGAAATTATATACAAGAAAACTTGGAATTGACCCAAATGTTGTTTAACAAGGGAAGAGATAAATAACATTTCTGTTTTCCATTTCCATTGCCACTTTTCTATCCTCAGTCCTAGTAGGAATGGAGACTTTGAGCAAAATAATGCGTTAAAACTAAGTCACATGAACCATGTCAATATGAGAAATATATATATTTTTTTGTCCTAGATATATGTTTAAGCTAAAGAATGCACTGTCATGATGAAGAGACTTGCAATTTGGAGGGATCAAGGCTTGAGCCAGAACTTGAGATCTGAGGAGTGACCGTTATGAAATAGAAGGAGATTGACAGTGGGATGAAAGGATGAAGCCAACTGGAGTGGATAAGACGTGCTGAACAAAGACAAGGAGGAGGGAATTTAAGTGCCCATGTTAAGCTATGTCAGCTTAAGAAGCAGTCACAGTGGAATAGTGAAGAAATCTTTGTATCATCTCTTGGATGCCAAGTATATTGTTAATAGTCCAGGATTATCATAGGGTTCTTTCTGATGAAGACTGTCATCTGGTCTGTTAAGTATTTTGGGGACATCAATATAATAGCTGCCTATATCAGCATAGAACTGACATATACATTCTGAGGTGAAGGAATTTCCAAGCCTTTTCCAAGTGAAAAAAATAAAATAAAATTAAGGAAAAATTACAAATTAAATTTGCTTAATTATAGTATAATGAAGATATGTTATGTTTTATTTTTACAAAAACAAATACGCCTAAAACTATACTTTCAATATTACAAAAATGATATTTAGCTGCAATAGATCACTCAAATAACAGATGATTTACCTTTCACTTGTTGTCTTTGAGTAGTTAGGTTATATAACATAATCTATTTTGTATTTATGTGTGCTCAAAGGAACATTTGACTAGGAATATAGAAATCTGGTGTCTTCTCATGTATTCATGACATTGTGAATACATCTAACTTCTTCTTTTCGGTTTATTTATTTATAAATTATGAACTACACAATATGTAAGGTCATTTCCAGATACGCCTTGCTGGATTCCCTAGAGGTCCACTTATGAATTTATTTCATCTTGCATTAACATTGACTTCAAATAGATCATTATTCAAAAATAATTTACATTCTCTCTGTTTACTTCAGATTTATATAGGATAAGCTATTAAAATAAAATGTATGCATGTGAATATGTCTATGCAAATGTATTCATATATTTACATACAGAAAATTAGGCACTTATACAGAGAAGGTAATATTCTTATGTATTTTTTGTTAAGGCTTTTGGCATCCTAATCATTCAGGCATGAACCCAGAGGAAATGTAAGGTGTGAAAATAACCTAAATAGAGGCACCTGGGTGGCTCAGTCAGTTAAGCCACCAACTCTTGATTTCAGCTCAGGTCATGATCTCAGGGTCATGATCTCAGGGTCGTGAGATTGGGCCCCACATCAGTCCCTGCACTGGGAGTGGAGTCTGCTTAAGATTCTCTCTCTCCCTGTGCCTACTGCTCGCACACATGCTCTCTGTCTCTCAAAAAAATAACCAAATAAGCAAACAAAAAAATTCCACAAAAACCTCATAAATAATAGAGTTTAAAACACTCACAGATTCATATATTTTAGGCATTGGGCATAGAACACATCTGGCCTCAGTTTGCACATGTGGTTCACTGGAAATTATTTATTTGTAACCTTAAGTATAGTGTCCAGTGCACAGAGAGCACAAATGTATGCACAATATTATTACTATTACTATTGATCCTTAATAATTATAATTACAGTAATAATAATGCTATCATTTTATCATTATCATCTGATACCTGTTGACTTCTATGAAAAGCTCAAGGCTTTTAAATCCTAATCATTTCATTCCCTGATCCCCCTCCACTCTACCATAGAAATACTGATAACACTGGATCATGATCAAGGACATTGCCTATAATCCAATTCTAGGTGGAGAGCTTTTAATTTTGAAATCTAATACAAACCTAGCATATTTAAACTCTTTGCATCATGGTCATTTTCTCTCTCCTAGCTGGAAATATGGGATAATCGAAGGGCCTGAGTCGCCTGCTTTCTGGGATATGCCTCTTCCTTAAGGCCGGTGACAGATGACGTAGGTCAACTCTGAATTAAACATTAAAGAAAGTATGCATTCTCCTCTCCTTTTTTCCTTAGATTTTTTTCTTGCTGGCAAAATAGTAAAGTAGTTTTATAAGTAAAATGTAGAAGAAAAGAGAATCCACTAAATCTACTAGTGTATAGATCTCAGGTCTGGCTTCTCAACATAAAAAAGATTTTGTGTCTGAGTTCACTAGGGTCCAAGACTTAGGCCTGCATGAAAACAAGGAATAAAATGTTCTTTCCTTGGTGTCCTCTGTACCTATACCTCAATGAAGATACTTGAACTGCAATAGTTGTATTAGGGTAGATTTCAGGAATAGTGGTTATGGGCCTTCTCTGATAATTTTTCCATCAGGCCCATGGATTATAGAACTTAATAGAAAACTTACATACCTTTGTCTATTTCAACCCATTAATGAGGAAGCTATTTGGTAGCTAATCAAGAGGAGATCAGGGACAAACAAACAAACAAGAACAAATATCAGACATTGTGACAACAGAGGAGTGACATGCCACTAATAAAGAATAGCAAGCTGAATCAGAATATGCTACTTGGTCTATGAAGAGTTATTTCTGAGGTTGGTGGCAGAATATGAACATTCTAGAGAATCTAGACACTCCCCATATAACCCACTTTCCAGATGAATATTCACACTCCCAAAACTTCTATATTTACTAGAACTGGGGATAATAGATTTTAACAACTCTTTAAACTGATAACTTGTTATTAGAAAAATACTAGTGATTGTACTTTAATGGTAATGTTTGCAGATGTAACAAACCTTGAATGTTAGGTGACAACACAATAGAAAAATCCTCTCTCAGATAACATTTTAGTGCAGGTTTTCCTGGAGACTTTCCACTGCATGAAGATTCGGGAGCCCAGATTGCTTTCACATTGCAGCGCTGGTATTTCCTGTGGCCCTGGACTCCACTACAACCAACATTAAATGAGGGAAAGACAGTGAAGACATATCTGTACCTTAAGAATTGGAAAATTTCACGTATCACTTCTACTCACATTTCATTGGTGAAAGATAGTCACATAGTCTTGCCAGAATGAGAGGGAAGCCTAGCTGGTCCTACTGGATAGCTCCCTTCCCAGTGATAGATTCATATTATGGAAAGTAAAATACATTTTTGGTAGATATCTAGTGGCCTTGTCTTATTATTCAAACAATAAAACTAGTATTTCACCCCTGTTCTGATAGATGCAGTATTCCTCTCCTGATGATGTTAAGCAATACATTTTCTTCTAACCCCAAAATTGTGGAACAAAATTTTATCCAAAATTATTACAGGTATTTCAGACAGTTCTAGATAGTCTGGTTTTAAAGTGATATCCTTTTAGTAAATCAGTATTCAGTGGCTTCTAACTGGCCAGAGATCGTCCACAATTCTCTGTATTTCTCAGCAAATTTAGGGGGAAAATATCTTGGGGAAATTTCCCAGATATACTTGATTGATACCATTGATTGCTATATTCAGATGAACATACTAGTGACAACAATGTATTATTTCAAGGCCAAGATGGGGCTGGCTCTTCAAATCTTTTGTTTGTGTGTTCCTGTTTTAGATGTACAGATCCCAGATTACATTTGCTATGTAGAATTGAGGAAGAGAGTTCCAGAAGATTAGGTTTCTACTTACCCCCATTGGTCACCCTTCTTATGCCCAGAAGTAAACCTAATACCCTGGTTCTGGCAAAAGTCACCCTCTTAGAGCCTTTTTTCTTTCTCTCTTCTCCTGCAGGTCTAGAAAGCCAAGCTTCACACAGCATTTTGGTACCTAATTAGTTTTGGTTTTTTTTAGGATTGAGGTTGATTTTCATACCCGCTTTTAGCAATTCAAATTGTTTTTATTTTTCTCATTCTTCTGGTTTAAATTTTGTCTTTCAATGTGATATAAGAAAGAAATAAAAAATAAGGTAGGATACAATATAAGCAAAGATAAAATGTATAGGAAATATATTTCAGAAATAAGACCCAAAAATCAAAAAAAAAAAAAAAAAGGAAAAAGTTGTATTATGGGCAGCATTCACTAGCAGGATACACATACACTATAATATCTTTCATGTTTGAATCATATTAATTTTCAGGCAAAACAAATGGCTGTTTATATTAAACACATTGTAAATGCATTCAAATAAGAGTCAAATGATAGGGTATTAAGATTTAGAGATAATTGATGTTTTACCCCCTGAGGAGAACAGATAAAAGAGTATATTTCTGATCCTTAAACTTCTGTGCTAAATCTTCTTTGCAATAAAAACATTCTCAAACAGAGAGTTTCAGCCAGATAAAGAAGGAAATGTACAAATTTGTGTTGCAAAATTATATGCCCCATTGATTCAACCTCAACTTTTATGAACACTGGGTCTACCTGTTAGTATATTTACAATGAAACCTTGAGTAGGTGAGCAACCTCTAGGATCCAGATATTTTTATTTCATCCTTACAGAATAGTTAGAAGTTTTTAATTCATTTACTACATGACATAACTTAAATAAAATTCTTAATAAGAATGTGAGAAATACTAGGTACTAAATGTATATTAATTTCTGTCTCATGGTTTCTAGTTCCAAGATGAATGTATCCATGAAATGATATTTTCTAAAGGTAGGTAATTAATATTGCCAATGATTAAGGTTGCATACAATAAGTAGTTGTAAATCATATATTATTTTGTCAGAAAGCCTGTGTTTACTGGCCCTTTTACTTTCAGTGTGAAAGAAGACAGCAATACAGTTTCAAAAATTATAAATACACCATAACATGATAATCAGTAGATCAGTTCTACAATCAGTAATTTCTAGCCCCGTCTTTACATGAGAATTCCTGGAAAGCTGTTACAACATACCAATCCATAGATTCTCAAATCCTCAAATCCTCAAATTCTGATTTAATTTTGCTGTGATGAGGCCAGAACATCAGTATTTTTAAAAACTCCATTGATGATTAATATGCAGCCAAGTGTGAGCAACACTTAATCAAAAGATTCACTGGAATCTATTAATTATGCCAAAAAGAGGTGTTTACATTTATGGTTTATATACCTTCTTGTTACGATTTATTCCTCTATCTATAGCAATTGGGTTCTGCTTTTTCACTCTTGTGGGCTCCAGACATCTATATCCTACTGCCTTCTGGACGACTTCAAATGTATGTACTGCAGGAACTGAATCCTCAAAACACCACAAAACGAATTTATTACCTTTGTTTCAAATCTACTCCTCCTCCTCTCATTGTGTATTTCAATGAATGGCACTGAAATCCATTCATTCTTTTAAGCCAAAAGCAGGAGCATCAACCTTACTGTCTTGCTTGTCTTCTTCCTTCACACACAACCTCACACACCAAAAGGCCAATAACTTCTTTTTCTTATACATCTCCTGTATCTCTCCATGTTTTTTCATATTCAGGGCCATTACCCCAGTGCCATAATCCTATCTTCCCTGAACTATTCCTACAACTTCATCATTGGTCTCCTTGATTTTAGTCTGGCCCATCATCAATTCAAATTCTATTCTGAGCCATCACAAGAACATGTGATCCCGTCACTGTCCAACCTAAAATGTTAGTGTGGCCTCTGGTGCCCTTCATGATTGCCCCCTGCTTGCCTCTCAGGTCTTACTTCTCTTCACCCCATACGTTCCAGTTACAATAGCCTCCATTCTGTTTCACGGATGTTCTCACTTATATCTTTGAATATGCTATCACTGCTTTTTTGGAGTCATAGTTTCCTGATTCTTCTCCCTCCCACTCCGGACTCATACTTTTCATGACGCTTCCTCCATGCAGCCTTTTTTGACACTCAAATCTGGATGAAATTTTTTCTTTTTTTTTTTTTTTTAAAGATTTTATTTATTTATTTCAGAGAGAGAATGAGAGAGAGCACATGAGAGGGGGGAGGGGCAGACGGAGAAGCAGACTCCCTGCCGAGCAGGGAGCCCGATGCGGGACTCGATCCTGGAACTCCAGGATCATGACCTGAGCCGAAGGCAGTCGCTTAACCAACTGAGCCACCCAGGCGCCCTGGATGAAATTTTTTCTTAGGCATTCTTATAGTACAAGACTTCCCTCTTTATAGTATTTACAAAATTGAACTTAATTCACTATCTACTTATTTGTTCAAAAATATGAAAGCACTCTGATTGACTATAGCTGCTTTGTTCCCAGCTATGTCTGCAGTGATTTTCCCAGTGCCCAAGAAGTAGTAATCACCCAGCAAATACTTGAATTCAGGAGCAGAAGCAAGTTCATTGTTTATGAGATAAAAGAAGACAACTTATCATGAAGAAAGTATGAGTATTTTCACTTACAGGTAGGAATTAGAGGGAGGCAAAAGAAGATAACAGAAGCTCAATGTTACTGTCTTTAATTTTGTCCTAAAAGTATAGTCATATTTATCTGCTAAGAATATGGTTATAATTATGGGGTATTCAGTTAGTAAACTGAGAAGTTCTCTTTCAGCTGTTCCCAGAGTTTTAGAAGAATGGGGAGGAAATTTACCAAAGGCAAGGAAAAAGATCTTGAAAATGAATGAAGAGATAATCAAAATCATGTATTAGTAAAGGGGTAGGTCTGTATTACTTGGGGACATTTATGAGTGTTCTTGGACTCAGGTATAGGGAAGGACATGAAAGATTATGGGGTTTCTACGGAGCTTACATAGGAGGTTGTTAACTGCTAAAAAGGCACACAGTTTGTAGAATGTAGAAATCACCCTGTAGGGGCTTGACCTACAGTTAAAGGTTTGAAAACTTAATTTAGATTTAAGACAGGTGTGTGTTTTGTCCAAGGTCATGGGTACAGTAAATAGCAGGATATTATTATGTATTGATTATTATAAGCAAACTATAATAGTCCCCCCTTACCTGCAGGGGATATGTTCCAACACTACCAGTAGATGCTTACAACTGCTGATGGTACCAAACATTATATATACTATGTTTTTATCCATATACATCCCAAAGATAAAGCTTAATCAATAAATTAGGCACAGTAAGAGATGAACAATAATAATAATAATAAAATAGAATACTTATAACAATATACTGCAATAAAAGTTATTGTGGGGCGCCTGGGTGGCTCAGTCGGTTAAGCGACTGCCTTCGGCTCAGGTCATGATCCTGGAGTCCCGGGATCGAGTCCCGCATCGGGCTCCCTGCTCGGCAGGGAGTCTGCTTCTCCCTCTGACCCTCCCCCCTCTCATGTGCTCTCTCTCTCATTCTCTCTGTCAAATAAATAAATAAAATCTTAAAAAAAAAAAAAAAAAGTTATTGTGAATGTGGTCTCTTTCTCAAAGTCTTACTGTACTGTACTCACTCTTCTTTTTCTGGTGATAATGTGAGGTGATAAGATGCCTACATGATCAGATGAAGTAAGGTGAGGATGTAGGCATTGTGACACAGTCTTAGGCTCCTGCTGACCTTCTGATGTATGTCAGAAAGGGGGTCACCTGCTTCTGGACCATGGTTGACTGCATGTAACTGAAAAGCAAAACTACAGAGCAGAGGGGGACTGGGGGCCATTGTACAATTAACTAAAGAGAATCCTACCCAATGTAATCACCTCACAGTTTTCTTTTTAGCTTTGTAAAAAGAAGATAGAATATGCACATAACTTTAACTCTAAGGAAATCATTCATAAGATGAAGCAACTATTCTACCTAAATGACACTTTCTATATTTTCCTGAGGACAGTAAGATTCACTTTAATGTATATTTATTGGTCTCAGAGTAACAACTTTTCCAGTGTAGAAACATTTGTTGTGAAAACACCACCAGCATAAAATGTATCATGTTTTATTTAAGCAGACTGAAAAGGGCCCTATAAGGCACAGGGCAATATTGGCAAAGATGAAGAGCAAACTGGTGGCAAATGTGTGGTGTGCTTGAAGGCAGAGGATCTATGCTGTAATACACAATACACAGAATAGCTTTCCACAGAATCAGAAGCAGCATGTTGATTACAAAGACTTTTTTTTAAATTTTTATTTTTTAAAAGTTTTTATTTATTTATTTGTCAGAGAGCACACACAAGCAGGGGCAGTGGCAGGCAGAGGGAGAGGGAGAAGCAGGCTCCTCGCTGAGCAGGGGGCCCGATGTGGGACTCGATCCCAGGACCCTGGGATCATGACCTGAGCTGAAGGCAGCCACTTAACCAACTGAGCCACCCAGGCGTCCCAATTACAAAGACTTTTTAACCTAAATATCTATTAGGTCCTGAAAAAAAGACCTGCATATCTCTAATGCGACCTTTTTTTAAAGTCTTATAATGAAATTTGAGAATCAAGAGAACAAGAAAACAATAAAACACTGACTAGTGTAAGTGGAAAACAATTTGGGGTAAAAAATAAAATATGTCAGTCATATTTTGAGTTATGGAGAATGGTGTACATTTTGTTTTCAAAAAAGCATTATAGGAGAGTGGATTTTTAAAATCACAACATTAAACCTGCTTTTTGACTTTGAATTCATTCAAGTATGCAATCATAATTATATCCACAACTGAGAAATTATGGTAAGAAATCCATGTACACCTTCTCATGCTTGATGTCCACCTAATTTCTTTTTGAAAAATACAGGTTTCTCTTAAAAATAATAACAATATTTTATCTGTTTGAACTTCTACTTGAAATCTCAATGCAATGTCATTGAAGTATGGCATTTTGTTGTATCTCATAAATGTAGGTACATTGCATCTTGTCTCCATGGGTAATGAATTCCTTAGGACTCTTTTTTTTCCCCCAACACTTAAATATTTTCCTAAAAGATGGTAGAAAGTCTTGTACAGAATAGATATTCTAAGGAAATAACACTCCTAATCATTCTAAATGGGACTGATGTAAGCATATGTTCATAAATTAACATACTTAAAAAAAAACTTCTGCATTATCTTTATAACTTGTTACAGACTGAAGGTTTGTGTCCCCCTAAAATTCATATTTAAAACTTAACCCCCAATGTGATGGCATCTGGAGGTAGGGCCTTTAAGTAGATAATTAGATCATGGGTGTGGGGTCCTCATGAATGGGAATAGTACCCTCATAAAAAAGACCCCAGACAACTCCCTCCCTTTCTACCATGTGAGGACATGTTGAAAAGAGAGCAGTCTATAGATCAGGAAGTGGGTCTCATCAGACATCAAATCTACCAGTGCCTTTATCTTGGACTTCACAGCTTCTAGAACTGTGAGAAATAAATTTTGATTACTTATATTAAGCCACCAATCTGTGTTATTTTTTTTCTTAGTCAAACAGACTAAGACATACTATACGGCGAAATTAAAATCACAACAAATAGATGAGAAATATAAAAACTATTCTTGCTTGCTTGTTAAGAAGACACCTTGCATGTATTTAAAAATAAGGCTATAGACAGATACAAAGGCAAAGGTGAGACTTTAGTGTTGGAAGAGACCTTAGCAGCTGGATGTGATTAAACATGCACCAAAAAGAGTGAGCAACTCTCACTTCCTAATATTGAATGAACAGACCCAGTTATCTCTGAACCTCAACTTTTTCATCTTTAAAATTGGGATAATAATCTCTGCATTGCTGGACTCATTGAAGGAATAAATACAATAGTAGACATAAAGCCTGGCTAGTTACAGCAACACAGTAGGCATGTAACAAAAGTTAAATGCTTTGCTAACTCATACTTACAGTAAGAATTTGGTCTATAATCTTCAAAATTATACAACACAAAAAGGAGAGGTTTTTTTTCTGTAAAGTTTTATTGGAATTTTAAAATGCCATTTGAAGCATCGTTCAATATACATGAATTTACATATGCTCCATATTTAAAATATGTCCTTTCTGAGAAATGAGGTACATTTGTCATACCCAGGTTGGGGGAGGAGAACAAAAGACCAAATTTCTTCCTTTGGAAAGATTACAGTATGGCTAGGAAGGCTTGAGAGGAGAGAATAATTATAGATTTGCAAATCAAGAAGTCTAAAATAGTTAGAATGATGAAATTTAATTCATAAGTATGATGGAATCACTGATATTGGATGAAGGGAGGAGGGATTTTGAACTCCCAGTTCCTGATCTGGGAATGTCAAGGAAATGCTGAGGTTTGAGATAGGAAAAATAAAACACTTAAAAGGCTAAATGTGCTTTTCAACTGAAAATCAATCAGAATAAGACAGTGAGAAGTTGATAATAATAAGTAGCAGCAGAATTAGAACTAATATTTATTGATTGCTTTCAATGATCCTGAGGCTACACTAAGATGAAATATGACTTCTCCTATTTAAACCTCATAATATCTAATGTTACTAATATCTCCCCATTATAGAGAGGAGAAAGTTTAGAACAACATTAGATAGGATGCATAGCTTGCCTAGAATAACAAATCCAGTAAATTAACATGCCTGGATTTGAAGCTAGATTCTTCTAAGGAATAATCATTATAAACTAAACACAGTAATGTGGGAATAATGACATTTAATATATATCAACACCATATCAAAAATATTCAAGCCTTACTTAGTTCCTAACCCCACCTTATCTAATTAATGTTTGTATGTTCAAAAAAATCTATCTACAGATAAACTGAGAAATGAGACTTCTTTACACAGACAGACACATAGACAAATGGAAAGATGTTTGTACACATGCATGCATGCACACACATATAAGCAGCATTCTAATTATGACAACCTACCGTAGAGAGTGCTGCCTATTAGAAAGGAGTAGCAGTAAAATTAATCCAGTATATTCACTAATCACACTATGAAAATGTGTTTTTTACTCACAGATTTGAAAGAATAGGCACAATTACACTAGATTCTTAGCAAAGACCAAACAAAAGAAAGGAAAGTGACTCATCAAATAATTATGAGCTGCCCAGATACCTGGGTCTTCCTCCCTCATGTCCTGTACTAGAGCATCTTGTAAAATTAAATACTACGAGTTGGCTTTTGCAGTTTTCTCTTTTAGCAGATCCTCAGTCTATTTTATTCACAACAGAATTGAGAGGAAAGAAACTTTGACTTAGGACAGAGATCCCCAAATACTGTTGTGGGGCAACAGCAAGTAACCCACATCACAACGTGGAAAATCCATTTGGTGACAAGAGGGACAGGACTGTCTTTTGTCTCTTCCTGCCCTCATTACTTGCTGCTATTGTGAGCAGGAAACTTTACAGAAAGAGGTGCTGACAAATACACCTTGGGGCTATGGTCCTATTGTACCCATAAATCCTTTCCACCATTTAATTAGACTTGAGAGGTGTGTAACCTACATGACTGAACTCTCTTGGGTTTTGTCAGGTGAAGACAAATGTCTTTGCATTTTAATCTTTTCTCATTGAAGTCTCTTGGACCTAATTGCAAAGGAAATTTAATAATCTTACACTATTTAGAAATACTTTATTTTAGGATATCTCATCTTTTTTCATTTATCTGATTTCCATTTCCACTAGAACTGGTCATAGTAATTTCATTTGGAATCAATTCCTTGGTCTGATTATGATTCGGCAGGTGTTATATAGTAACTTAATAATAGCTCTTAGGCAGTTATGTCACTAGAGCTAATTTATAGTGGAAATGCATATGGA
This sequence comes from Neomonachus schauinslandi, assembly GCF_002201575.2. Classification (NCBI taxonomy): domain Eukaryota; kingdom Metazoa; phylum Chordata; class Mammalia; order Carnivora; family Phocidae; genus Neomonachus; species Neomonachus schauinslandi. The sequence continues at coordinate 46,309,808 of NC_058412.1, read as the reverse complement.
ATAATATATTACTGCTTCACTGAATTTCAAAGGAATTCATTATGATTAATATTATTACAGTAGCAATTGGAGGAAGTAATAATGCTTTGCCACAAGTTATAAGGACTCATTGAATAGTTTTAATCTTACTATATTTAAACATTGAACTGCAAGTAAATTCAGCAATACTCAGTAATGAGATTTGGGACTAATAATAATGCCATTAATCACAACTAGATTTTATACATTTTTTGGTAAAGAATACATGATATTTGGTGGATTTGATTTAAAATATTTTTTTACTGATTTTAAATTAAGCTATCTGTGTGAAATTTGAAGACTGTGGTGATTAAGTCTTTCCAAGAGCCATATTTGTTTTACATGATTGATGGGTTTAATTCTCTCTAGTGAATATTCCATATTTACACTCAAATCCAACCATTTCATACAATTAAGAGAAATAGAGTGATTTGGAGGAAAATAAACAGTGCTTTAGCTAATAAAAATATATCAACCCCACTTCTCTGTTTCTTAGCCATCTTCAGCTACTGGAGGCAACACTGAATCTGAGATAATTTTTCAAAAATGAGTTCAAGTAAATGAATAGTTATTAAGTTTCTGTCTCTTTGTTAAACACTTGGGATGCAATATGAAGAAGTCAGCCTGCTCACTCTCATGGAATTCCCAATAAAGTACATGCAGAGCAATATACCACTAAATATAATACAATGTAAAATCTGCTCTATGAGGGGTTAGAACAAAGTAACCCAAGGAAAGAACAATTCTTTCTGCTTGAATAGTTCACAGAACACTTCATAGAAGATATAACATTTTCAGCCAGACTTGATGGATGAAAGGAACTTCAGCTGTTGGGGGTGGCATGGAAAATGTGCCAAAAACATTAGCAGAGAAATGGTGATGCTCAGTGACCAAAGGATGTGGAAAGATCTGACTCTTTCCTTATATGCAGTCTCTTTGTGTTTCAGTTGATCTATCTGTAAAATGTGTTACTTCCCTGTTATTGTGATAATTTGCTCATATCTAACAGAATTGTCACCACTGAGCGCAGTGAAATAGTCGAAATCACCTTGGGCTGTTGTACACATGTTATTTATTTTGATATAAAATACTGACGATGATACTATTAGAAAAATGTAGGAAAAATGCAATAACTTTTAACAGAAAGAAGGTAAGCAGCATTATCATTGACTGGTCAAGATCATAGACCAAGTCCCATTTTAGCCAAAATTAAGAGCCACAGGAAAAGTATGTAGGAAAAATAAGAGATAAGACAGAAAAAAAAATGTAAAATGAGTAGACAGTAAGAAGTCAGCAGTAAGAGGCACAAGCTTGACAAGAATGAGTGAGAGTATGTCCATGGTACAAGCAAAGAGAAGTGGATCCTCAAATGATGAAAAGAGTAATAACAATGGCAAACCATGAGAAAGAGTTAAGAAAGCCCTCCGAGATATCTGAGCATATCCCTGAGAGCTCAGTAATCCTTAAACAGCTTTGCCAAGAAAAAGGCAGGAGCAACTCATAGTTCCAAAGAATAGTCTAGAAGCACATCATAACATGTCACCTCAGAGGCCTCTATGGTATCACCACATTTCAGCTCATGTCTACCTAAAGGCATATGCACCCAGGCCCTCCAGGTATTGGGATGGAATCCATTGCAAATACAACATAACCTCACACTTAAGCAGCTCAATTTAACCAAGCATATGGCAGAAAATCATCCCTGCTTACAGTTCCAAACTCCATCCAGTGCAAAGTAAAGGGAGTTATTTTTAAAAATTCTATTAACCTTCAAAACTGAGAACATGAATATTGTACCTGAATTGAAAAGGTTAGAGAAAAAAGTGAATCCTTTGGTAGATCAAGGCAATACAGACTCTTTTGCTTAATAGAACACCACTTGGACCAAAACAGATTGCTGTCCAAACCTTCAGATAGTAGCTTTTACAAATAGTTAAAAACAAACAAAAAATCACTGTGTTCTGCATATAGTTTAACTTGTGCCCCTTTACATTTTTAATGTAAAAAATGGGGAATATTGAATCTGACCCAATTCTTATTAAAAAAAATTAAATCCTAAAGAGCAGTTGCAGTCGAAAGTGCTTTCTAGAAGGGGCTTTGCCATATTTAAATTTTAACTACATGAAGTCAGGAACTTTATTTTGCTATTCTTTTACTCAGTGCCAATAAATGGTGCCGGCTGAATAGAAATGTAGATATAACATTATGAGAATAATTATACACAAAAAAGTAACCTTCAGAATATGTGTGCAACTACTTCAAAGAAATACATTTCTGAACATTATTCTTCCCTTTCAAAAATGCCAACAAAACTCTTCCTATTCCAGTATTCCTAAGTTTGACCATAATTGGTGCCTGAGAATCAGTTGTCCTTGTATTGAAGTAAATATAAGACAAGCTGATGATTTTAAATGTGCCAATGCGGCAGTCTCTCATAAAATATACCTTCAGTGATAAAACATGATATTTCCACACCACTGAAAGCTATAGAACATTAATTTATTGCTTCCAGAGTTTATGTTTATGTTTGAATGAAAAATGACAAATACTCCGTAACTGGTTGAGTTATATGTTTGTATCTTTACTAACATATTCAGAATGTAGTTTGGCTCTTCTAATTCTGAATAATTATAAAGCTTATCACAAGGACAAGCAATAAAAGTCTCCTGAAAATATAAGATTTGGATTATTTAATAATAATGTCTTCTGAATCGTTAATGGTTTACTGATTGGGAATTAATGAAATGCTATCTGGAAGTACATTAGTCTGTTTGAATGGAAGCAGTTCATTAGTCTATTTGAATGGAAGCAGTTCAGACTCAAGCAATTACTAGGGTGAGCATACTTAGTGGCATATTCTCTTGCCTTCCTGGAAAGAGCTTTGTTATCACCATTAATACATAGTATAATTGAGTTATTCAGAGGCTGTTTTGCCTGATATCTAAATGTACATCATTAATGAAGCTAAAATGAAGTTGAGTTGCCCAGATGTCAGGAAAACCTCATTGTTTTCCTGACAATGTCTCTCCAAATAGACCAGACAGATGTATTCATGTGCAGTCTGTTCTAGTTCATTTCAACACTTTGGAGGAGGAATATATCAATGTGATTTAAGAATAGATCTGCATATTAGCATTTTTCTATATTAAGGAAAAAATAAAATATAATAAGTGTGACACATGTAATTTAATGATGATTTCAGCACTAGAGGATTTATACAAGAGTCAACTGATAGATCAGCTGTTCTCTGAATAATAGCTGGAAAAAAATTACTAAGTGAAAATGCACATAAATAAATTCTTTTCACTTGTCCCAAATTTTAAAAGTAGTCTTACAAACATCAAGAAATAACAAAACTAGAGTGGAGTGATGGATGTTAACTTGACTTATTATGGTGATCATTTCACCATATGTACAAAGATGAAATCATTATGTTGTACACCTGAAACTAATATAATGTATGTCAATTATATCTCAATACTGAACAAACATACAAACAGACAAATAAATAAACAAATAAATCTGGAGTGATTAACAACTAGAAATGTTTGTCCCATGATTCTGCTGATCAACATGCAGTCAATTTAAAGGGCAAATGGGTAAGTATAATGATTAGGAGAGTGAAGTTGATTTGCGTATTAACTTCTGCTAAAAGTGGCCTCTTTTCCATTCACTTTTTAAGACTTCCCACTCTATCCACAAGCACAATTTCTTTTCAGCTCTACTTTCCGTAATGAGAAGATATTTTCTCAGTTAATTACAGGAAAACAGGTCACTGGACTACATCTTCTTTCTATTCCAAATAATTTTTTCTGGGCTTTTCTTTCACAGCAGGGGAGGCATAACTTAAGAACGTCAAGGTAAGAAATATTGTTTTACTTTCTAAAATAACAAGAAAATGTATTAGCTTTAATGGAGATTCTGTACAAATTTTAAATCTAACTTTAAAAATTTCAAGAAGATTCTTCATTTTCAATGCATTAATTTACCCTTTAATCTAGGGCAAATTTGGATGATCATATTTGGCTTCCCTTTCTTGAAAGTTTTAAACTGATTTTTTCTTTTAAGATTTTATGTATTTGACAGAGAGAGAGAGCACAAGCAGGGGGAGCAGCAGAGGCAGAGGGAGAAGCAGACTCCCCGCTGAACAGAGAGCCCGATGTGGGGTTCCATCCCAGAACCCTGGGATCATGACCTGAGCCAAAGGCAGATGCTTAACTGACTGAGCCACCCAAGCACTCCTAAACTGATTTAATAGTATTTCAGGGTCCACTGCTGGAAGGTGAATTCACCGAGAAAATGACTATAAATTCACTCCAGTTTGTATTAACAGGATGAGAAGGCTTGAATATGAGAAGTAATAATCCAAGTTTTTCACAATGGCACACAGTCATATGGTTTTCAAAACATAGATGCTTATAATATGACTTTCCTAATTCAGCCAGCTAGCTCAGTTTTCCCTTGAGAAGATATATGCTTTTATTTTAATTGGCCTCAAATCTTCTGTTGTCATTGGTTCCAGTTTCAGCTATTCTCAGCTGTAAGCCTTGAGCATCTCTGAGACAATAAGATCAGCTTTAACACTTGATATGACTCACAAGGTGGCAAAGATATGTCTTATCAAGTACAAAATTCCATGGGATGAAACATTTCCCCACGCTTTCCCTTAATATGACATCAAATATTTACAGGGAAACTAACCACATGCATCCAGGGCTGAGGCAGAAAGCCTGTGCCATAACTTTCGTGCCAAAGTTCTTGTGACAATCTCTTTGCAAGAATGCAGAACGCAAACCAGAAAACAATTGTTATAGAATCTCTTGAGTGATGGAAGTTACAAGGCTGACTCTGTAGCTCTCTGGCATTGAGTGTTGATAGATTTTCCAACTCAAAGGTGGACACTGAGCCTTATAATCATCTGACAGGACAAACCTTGTAAGGCATCCACCCTTACCCAGAGGAGGAAATCTTATAATGAGAAATTGAATGTTTGAATTAGGACATTTCATCCTTCTACCGCAGCCAGTTTCATAGTTGTTTAAATACTAAATACCATGAGAAATAAACTTAGCATCCATTTCCATGCAAGATACAATGAGCCTCTGCAGGCTCCACACTGCCCCTGATCCCAACCTCCAGAACCCAAGAACCTCATCTATGTTCTTGGTTTTATTTCAATTAAGCAAACAGATCTTGGATAGCTTTCATGTTTCACTGAATGTAAGATAAAACTTCCTCTAAACTGATAATACACCTAGAACAAAATGATACTAGACCAGGGATTGGTAAGACTTTTCTGTAAAGGGCCAGATAGTGAATATTTTAGGTTTCGCTGGCCAGATGGCTTCTGTTGAAACAACTGTGCCATTGTAGCATGGAAGCAGCCATGAGCAATAAGTAAATGAAAGGGCATGACTATGTTCCAAAAAAAATTATACACAAAAACAGACGGTGAGCTCGATTTGGCCTGTAGGACATAGTTTTCTGACTAAGATGCAAACTGAAACCTCAAAGGCCTGAGGTTATTTTCTTGATTGGCTAATGGGATCTGAGGAAATCTTTCCACTCAACCAACTGTTACAGTCCTCTTTTGCTTTTCCTTTCTGGGACGCAGAACTCAAAACTTGAGTCTATGAGGGTCTCAGGGTCTCTTTCTTACCAAGTCTCTATAACTGTCAGTTTTTCAACTAAACCAAAGCTTCTGGATCAGAAAGTTCATGTCCATGAAGCAGGAGGGGATGGCAGTGTGACAAGATTCCACTCACATGGAGAACCTCAAGACATATCTAAGGATTCAGTTAAAAAATAAACACTATTTAGTAATTTGGGTCAGTGGTTCCACAGCCTTAACAAGTATAAGAATTAACTGAGATGCTGCTAAAACTGTAGTCATCATATTCTCACTCCCCAGATACTGCAATTCATTATGTTAAGAAAAAAAAAATCTGAGTTTTTATTGAGACACCTAAGCATTTTGGATATAAAAGATCCACAGGTTATGCTTTGGGATTTATTGCCTAGTCACCAAAACTGACTGAACAGGTAGAAACTCTGTAAGAACTTATGCCACATGCTTTGGAAACACACAAAGATTCTAAGTTCTAAAGGATTATCCTGTCATCAAAGACAGGTGAAAATGGATATTTCCATCCATGAGGACTAATGTCAAGTTAGATATACCTTAGTGAGGGAATTCTTACACTGCTTCAGATATCCTAGAAAATAAAGAATGGCAAGTGATTTGGAGGATGCACCCTGTACAATCACTTCCCTTAACTTCCCTTTTACTGAAGGAAAGTATCCATATGCTACCTTCTGGTAAACATGACTAAAGCCTGATCTAAAGCTAAATATGTAACCCATGCCTTCCAGTTGTTGAGCAGAATTTTTGAAGGTGTGTTCTAAGGAACAGTAGTCCTATAGGATATTAACAGGTACTAAATGAAAGAAGAATTATATGGTTAAATAGGAAGATAGAATACGCAGTTTTCCTCAGACTTTTTATTCTTGAAATCTCCTCATCTACCTACGGCCCCAGTAAGTATCTTGCTGGACTAGTTTTTAAGGCTTATTGCTAGGAAAATGATCCTGTAGACCATGAAGAACCCAAGGTGGACTGTCCTTGGTGCTGAAAGGGAAACTTAGAGGTAGGGGTCACATTTTTAGCGATTCCCCAACTGCCTCTTCTCTAGAATATTGAACTGTTTTCTGACTACATCAGGGTCATCACACCTCTAAGTGTAGAGTGTCCCTTTGGCTAATTATGATTTGTTACCCGGTGCTAAAATTTGAAATTTCAAACCTTCCTCTAATTTCCACCCAATGTATTCTATTAAAATACTCTTTTGGATACTCTTGGTATGTTCTCAAATTTTAAAATTATATCATGTGTTGGTCACGATATGAAATTAAAAATAAATGTCATAGTGCAGATAATTGCAATTTAAACATAGGTATCTAGCAATATTTTTCTTCCTAGAAAAATATTAAAATGAAGAAGGCACCATAAATACAGAAAAAAAAAAAAACTCCACATCAGTATTAGAGGTGGGGCATAAAGGCTGCTATCTAAGCTCTAATATCACAAATACCAAAACATTGCTGGTAAAAGAAGAAGATAGAAGATGTAAGAGACATTATGTACCTCTTAAAAATAAGTTTTGTTCCTTTAAAAGTGCACATAAGAAAGCTAGGAAGAACAAAGCTATGTCCCTTAATTTAAATAGGGAAGATATAGAGGAGAAGGTAGTACATGAAACAGACAAAGCACATGCCTACTGGAAAAAAAAAATGAGACAATATGTGTGAACATAATACACAATAAGCTGTCCTAAGTATTTCATGTTGGCTACCCAGAATTTAAAGGCAGTGTGTGATGCAGCTCTTCCTTTACCTTGGTAGCCTTTGGAGTATGACTCTAATGGTAAGGTGCAGTGGTATAACCAAAAAGTGTAGGGCGCCTGGGTGGCTCAGTTGGTTAAGCAACTGCCTTTGGCTCAGGTCATGGTCCCGGAGTCCTGGGATCGAGTCCCGCATTGGGCTCCCTGCTCAGTGGGGAGTCTGCTTCTCCCTCTGACCCTACCCCTCTTGTGCACACTCTCTCGCTCTCTCTCACTCTCTCAAATAAATAAAATCTAAAAAAAAAAAAAGGTGTATGTGTGTGTGTGGGGGGTCCACATCCAGGCAGGGAAGACTATTTTATGACTTAAATTGTTTTAAATGGTAGTGAATGATGATTTGAAAAAGGCAAACTTTTATTATTATTATTTTAAAAATCTCTACAAATGATGTATCCCATTATTGCCTGCACTTGGGGCAGACCACTTCTATTGTTATCACCTTCGTTACCAGTGGTTTACTGTGTATTAGAAATGAAAATATGGCCAAACAGAAAACTATTGGAAATTGCCTGATACCACATTGACTTCTCTAGACTATAAGTAATAAGAACCCAAAAGTCAAGTTATTTCACTAGGACTGCCCACACTGTATCTTCCTCTCCATCCTTCTAATTACCAGACAGTAAGAAACTAATCCAATTCTAACATATTCAAAGAGGGAATCATATATCACGTTAAAAATGATAGATTATTTCATATTATGGATAAATGTTCCAAATATATTGGTTCAGTAAAACAATGTTACAAGAGAGAATTCACAGTAAGATCATCAATTTGTTAAAAAAATACAAATTGATCACCATACTATAAATTATCCATTGTATATAAAAGGCTATATATAATATTTATTATACAATATTATATATTATCTGTGCAGGAACAGTAGAATTAAATGAGATTTTAATTCTTCTATTTTATGACTTTCTATTTTTGAACTTTATAAAAATAAACATTATTATTATTAGAAAAAGTTGAGATTTTAGATGTATAAGTTGTTCCATCTAAAAGAACACTAAAGCAGTATGGACTTGCACAATCTCTTTAGTGATGATTTCTAGTGTCAAAAATTATGTCATAAAAATATGGCCAGCTATATATGGCATTTTCATCATAAATTCTCACATTATTACTCCTTTCTCTCTCTCTCTTTCTGATACACACACACACACACACACACACACGAATACCAGATATCCTTTTCAGGATCACCGTTACTTAACAATCATTTCCTGAGGGTCAAGATACTGTAAAGGTTAAGAGAACTCTAGAACTTCATAAGTTTTAAACCTGACTGCATTTCCTGGATGTGTAACCCTATGCAAGATTTTTTTTCTTTTAAAATAAAATCTCTGTAAGTTTATAATCAAATCTCTTAAAATATCTGAACTTATATCATTCTTATGAGGTTTAAATTGAGAAATATATGTAAAGTGCTTAGTAGAATGTTTGTCATGTTGTAAACAATAAATGCACACCATTTTTACTGAATAATGACTATGCATAATATATTGTGCTGGGACTGTGGGGAAAATTAAAGTAATACAATAAGATGATTTATTTTTCCAAGGGATTTTAGAATCAATATTTGTGAAAGATTAGAGAGAATGCAAAATTCTATTTTCGATCTGCCTATCAGTACCCATGGTGCAAATATATTAACTCATTACATATTTTCATTTTTATATATTACAATAGTAGGATAAAAACATTTCCCCTTATTGGATGGTATAATATATTGACTTTTCTGATCATCTAAGATTAATAGGCAGTGGTGTTTATTTTCAGGTGGCATGTGTGAATAAATATTTATTTAATATAATTGGAAATCTTTGCACAGGGAGGAGATGCCACCGAAACATAAAAGATTTGTTCACACCATCGCTTTTGAATCTTGAAGTTCCCAACAGCTATAATAAGGCTTTGTTGCAATATTAGAAGTGAACTTCACAAATATGTTAGCTTGCCAACATTTTATACATCAAGAAAATAACCTATTGTAATTCCAGACCTGTCTCTGCCCAGGTGAGAAATAAATCAAGGATTGGCTATCTTAAGTGACTTTTCAGAATCTAATTACTTATTTTCCTTTTGAGAGAGGTGTGTAGTTGAGTGGTCATCAGGAAATGGGCCTTGGCCATCTGCATAGTTCAGGCACTTGGACAGTCTTGTTCTTTTCCAGAACGTGGAAAGGGGGTGGAAAAGGAGTTGGGTGGTTATGGCTGAAATGATGAAACAGTGCATTCCCATGTAATTCTGTTCTTTGTTGATGCATCTCTCCTATGTCTTGATGACAGTCACAAAACATTAACAACTATTTGCGGAAAGTAGATCAATATATGTTTTTGAAGACTGGGGCAATTCAGACAAAGATTAAAGAGTGGCTAGATAGCTGGATAGATATTCAGTGACAGTTTGTCCTCTGATTTGAAAGATTAAGGTTATAAAATAAAGTTCTACTTTTGCCTCTGCTATATGAAATTTATGAGATCCTATAGATTTTCTTGATTTCTTCTCTTTTAAATAACATTTTATTTTCCTACCATGGGAAATAGTTTGAACAGCTATCATTATCCTGAAATCTGCTCAAATATCAGAGTTTCAGAGACCAGTTTGAGCTGACCACAATTAATTTTTAAAACTCTTGGCAAAGTAATCATCCTTAAGACTCTCCAATTCTCCACCACCTCTCAATAAAGAAATTTTTTTCATCTGGAAATCCTCAAGTGTGAATTAATAGCTCTGAATTGCAGAGAAGTAAATAGACTATGCCAAAACATGTTTAAAACCAGAACTAAATATAGAAGTGTGGATCAAAATACTTCCTAATGTTTTGCTGTATAGACTTTTAATTAACAATTATAGTGATCTTCATTCCATAACAGCTTGAAACAATGAAACATATTAGCAAACCTTGAGGGATATGAAATTGACATTGTGTCCCCATGGAAAGAAATACCTCCCAGTCTTATTGCATTATTATTAAAAGCAGCAATTTTTAGGTACGCCTAAATATCATTTAGTTGGTGAATTATCCAACTACTTAAGTTATATTCTACAGAAATTAAAGAATCAATGTTCCTATAAACACAGTATAATATATTCTACATTTTTATAGAAATAATTCCCATTAATTACCATTTACTGTTACTTGTATATGTGCTGCTGAAGCGAGCACCCATTTACTGTCACTTGTATCCATGAGGCGAATTGAAAAATAATTAAAGATTTTTAGTTTGGTATTCCAGGAAATGCTCTGAGCTTTTTAAATCCAAAGTGGAATTACTACTATAAAATCCTGACATTTTTAAGTTTAGATACTTAAAATACTTTCTTTTATGTGTGAAATTGTTCTTACTAAATTGACCTTATATTTGTTGAAAAATAACCAGGCTCACATTATAAATGTGCTGCCGATTCAGGAATAAACATTAAACACTTGAAGACATTACCTCCAACAGAAATTCTTGGTTAAATGTAGGAAATGGAAGAAACAGAAATCTAAGGAAAGGATTTGTTTAATGGGAAAAATGCAACAATTTTACACATTTTTCTCCAAGATTTGCAACAATTATCAGGCCCTCATCCAGTCTGTGCAAAAATAACAAAGAATGTTAGTTTTTCAATTCAGGGACAAAACATCATAACCATGCCTTTTGCAATTAACAGAAATGGATTCTGCATAAGAGCAGAGAGAAAACTTGTGCCTACATCCCTGGTTCCACCTTTTGGTAATTTTATAATTCACTGGCTCAGCAAGATTGAGTTGGCTGAATGGAAAAATCACAGTTTCCAGTTGAAGCTAGTGACCTCTGTATACAGGCAACCCCAGTCTGGCTTGTGACTCTTCCCTTTTTTTCTAGCAGTGCCATTTTGCCAGAGAAAGGTCTCCTTGTTACTTCCTAACAGTCTTCCTAAAATCCTTAAAAATAGGTAAAGCAGCACTGTGGGAGTGAGGTAATTAGGGAAGAGACTCAAGGTTCCTTTCCTGAAGTTCACCATGTTCTAGGCCCAACATACCTTTACACAGGTTAATAGGAGGACAGGGGCCTTTGCACCTACTAAACTCCTGTCTGTGAGTTGTCCTCAATACAACTTATTTTAGGCCAAATCTATATTTTCCAGTGTATGTGTGCATGGAAGGATAAGGGCGGTGCCTATATTCCTTGCACATCAGTGTGACTACCAATTTAGACATTAAAATCCCTAAGGTGTTATCACGTCTAGAAATAGTAAGACTGATATATGCTGATAAAGAGGATTATTTTAGAACAATAAAATATGGTTTATGAGAGATTTGTACATTTGTAGTATTTTATTCTCCAGTTAACATTCACCTTTTAAAATGTGAAACATTTTGCTATTTATTTTCCACAAGTTTTTAACACGTCCCTGCATTACTCTAAACATATTCTAAGGGACATGGTTATTTGATCACCAGGGGCCAGGACTGGTTGCCATCACTAAAAAACATCAATGTAATGTATTTCCTTCATTTTATCTTTAACCAGAATAGTTAGGGAAAGAAGCATCCTGGGTAACCTACACAGTTGAACACAAGAGACCTATAAGAAATGGGATGTATATTGGATCAACACTCTAAGAAGCAATTTTATATTAGCGGGATCACTTCAGATTCCTGAGCATCAGTTTTTTCACTTCTAAAATGAGGGTTTAAAACCACTTAAGGACAAAAGTCTATTTTGGCTCTCAGACTCTGGGTGATACATAATATAAATATATGCATATCTGATTTTCAAAAAATTTTAGTTAATAATATAATTTTGAACTTTGCTTAAGGCAGTTTAATCTTTGATAAATTAGCAGATATATTAGGATGTGACATAACCTTAGGATCATTACTATGAAATTACTTTTATTTATTTATTTTATTTTTGCAACAGGATTATGAGTATAGACATTGTGGGAAATGGACCAAATTTACATCATAATTGTAAATATTCTGAACCTCTTTTGCATAGTACATGATTCCTAGTCAATTCTACAGATCAAATATCCACATGGCAGTTTCTTTCACCATATTACCTTGGTTTTTCTCTAAATTCTGCTTTTGCAGTCTTTTACTTTTCTTCATCAATCCTCAAAATGTTGTTAACTATTAAGGTTGCAAAGTAAAATAACTGTAGTTCTTATCTGAACTTGGACTATCTTTGCCTATTACCTATTTCTTCAATGAAGTCCTTCCAATCTACTGGTATAATTTTTTTGTTTGTTTTTTTGGTATTTTTCTCCTTGATGTAGCTCATATACATAAGAGATAACCATACTATGCTAAATGCATGTATATATGTTGACTTTAAGCCCTATCATAGCCTTATGGAGTCCCTATTATAACTTCATTTCACAGATGATTGACTTGAGACTTAGAGTGGTAAACAATTTGGGTAAGGAAGGACATACTTCAAAACCGAGAGGTTGAATTTGATTTTGACATCACTACCAATCACTAGTGATTTGAGAGAGAATAACCAAATGAAAATATTTGAGAGGACAGTTTTGTAAAAGACAGTTTCTAAGAAAAGCAAAGCCGGTGGCATCACAATTCCGGACTTCCAGCTCTATTACAAAGCTGTCATCATTAAGACAGCATGGTACTGGCACAAAAACAGACATATAGATCAATGGAACAGAATAGAGAGCCCAGAAATGGACCCTCAACTCTATGGTCAACTAATCCTCGACAAAGCAGGAAAGAATGTCCAATGGAACAAAGACAGTCTCTTCAACAAATGGTGTTGGGAAAATTGGATAGCCACATGCAGAAGAATGAAACTGGACCATTTCCTTACACCACACACAAAAATAGACTCCAAATGGTTGAAAGACCTCAATGTGAGACAGGAGTCCATCAAAATCCTAAAGGAGAACACAGGCAGCAACCTCTTTGACCTCAGCCGCAGCAACTTCTTCCTAGAAACATCGCCAAAGGCAAGGGAGGCAAGGGCAAAAATGAACTATTGGGACTTCATCAAGATAAAAAGCTTTTGCAAAGCAAAGGAAACAGTCAACAAAACCAAAAGACAACCGACAGAATGGGAGAAGATATTTGCAAATGACATATCAGATAAAGGGCTAGTATCCAAAATCTATAAAGAACTCATCAAACTCAACACCCAAAGAACAAAGAATCCAGTCAAGAAATGGGCAGAAGACACGAACAGACATTTTTCCAAAGAAGACATCCAAGTGGCCAACAGACACATGAAAAAGTGCTCAATATCGCTCGGCATCAGGGAAATCCAAATCAAAACCTCCATGAGATACCACCTCACACCAGTCAGAATGGCTCAAATTAACAAGTCAGGAAACGACAGATGTTGGCGGGGATGCGGAGAAAGGGGAACCCTCCTACACTGTTGGTGGGAATGCAAGCTGGTGCAGCCACTCTGGAAAACAGTATGGAGGTTCCTCAAAAAGTTGAAAATAGAGCTACCATCTGATCCAGCAATTGCACTACTGGGTATTTACCCCAAAGATACAAAAGTAGGGATCCGAAGGGGTACGTGCACCCCGATGTTTATAGCAGCAATGTCCACAATAGCCAAACTGTGGAAAGAGCCAAGATGTCCATCGACAGATGAATGGATAAAGAAGATGTGGTATATATATACAATGGAATATTATGCAGCCATCAAAAGGAATGAGATCTTGCCATTTGCAACGACGTGGATGGAACTGGAGGGTATTATGTTGAGTGAAATAAGTCAAACAGAGAAAGAACATGTATCATATGATCTCACTGATATGAGGAATTCTTAATTGCAGGAAACAAACTGAGGGTTGCTGGAGTGGGGGGTGGGGTGGGAGGGATGGGGTGACTGGGTGATAGACACTGGGGAGGGTATGTGCTCTGGTAAGCGCTGTGAATTGTGCAAGACTGTTGAATCTCAGATCTGTACCTCTGAAACAAATAATGCAATATATGTTAAGAAAATAAAAAAGAAGAAGAAGGTAGCGGGAGGGGAAGAATGAAGCGGGGGAATCGGAGGGGTAGACGAACCATGAGAGACGATGGACTCTGAAAAACAAACTGAGGGTTCTAGAGGGGAGGGGGGTGGGAGGATGGGTTAGCCTGGTGGTGGGTATTGAGGAGGGCACATTCTGCATGGAGCACTGGGTGTTATGCACAAACAATGAATCATGGAACACTTCATCTAAAACTAATGATGTAATGTATGGGGATTAACATAAGAATAAAAAATAAATAAATAAATTTTTTTCTTTGTAAAAAAAAAAAGACAGTTTCTACAAGATCAGATACATACCACGATTATAATACAAAATAGTAATATATTGTCGGATAAATGGATGATGGCAGTTATAAATGCTGTACATTTATGATCTTGTATAATCATATGGCCTCCTTTCCCCCATCTCTTAATTTTTGTTGGCTATATAATAATATGCTGCCTAGATTAATAAAATCAGATATAAAAAGAAGTATAATGAAAATATTTAGAATTATGCCAATAACCAACAAAAGAGTATTTTTCCCTCTTGAAAGAGGGACTGGGTATGAAGTGTTGAACTTGAGAGCTGAAGTAACCTTTACTATTCACATTTTTTAACCTGTGAATGTATTAACTTTTAAATCAAATTAAATGAAATAAGTCTATAAACAAACTCATAGTATATTAGAGTAATATAATCAAAATTTTTGTTGAAATGGATTATTTTCTAGTGTAATATGAAATAAAATATTATTACCAAAATAGGCAGAAAATCTAAAAAAAAAAAGACAATATAATGGAAGAAATGCCAGAAGATATTACAGGTTAGCTCATTCAATACATCAAGGCATGGATAATTGCAATGCTACTTGAATATTATCAGAGCATTTTTTTTTTTAAAGATTTTATTTATTTATTTGACAGAGAGAGACACAGCGAAAGAGGTAACACAAGCAGGGGAGTGGTAGAGGGAGAAGTGGGCTTCCTGCTCCAGGGCTCGATCCCAGGACTCTGGGATCATGACCTGAGCCAAAGGCAGACATTTAATGACTGAGCCACCCAGGCACCCCTATCAGAGCATTTTAAAAAATGTCAAACTTCCCAATATATTTTTAAATGCCATCATGACTGTGAAACCAAAAGTCAATTAAAAATTAGTGTATATATATATACACACACACATACACTCACCTTCAGATCAGTCCCAATCACAGAAGCAAATGGAAAATCCAATTCAGAATTCTAACAAGATTTTAGTAGTATATTAAAATATAAAACACATAATCAATTTCTTTCTTTTAAGAATGTCAAAAACTTCTGTATAAATATTATTTAATAGATCAAAGAATGAAAATTTTAGTTATTATCTTACTCAAAGTAAAAAAAGTATTTAAAAATTCAATTATCATTCTTGAAAGAATGATTATTACTAAAAGTGGATTTTAAAAGTATAATTAAAAGAACAATATGTATGTTACAAACCAAGGGTCAACATTAAATTAAATAGTAAAACCCTAGATGTTTTCTTAAGACTTAAGTCAAGGGTATGGTGATCTTATTTTTATTATTCACTGCTCTGGAAATCATGGCCAATGAAAATCACCCTGACAAAGATGGAAGTAAAAATTTTGGAAAGGAGGGAAAAAAATACACCCACCCATCCACACCCACAACTGTACCCACCCAGAAAAAGTAGGAGAAATCTGAAAAAAGATTTATTGATAAAGTAATTAATTAAAATACATCCCTCATTAGAAAATGGGCAAATAACACGATCAGTCAACAAAGAAAATAAACACACATAGCCAAGAACACTTTGATAAAACATTTTGATTCAGAAATAACTGAAGAAATTCAAATAAACAATGAATTTCATTTTTTCCTATAAAATTAGAAGGCATGTTTTAAGTGTTGACTAAGCTCTAAAGTAAAACTCACATTTCTAGAAAAAGCATCTTTTTTTTTTTTTTGAGGAGGAGGAAGGAAAAGGAGAAAGTGAGATGGTGAAATTTCGTTTTATGTTTCTAAAGCCTTAGGATTTTGCATAACTAGTTGATATAGCTTTTCCATATTTCAGACATATCACAAGAAAGTACCCATAATATTGGCAAAATCCAATAGCATTTTGGATAAGAGAAATAATGTTAGATCAAATTTCATGGAAATAGACAGAATTGATCTGGAATTAAAAAACAAACCCTATAAGCTAAACAACATGAATGATTACAGCTGTGAACAGAAAATTCAATTTATTTGGAGGTAGAGTGGGGATAACAACATATTAAGCAAGAAACAATCCAATTAGGCATATATTTATGATTTATTAGTGTCTCATTGACTACATATAAAATGAGATATTTAAAGGAAATAATTTTATGATGAATTCCAGGTCTACCACAATATAATAATCTATAATATCCAAAGTCAGAAGATTTGAAATTTTCCTCTGATATTTTTATACCATCCTCCAATAGGAGTGTTGAAATTTAACAATTTTTTCTTCCCTGTGCCTAAGTCCCAAACTCAATAATGCTACAGGCATCTGTACTATATATTAAAATTGTTTGATATATTGAAAATTAAAAAAAAAGTATGCTTTTAGAATGGTCTGAGTAATGCAAATATTGGGAAAAAAGAAAGACATCAAATTGACAAACCGTATTTCTAACCTAAGACATTCAAGAAAGAGGAGTAATTTAAACTTAAATTGAGCGAAAGAAAATAAGTAATAAAAATTAGGGCAGAAATTCATGAAATTGATAACAGGAAAACAAGAGAGAAAATAAATGAAGCCAAAAGCTAGGTCTTTGAGCAGATCCATAAAATTGATACACCTCTAGCCAGGCTACCCAAGAAGAAAAGGAGAAAAGACACATATTACCAATGCCATGAAATGAAAAAGGGATCCTCACTTGTCATCCCATGGACATTCAAAGAATAATAAAGAAATACTATGAACGACTTTATACCCATAAATTTGATAATTTAGATTAAGTGAACCAATTCCTTGAGAGATACAAACAAATAAAATTCAAATAAGGAGAATAGGCTTATAGCCAGAAAAGAAATTGATTCAATAATTAATAACCTTCCATTAGGCCCAGATGGTTTCATTGAGGAATCCTACAAATATTTAAGGAAAAAATGATACCAACTCTCCATAATCTATTTCAGAAAACAGAAGCAGAGGGACCACTTCCTAATGCATTTTATGAGGCCAATATTATCCTGATGCTAAAATGAAATTAAGATATTATAAAAAAGGAAAAGAAAATTACAGACCAATATCTCTCATAAACATAGAGGCAAAAATTACTCAATAAAATATCAGCAAATTAAATTCAATAGTGTATAATAAGAACTATGCCCCCTGACCAAGGGGGATGAATTTCAGCTATGCAGGGCTGGTTCAACATTCGAAAAATCAATTAGTGTAATCTAGCACATCAAGAAGATAAAGAAAAAAATAATATGATCATATTAATTGATGTATGGTCTGAGTATAAATATCTTTAATTTCTAAGCTACTTAATGAAAACTGTTTTTGTTTTTTAGGACCTGAAGTAAATGCATATTTGCATACTTAACTTTTAGAATTATCACAGTTTGCAAATCAAAAATCATTATTCACAACTGACTTGGCTTTCTTGTATTTGAGTTTACATTTGAGTAATGTTTGACCCTACCACTTGAATATTTTGTTAAGCATTTGTTAAGCATTTCAAATAAATACTATGTTATAACATTTGAAAACAAATTTGTGTAAGCAAACTATTTGATAAAATGTCATTATTACATAAATTATTCTTGTTCATTTAGGACAATAATAAACTATGCAAATAAAGGCACTAAGTATCATCTGGATACGTACATCAATAAAATAGGAACAGTATCTAAAATTGCTTTTGTGCAGGTGGCCTGGGTGGCTCAGTCATTAAGCATCTGCCTCAGGCTCAGGTCATGATCCCAGGGTTCTGGGATCAAGCCCGCAGCCGAAAGCCTGCTTCTTCCTCTCCCACTCCCCCTGCTTGTGTTCCCTCTCTCTCTCTGTGTGTCTCTCTCTGTCAAATAAATAAAATCTTTAAAAAAATAAATAAATAAAATTGCTTTTGTGCAAGTCCACCATACCATGTTCTTAGGGATGGCTGGAGTCAGATACCCCCAGCACAGCTTTAAAATCAAATTGTAAAGTGGTTTCCCAGAAGCAATTCAAGTGGTAAGAGTAGACCCTAAATTGTCAGGGCTATGCACATGAAATAGAAGGAGACAGAGGAGAACTTGGGGGAGGGGAGGAAGCGGGGAAGGAGTTAAGGGGAAGAGGGAAAAGAGAAGAAAGGCAACAGAAGAGGTTGGATTTAAGTAATTGTAAGTATCTTTGTGTTTCTTTTGTATTTTGAGATTCTGCCCTCATATTTGTGGTTCACTTGGTAATACGAGGGAAAATCAGTCTATCCTTTTCAGAGCTTCCAAACATGCATATGCCTCTTCCACACCTAAAAAACAAGCAAAGAATTCCTTTGTTGCAAACACATTGCAACAAGAAAATCACTCAACTTTTTATCTTCCTTTTGAAACTGTTTCTCTCTCTCTCTCTCTCCTTCCTTTGTAACTAATTTTCTTGGAAATACTGCCATTTTCTCATCTTCCATTTGCTTCTCTATCTCACAAGAATCTTTTCCCATCAAATTTGCTCTATAGGAAATAGCAGTGTCATGCTTTCAATGACAATCTAATTACCATTTCCAATATAATTTTTTTTCAATTCTTATACAACATTTTATAGGGTTTGACACTGTTGATTAATCTTCTTTAGGGATGCTTAATAACATTCTCTGCTGGTTTTCCTCCCATTTATCTGATGACTTTTCAAGTTGCCTTCATTGGCTTCTTTTTTACCTGGGTCTTTAAATATTTCCCCAATATACCTACCCAGACTTCTCAATTTTTTTTCTAACATATTTCCTTGCATAATAACGTATGTATTTTTGGGTTTTACACCTACCAACTCACCTATTTATCAAATAAATGAATTTATAAATGAATTAACTGGCTCTCAAATCTCTATTTCTATCACATATCATCTGTGAATCTCCTAACCCACATGTTTTACTGTTTTCTACATATTCCTATTTTACCCTAATACGTCTCTCTCCTGTCAGAGTAAGTGCCTCTTCTTGCATTTCTTTTCATTCTCAGGAGAAGCACAACTATGCATCTGTTCAACCAAATCAGAAACAGGGAGCTTATTTCCGACATTTTCCTCCAAATCATGCTCCAACTTCAATTAGGCATAAAGCTTTCCAGATTTTATCCCTCACATATGTCTCTGATCTATTCCCCTCTAGTTGCAAAGTCTCTGTCAATTCAGATTCTAACAACTTTGTATACCATTCCACCAACCAATCTCTTCTATATAACTTAATTGATTTGACTTTTTAATGTGGCAGTTTTGATCATGTCACTTCCAACATAAGGCCATTGAGGAGCTCCTCAGTGCCTGTAGAACACATTTTGATCTCCTTGACATTGTTGGGATGTGGGCCTGGGCCCTTTTTGACCTGCTGCACACTTTCTGTTTTAATCCTCTCACATAACCTTTCTATCACAAAGCCTATGTTTCACCACACAAAATAATTTGTAATTCCTAAAAATAGCCATGGTTACAATAACTTGTGCCTTTGCCCATGATAATTTCTCTTTTTAGAATATTCTACCTACATATATACTTTTGTCAAATTCCTACTAATTGTTAAGGCTTACATAAATACCCTATCAGGGTATTTTTTTTTAATAACACATTATAAATACTGATATTATAACACTTATTACATTCACCCTCAGAATACTGGACTCTAAGTGAACAGTCACTATGTCTTATTTGTATCTCTATTTCTAGCACCTAGCTCAGTGCCTGATGCGTAATAGTTATTTAACAAATATGAAGACAAATGAATGTTGACTGAGGACTGACACATCATGGTCATTTATTTATTTGCTTAAAAAGGCAATAAGGGATGATTAAAAGATTAAAGATGTAAGTAAGCAAAATGAAAGAAGTCAAATGTCAGTTACACCATTCATCCGTCACTAATATTTTGGTGCATATTCAGGCATTCATTTCTGCAAACCTTACATAAGAAAGAGATGCAGCTCATATGGCATATGTAAAAACTGTCCAATTCACTACTGGCAATCAAATAAGTATAAATTAAAATAGCATTGGGAACCCTTTTCAAAAGGAAAACCAAATCTGGCAATGAATTTAAAATCTAATAATATATAGGGTTGATAAAATGTAAATATAAAAGTAGATAAAGTACAAAAATCATATTGGCAAAGTCATAAAATCAAATTAATCAATCTTTCTCTTTTATGTGCTCTCTCTCTCTCTGCTCATCTCCATGTCTGTTTATCTATCTATCTATCTATCTATCTATCCATCTATCATCATCATCTTCTCTCACTTGATATGTGTATCTCCAGGTTAAACTTTCAGAAGTAATTACTTTTCCACAGCCAGCCTAATCTTCCTCAATAGTTTTCTTTTAATCCTTAGCCCATTTTGCCTTAGCTCATTCTTCTCTCTTGAGTTGGGCAGAAGAGGAGAAGGAGATTATGTACGGTGGAGGGAAAAGAAGAACAGGCAAAGAGGAAAATATAAATGACATGCACACTGTGCCTGGTAAATCCACACTACCAAGTAAGGATCCTCACCCTGTGAACTACCCATCTCTCAGCCCAGGCTACCAGTCAGTCTTTCAGAGTTCAAAGGCTTCTGCTCAGCAAAACACTTAAGGTAAATCCCCTACTCATCCATTTGTGGCTTAAAAAAAAAAGACCTTGCAATTCAAGAGTTTTGTTGTCAATATATTAAATCAAAACCTGTCTCCTGGCAATGCTTAAGAAGCTGACAATTACCTTATGGTCATTTAGCCTTTGCTAATTGCAAAATAAAGAGAATGCTACCCTTATTGCTCTCCCAAAGGGCTTTCTTCTCATCTATATAGTAAATAGAAGGATTTGCTATTGAAGGAATAGTTGAAGGAATCTGATTTTTTAGAATTTAGAAACACGTTTAAGGAACAGCTTTTGGTCCTCTTTAAAGATAACCTTCACAATATTAGCAGTCCACTTAGTCTCTTATGAG
The DNA here is from genome assembly GCF_002201575.2 of Neomonachus schauinslandi. Taxonomy (NCBI): domain Eukaryota; kingdom Metazoa; phylum Chordata; class Mammalia; order Carnivora; family Phocidae; genus Neomonachus; species Neomonachus schauinslandi. Next base: position 46,288,275 of record NC_058412.1, on the reverse strand, counting down.
GTAGGTCAGGGGCCAAAGGAGTAGTACCATAGACCTTGCTTCTTACCCAGTCATTCTGTAATTAACCCTTCTTCTATCATGAAGAAGTTCTGGTATCTTTTTAATCTTTCTCATCATTATTATTATTATTTTTAAATTTTCTGCTCTTCCCCATTCCCCCCAGTTTCCAGCTAGTGCCAGATATGGAGATGCAAAAATGTAGAAAAAAGATGTTTTTAGTATTTGCCTCAATTCCGAAACAGGTATCTTAAAATTCCCTCAAGAAAGACAACTCTAGAAAAGTTCCAAGTACAGCTCTTACTAAAGAGAAATTTTAAGCCATTCAGGTACACATGCAGATAGCCAGAAACAGAACATTGCTGTACTAAGCTTTGCATTTTCCATAGAGTAACAAAATTTTCTAACAGTAATGGAATGTCTTAACAACAAAATAATAAATATAATACTGGTAACAATATAATAATGATGATGACATTGGTAATGGTGTCTGAGTACTTATTGCATTCTCAAACTGTATTATGGACCATTTGCTACTTATTTCTAGCTATGTTGTCTTTGTCAAACTTCACAATTACTTTAAGAGTTGAAGTGCCATCTCTGTTTTATTTTTTTAAAGATAAGAAATTGAGAATTAGAGAAAATTAGTAGTTGACCCAAATTCTCAAATCTAATTCTCCTGGTCTGTGTCTTCCTCAAAATATCTCTATCCTGCTAGGACTTTTGATAACTTTCATGTTAATTCAAATCAGAAACAATTTTAGGGATCACGCAGTCCTGCTCACTCATTTTAGGGGGAGGAAAATGAAACTCATAGTTAAGTGATGTGCCCATGGTTACCTAACCAGAGTTTCAAAGAAGGCTTCAAAATTTAATCTCTTAATACACAGTATAATCTTCCTTCCATGACATCTAAAATGGCTCCAAAAATTAGTACTCATAAGTTCATAACTGTGAATAAGTGTACAGGGTAAAAGTTATAGAATATTTAAAATCTCTGAGAAGTCAATGTACACATTCAACAAATACATCATGCTGCCTACTTAGTTCACAAACAGAAGTGATGTATTTCACATTGTTCATTCTGAAAGTCTTTTCTCCTCGTGGCACTCATAACAACTAAGAGTATTGTAAATAATGAGAAAATAATTTTCATTCCATTGCAAATTCCCAAATGCCCCCTTGTTGGTTTCTTTCCTATTAAAATGATAAGCACATTGGTTTGGGTCCTTACTCTATACATGTACTATTGATTCGTGAAAAGTTACATGAACTTAGCAATATTCATGGCATACATATGAATATTATAAATATTATAGACGATTATCCTTAGCTCAGTAACTCCTAAAAATAATTGGTTTGCATTACAAAACCTGTAATTTCTCATAAAAGGAAAATACCCTAAAGCAATTTCACACCATCTTCACATATGTTCTGCCAAAAGTTATATAAAGCCAAACCTCACAGCCTAGAGCTGTAGCAATGTAATTAGATTTCTATTTTATAACTGAATATGCTGATTTCATCGGAAGGTGTTTAATGATATATTTTGCTTATTATGTCAAAATGTCATGGATAGAGGTTGAGAAGTTGTGTTACAATTAATTACACAGTTTCAGGGAATGACTGAGACAAGAGGAGTATGGAGCTCCCATTGAGATGTAAATGAAGCCCACTTAAGTCTCAAGATCATTGATTTATTTCCTCTTTAGAACCAATGCCTCTACACAAAGTATCTCCAGGGCTTACAGAACAGAAAAAGTACAAAGCAGCAAGTGAGGGCAGGTAGGTAATTTGGTGGTTCAAACATTCCAAGATTCTTGAGATGAAGACAAGAGCAATACTCTTTGAGGTAGGGCTAATGCTAGAGTAGAGAAGAGCGTATTTGGGAGCAGTCTTCCTGGACAGATAAAACAGACTCACAAAGCAACGTTCTCAGTCTGTTGTGAGGATCATCTGTGTCTGCACAGCCTGTGTGTTTGTTAAAATTGCACACTGTCAGCCCAACCTACCCAAATCAGAATGGGTCAGTTGGAGCCCTGGAATGTGCACCTCTGATAAGCTCTGAGGCAATTCTTAATGTATGCTGAAATTTGACAACCATTGATCCCTTAAGTTTGATGACTGGCATTTGGTGAGAGGCAAGCTGATGACTAACAGGCACTATATCCCATAAGGAGTATCAGTTGAGTGCCATTGCGAAGGTCAATCACTGCATCTGAAGAACTAGGAGAGATTCAGACAGGTAACTGGAATTAGAGGTGTCTGTCCGAGAGAACAGTAGCAGGGCTCCAGTCTCAGGTTTGGGTAAGAGTTCTGATCTCAAGGAAGAAATAGTTATTAGTGTGGCCCCTTGTTTGAGAAATACTGGTACAAGCCTGGCTAGTAAAGAGGGAATAAGTAATCAACTTGGAGTTGAGAACATAAAGGGCCAGAGTTTAACTGTATTAACTGTATTTAAATGTATTTACAAATGCATTCCATCACTCACCTGTGGATTTTGTTCAAAGTTGCATTAACACACAAAAGCAGAAAATACCACCCTCCTCCAGAAATGCGTGGATAAAACAGACACCAAAAAATCAGTAAGATTTAAATTTTAATGGAAACTTTTTAATGGTTATTTACTTTTCTATGAAATGAGGACTGATGATCATAGCGATAGTGTTATATTTCATCCCACAAATCTGCTGTTTCATTGACCTGCAGGGGAACAGAAGCCTTTATTGTGGGGGCAACTATCATTCTTTTATGGCCTCCATTTAAAATGCAGCACAGAACTGGGTTGTTATACCAGCACTTTCCCAGAAGTCAGCCACTCCAGTAAAAACTCAACCATTCAGGGGCGCCTGGGTGGCTCAGTTGGTTGAGCAACTGCCTTCGGCTCAGGTCATGATCCTGGAGTTCCAGGATCGAGTCCTGCATTGGGCTCCCTGCTCAGCAGGGAGTCTGCTTCTCCCTCTCCCGCTCCCCCCTCTTGTGCTCTGTCTCTAAAATAAATAAATAAAATCTTTAAAAAAAAACAAAAACAAAAAACTCAACCATTCTCTGATGTTTCCCCAGAAGAGTTTGTTTTAGTGAGAAAGAGGGACCCAATAGAACTTTCCTGCAAATCCTGGTCAAATCTGCTCATCCAATTAGATGCCAGAGGACTAAAGAGGATGAGGAGATTAGAGAAAGTAATGGGATGACTCAGTGTGGCTGATGCCCACTGTGAACCTCTCAGCAGAGACAAAGTCTCTTCCTTCTGACATATGCAAGCTCCTAATTAGTAGCAATTTAAAGTCACAAGCCACTCTCTGTCTTGTATATATTATAGGTAATTCATTCATTCACTGAACACTTTTTTTTTTAACCTCCTTTTGTGTGCCATATGGTAGTCTAGTCACATCCATAAGTAAGACTGCTAATGTCCCTAACCTCATGGCATTTGGAATCCCTGATGGCAAGGTTTGTGTCTGATATATCATGTCACCTCTCATGAAAAATATTTGCCATATCAAATCCTGGAATAAGTAGAATGAAGAAGTTTGCTTGGGTTAACTCTGTTTCCTTTTCCTGCAAAAGAAGGCTAGCATATTGTATAAAGATTTTTTTTTCTCCCAATGTTTGACAGGTATGTACTGTTTTAACCATAGCAAAATGGGAATGTTTTCTATTATACTAAAACAATGAAATCTGTTTTTTGTTGTTGTTGTTGTTTTGTTTTTTAAAGATTTTATTTATTTATTTGACAGAGAGAGACACAGCGAGAGAGGGAACAGAAGCAGTGGGAGTAGGAGAGGGAGAAGCAGGCTTCCCGCTGAGTAGGGAGCCTGATGCGGGGCTCATCCCAGGACCCTGGGATCATGACCCGAGCCAAAGGCAGACGTTTAACGACTGGGCCACCCAGGTGCCCCTGAAACCTGGTTTTGACCTCCTGAGATGGATGGGAAACATATCTGGTGAGATACTTCATAAAAGGAGTTGAAAAGAAACTTTGACAGCTGACAAAGATCAGTGTATTGAATTAGGATGTGATTTTTATAATCTTAAAATCATAAATTAAATGATTAAATGTCTTGAAAGTACTAATCACAAAGTGTCCCACATCGTGCTACAATTTTCTTCATTTTATCAGGTTTTTATAATAGGGAGTGCTAGTTTTTCCTGCTTCTGATTAGAATAAATTGCTGAGTATTTGTTAATTTTTAAAATATTCTTCAGTGGAAAAAATTTCTCAGAAATTTTGGCTCTCTAGTGCAGCATATTATACAGAAAATATGTACCACATTTCACATGCATACTCTCCTGAAGGTAGACATGCTATTTACTTTTTCCATTGTCTAAAGTTTTCAGAAGGAAATAACTCTTCATTGGTATTTAGAACACTCTGCCTAAGAAAATCCCGCCTTTCGTGTGAGACAAGGGGTACTGCAGACCATATCGCTTCTGATGAGCTCTGCTATATACTTTTTTTTTTTTTTAAACTGTTTTTTTTTTTTTTTTTAAGATTTTATTTATTTATTCATGAGAGACAGAGAGAGAGAGAGAGGCAGAGGGAGAAGCAGGCTCCCAAGGAGCAGGGAGCCCGATATGGGACTCGATCCCAGGACCCTGGGATCATGACCTGAGCTGAAGGCAGACGCTTAACCATCTGAGCCACCCAGGCGCCCCTGCTATATACTTTTGATGGTAATGCTCATTTCTATTCTATCAGTACTAATACAACCGAATAAGCCATTTATGCAATTTTCCATCCTTCTACAAGATGGATGAGTAAGCTTAATGTATAAAGGATGACAAAATGAAATATAGAAATCTAGACAGAACAGAATAACCAGGGTAGCACATACAATTACTAGTATCTGTCAATCCTTCCCCATCATTTGTCATTCATTCTGTTACTAATTCTTACAGTTGAAATTATGTGTCATGGGATAAATGTGATGGAAAGTTACTTTTCAGCTTTTCTTAAGGATCAATGAAACACATTCAGAAAAAAATGCAGCTGGCCTTACTTGTCATTTTCATGTCTTCAAGATGGAGGGAAACGTACTCTCTCTTTTTGGAAAAAAAAAAAAAGTAACCCTGTTAAGAACACAGCACATAAGGAGAATAATTTCCAGTTCCTTAGAAAAAGGTTTTGCCATCCATTCAGATAAATGCACAGTTTTTAATGCTGAATCATGATTATTAGTACATTTGTTCATATATATATATATATATATATATAATATATATATATAATAATCATGATTATTAGTACATTATTAGTACATTAGTAGATTATTAGTACATTATTAGTACATTAGTACATTAGTACATTAGTACATGATTATTAGTACATTATTAGTACATTATTAGTACAAATGTACTAATATATATATATATATATATATATATATATATAGACACTTCTTATTCTGACATACCAAAGCATTAACAAAGATTTAACAGATTTGTAAACATATTTTGAGATTGTGACACCTGAACTGCCTTTTTTAAAAGAGGGTTTTTGAACTAATAACATTTATCTTGAGAACTCTAGAAAAGTTTGAAAATACCAAGAGATTGCATCAGTATTGTATCGAATGGTGTATTTTACAATATTAACTAAACCCTCACTATGTCTATAAACTTGAAATAAATAAAACAAAGTGGGATTACTGTTGTAATACACATAGGCATATGAACAGATGAAGAAAAAGCTTCAAGAATGATTCAGGTATATATCTATACTCTAGTTTCTAATAAAAGTAGAATTTCAAATGAGTACAAAGGATAGATTTTTTAAGTAAATTGTACTAGGATTTGATAGGAAATGTGGTTTTATTTTAGAGAATAAAGTTAAATATTCTGATACACTATTAGAAATTTAATTTTCTAAAAATATTTCTGGAGAATATTCAACAATGTTATTATGAAAGTTCTAAAATTTTACATTCTTTTCATCTTTTTAAACCATGACACCCCCCCTTTTTTTTTAAATCTAAGGAAGTCATGAGGGGCATGCAGAAATAGTTATGTACAGTAATCATCTTGTCATGTGCTTCTAAAATATTTTTTAAATTATATATTTCTGTAGTTTCCACATTTCTAGGCATTCAAAATTGAGAACTTAAGTGGCTCTTTGGAGAATGGCTAGTTATTTACAAATACTCAGAGCCATGTGCAATGGTATGCTGATAAATAGCAAAACAAACAAACAAACAAAAGATCCCAACTGGTGGCATTGGAAGATTACTGTGGTGGAAATACTCTCACTCTGCTGGGTTACAAGTTACCAGCATGACATCACTGAAAGTGGGGATGGGAAGAGATGTGCACAGTTGGCCTTATCTGCGAGCTGGTTCCAGCACACCACTGGACCCATTTGTGAAAAAATAATATATAACAGGTTAGGGAACTCATGATTTCTTTATGCTAACCAAGTGTCTCTTCCTCATAGTGACTTCCTAAGTAGGACCCCTCTTTGTCATGCACATGGTGAGAAACAGGCCCCTTTGCTGCTTCCTGCCTAGTTTAGGTCCAGAGGATCCAGCCTGGCTTGCTCACCAGGGATTTAAGGACATAAGCTAGTAAGAATTTTAAAAGTACATTTTTCTAGTCTAATCTGCTGTGATTTTTTTCAGGAAAATCTGGAAGTAGAAGGAAGTGGTTTTTCAGAAAGGATTAACCATGTCTCTGCCTTACCCTTTTTACCCCTAATATATTCCTTATGACTCTAGGCATTTTATTTAACATCACTGCATCACAAATGTTCATTTCTCAAAATTAAAAGAAAACAAATGTAACTCCACTAACAATCAAAAGATTACCACGAGGCGAATGTTAGGAGTTAATTGTGGAAATACTCTGCTAAGCAGAAGACATTAGACAAACATGAAAAAGATTTATTATCGAACCATTTTTGGCAAAGTCCTTTATAAAATGCCCTGAGGTATCTTTGTGATGCCACAGTAACCAAGTTCATAAGAAGCAATGAGTCGGGACGCCTGGGTGGCTCAGATGGTTAAGCATCTGCCTTCGGCTCGGGTCATGATCCCAGGACCCTGGGATCGAGCTCCATGTCCAGCTCCTGGCTCAGCGGGGAGCCTGCTTCTCCCTTTGCCTTTCCCCCTGCTCGTGCTCTCTCTCTCTCTCTCTTTGTGTCTTGAATGAATAAATAAAATCTTTAAAAAAAAAAAGCAATGAGTCAAATCAATATCTTTTTCTTTCTTTTTTTATTTTTTTTTATTTTTTTTTAAAGATTTTATTTATTTATTTGACAGAGAGAGACACAGTGAGAGGGAACACAAGCAGGGGGAGTGGGAGAGGGAGAAGCAGGCTCCCTGCAGAGCAGGGAGCCCGATGCGGGACTCGATCCCAGGACCCTGGGATCATGACCTGAGCTGAAGGCAGTCGCTTAACCAACTGAGCCACCCAGGCGCCCAATATCTTTTTCTTTCTTATATATCTATTTTGTAGCTAATCAAATAATTGTTAAGTGATTTAGGAACAAACATGAATTCTGGAGATATAAAATAAGTTCTAAGAAAATTTTGAGAAGAGGCAACTTCCTCTTTCTTTTTTCCTAATGAAAGAGATTGCATTCTTGATCATTCATGCCATGTATATGGATTTTCTTCCTTTCTTGCCTCTAATTCTTTGGGGAAATAATGTTTCTTTCCATTGAATTACGACTCTCCTTGTAATAAATATGGTCCTTCTATTTAAAATTGGTTCGTGTGCATTTTATATTAAAGGTTTTCAAACTTTTTGTAGACATATGCTACAATTCTTTTGACTTTAAATGCATAAAAGGAGTTCTAGAATTTTTCCCTTTGCTTGCTTATCACAGCATTAGCCAAAAGAACCCTTCAATAATAGCAGAATATATTTGTATCAAAACACATTTTAAATAATAATATCCAGAGAACAAATAAAAATCAAATTATGTCCCAATTAGACCCAGCATCCATGGAAAGAAAAACATTGGGCTTGGTATAAAGAAACCCCTGTTTAAATGATGACTCCTTTGGTTAATGGAACCATTTAATTAGGGGGGAAAAAAAACTAAAACATATAAATAATAAGGTTGGCTAAGCTAATCTTTCAATATGAAACAGACAGTTACATTGTATATCAGTAGTTATTTACTTTCTTGGTTCCTATATAACTCACTAGTCTCTTGCTTGGTTCCTATAGAATTTACTAGTCTGTGCCTTCTCTGCTAGTCCTCTGAATGTTGGTGTGGCCCAGGCTCAGACAGAATTTTTGCTGTACGCACATACATCATTGTCTGATCTCATCCATTTCTATGGCATTAAAAGGCATCGATATGCTAATTATGTTATGTGTGTTTATGTGTGCGTACAGATGTGGTACATGCGTGAATGTGTGTGCATGTGTGGACAGTTCTCACTCTCAGTGGAAACTCTCCCTTTGAGCTACCAACTTGATCCTTCCTCTCGGATGTTCATTAATCTCACCTCAATATTCATAAATCCAAAATGGAACTCTTGATTCCATGTCCCCTGGCATTTGTAATGACACTGACAAATATCCTTTTTATACAAAACACCTAAATATTATATTCTTTTTCTGTACCCACCCCCCAATTTTGTTTTTACATACTTGGGATCTTTTGCTAAGGTCTTCTCTTGGGAATAATATGTGATCCTTAATTTTTGATCAAATTAAGCCCAAACACCCATAAACTTACCCGCCTGGTGGCAATCACATTTTCCTGCATAGAGGTACGCACAGCGTGAAGACATTTTATTACAAGCTAACTTTGAAAGATTGCAAGTATTGGCTTATTCTAAATATGAAACTAAAATTTCAGAAGGCGGGTAGGGTTTTAACATACTACAGTCACTCACACTTGAACCAGCAGCCTGTTGATTTCCAAAATACCTACGGCCGCTTCTCAATGCCCAAGGCATAAAGGCAATGACCATCACAAACTGTTATTGGATTCCTAGGTCCTCACAGATAGAACTCACTATAAAGGTTTATTTCTTTTGGAATATTGATAGCGTTGAAACCAGGAAAACGTGACATTTCATTCTTCTTTGTATAATGGTTGTCAATTGGTGATTCTTTATTATATTTCAGTCATGAAAGAGCAATCTAAAGCATAGGAAATGTGTTTTCTCTTTCAAAAACCTATTAGAAGAAACAAATAAGGATTAGGTTATAAACTTTTTTTTTTTCATCCAAATGTGGTGAAAACAGTGGAATGCCCTTTTATGCTAACTATGTCTAGGAAAGAATTGAAAGGCTTGCTGAGCCAGAAACATAAATGGCTTTCATAGCACTGGAGTTGAAAACCTTTATTTACATTCACTCAGTGTGAATGTGAACTTCCATATGGTCAAACCCATGGCTTACGAGTCTATGGGGAAGGTTAATATGTTATCTGGCTCTTCTCTCACAAATTATATTCTGATGGCAACCATTAGCCCTCTCATAGTTTTCTTTCTTTTACGAGCCTTCCCAAACTCTTCTCCCCTTTGGCCTACAAACAGCTTCCCTCCTCCACCAGGCCGGTTCAGCATGCTTGACTCTGAAGGCAACGTCCTTTCTTTTTCTACTACAGAAAAGTAATGCTTTGGTAAGGCATTTCCTTCAGAATCATTTAGCTGTTTGAAATTTAGAAATGGGAAAAAAAGAATCAAGGCACATGCTTGGCTTAAGTTAGAGGATTTTATTGCTCAGTTATGTTGGTGATGATGAATGGTAATGGTTGTAGTCATTTTTTCTTATATAACACGAATATATATATATATATATATATATATTTCAATGTTCTGCTTTCACATTTATTTTCTGCAATCCAAATGCTCACTCACTCATACAGCCTCTAGCTTAAGACGTGAATTCTAAGCAATGGATGAGAAAGACAGAATAAAAATAAAACTGGTGAGATGCCACAGTGCACTTAATCATTCCTTCATTAACTGTTACTTTTTCAATCAACACATATTTACAGAGGTTATACCTAAAAGGTGTACTACCTTCGGCAGAAAATGAAACATACACATACATGAAAAGAAAATAAAGCTTAAGCTTGTCTGCAAGTGTCTGGTGAACTGGTAAACAGATCTTCAAGTATTTGCTGTGCACGGAAACTTATTTCTGTAGAAGGTAAGGAAGGAGGTTTTTTAGATGCTCACACCTGGTGGCTGCAACTACGATGGGGTAGTGCAGAACAGTGCTGAGCCTCTCCCTTACCTTGCAGCATGAACTGGGTCTGAGGTCTAAGGAGGCAGAGATAAAGGGGAAGCTGCAGGAGCAATTTTCATGTAGCCTGTTATTTGACACCTAGAGACAGCCTGAAATCCTTACATCTCCAGACAATTTAAAAATCACACAGGGTGGAGGAGAGGGGTTTTTTCCCTTTCTTCCACATACAATATGGTATTAAGGTTGTTGTATCATGTGGACATTCATGGTGATTCTCAGTGATCAGAAAAGAGACACAGATACCAGGAGCTCAGTTGTCAATGAGGATTCCTGGCTCCCACTTAGTACTCAGCAGTTGTTCACCTAAGTAATAGTAAATTTCAGTTTTATCAGACATACTTTTGATCACATGTCAGACATCCCTTGGAGACTCCTAGAAATGCTTGGAGGGTACATTCAGGTCACCGAGATCCTGCATGAGCAGGTGTGGCAAGAACGAGTGGAATTTTCTATCACTACAGTTAATGTAACCTCACATCTACCTGGAGATTGCTGAAGCCTAGGAAAGACAAGTCTCACTTTCTCAGGAGCAATTTAGATCTTAGTTACTGAGCATAGAAAGAAGGTACCTGGATAACATGAGGCCAAGATGCTCATATACTAGTGGGGGAGATGGACACATAAAGTAACGATAAGTACAACATGGTGGGAGATGCTGTGGTAACTCAAAGAGTGAGAGTGATGTGGGAGTACAGAGGATGAGTATACAATCCAAACTGGAAAGGCGAAGTTTTGAAAAATACAGAGAAAAAAAATAGAGGAAGCATAAAAGGCACTACAGCAAAGGGATTAGAGATTCTAAGGTATATTCATGGACTTGTGAGAGCTTGGTTGTGTTTGAAGCACAGGTTTCAGTTAGGGAATAAGCAATAGATGATGATAGATGGATAGATGATAGAGAGATAGTAAGATAGAGACATACACAGGCACATAGATATGAGTTTAGAAGACAAGTTGGGCCCATGTCATGAAATACTATGAGTCCTTCCCTGGTGTCAGGTCTTACAAGGCTAGGGACAACATCTCTCCTACTCACTGCTATAACTCCAAGGGACTGTAAGCAGCAGAAACTCAATAAATTGTGTCTGATTGGATAGATGAATGCTTATCAGTGTGGTCCAAGTTTATCCTATACCCAGTGGAAGTCACTAGACAACAGCAGGTAGAGAAGTCTTATGAGGGGAAGAAAATATATAGAATCATGGTTAAAGGGAGACATAAGTTTGGCTCTCACTGTTTCCTTTTTTAAGGTGATAGAATTGAGCATATTTATATGCTGGAGAGAAAAAGTCAATGAGAGAGAGGAAGAATATTCAAGAGAGGAGACAAGTGCTAGAATAATTGCCTTAAGAGGAGTGGATTAAACAGATCCTAAGTAATAGGTGGAAGGATTTGCATTGGACAGATAACAGGATAGCCACCTTCACTGAGAAGGAAAGGAAGAAGATGAAGGTAAACAGGGAGGTTGATCATATGACTGGAGAGAAAATGTTGGGGGAAGAGAGGAGGCTGAGAGAGAACCCTCCTCATGTCCTCTATTTTCTTTATGAACAAGAAGATGAAATTAACTTCTCAGAAGCACAGGAAATGACTACATATATACAATCTGCATGTAGTCAGAAGACCAATCCAATCAGAATCAGCTTGCTGGATGGGGAGAAGGTACTGAATGTCTTGACTAAAGCTGGAATAGGATCAGTGCTGACAAGTATCTGTATGTATTACCTCTATTCCATCAGTTCTATTCATAAAGGAGTAAATGAAAATTACATGGGTCATTGTATAGGAAGCATACATAAGAAGCAGAACGAGATTTTTATTCAGAGATTGTATTCTATGTAGGTTTATACAAGACAGTAGAAGTTCTAATAGTATGAAGAAATATCTCTCATGATATTGTACATGAGTGTGGATTTTACTTCCCCACATTAAGTTCTTTGAAAGAAAGTGCTGTAAATTTATTTAGATTGTAAATATCATTGCATCTAGTCTGCACTTCACTATTTTGGACATATACTCATCTTAGTTTCCAATCTCTTAATAAAGGAAGAACTATGTTGCAGTAAATTATATTTAAGATCTCTTTTGGGTTTAATGATATTCTCAGGGAGCTTTTCCTCTCTTCCTATTTTAGTAGCGTGTTTAAAATTGATGATGATGATGATATTATAAGGCATTGAAACATGTCTTAGAGTACCTACTATACCTTTGTACCAAACGCTAAGTCAAGGCAGCCATATCACATGATACAGTCACCAGCCAGTTGGATGAGAATCAGGCACTAAAGCCAAGAGGCCACTCAGCAATCCTTGACTTATTACTTGGCTCCAAATTATGAGCAAGACCATCCATATTCTAAACCTCATCTCTTATAAGCCAGGACTACTTATAAAAAGGGGAAGTTAGGTTTGGGAACTGATGCTTAAAAGATTCCTTAAGAAAAGTTGTAAAGTATTGCTGGTTTTGTGATGAGCCAAGCACAAATTGAACAAATAAGAGAGAAGAAAATATGAGTAAGCAGAAAAATCCAAGCAGAAGATAAAACAGGATGAGATACTAGTTTGAACCACAGAAAATGTGAGCAAGATTACATGCTGTGTAAGGGAAATATGAAGCAAGTCTCCAGAATATGTCCCTACTAGCATCTTATTTCCATTGCATTTATTAATATCATAAGGGTTAAAGGTAGAGCTGTGGAAACAAGCTTCTCAGATTTAAATCAAAGCTCTGCTCTTCACTATCCTTGTGATCACTGAAAAGCTAAAACTTCCTGGCCTCAATATCATCACCCATAAATTGGGGATAATAATAGTGATAAAAATTAAATTAGTTAATAGAAAATACTCTTCAGAAAGTCCCTCAGCACAAAGCTCTTGCTCTTATTATTTAAATATTCCTTATAGGGGCGCCCAGGTGGCTTGGTCAGTTAGGAGGTTAAGTGTCTGCCTCTGGCTCAGGTCATGATCCCAGGGTCCTAGGATTGAGCCCCGCATCGGGCTCCCTGCTCAGTGGGAAGCCTGCTTCTCCCTCTCCCACCCCCCCCCGCTTGTGTTCCCTCTCTCACTGTCTCTCTGTCAAATAAATAAATAAAATCTTTAAAAAAATTAAAAATAAATATTCCTTATAATTAGATGTGTCTATAATCAAAACTTCCGGGCTGCCTGGGTGGCTCAGTCTGTTGAGCACCAGCTCTTGAATTTGACTCAGGTCATGATCTCAGGGTTGTGAGATGGAGCCCCATGTCAGACTCTATGCTCAACAGGGAGTCTGCTTGAGATTCTCTCTCTCTCTCTGCTCCTTCCCCTGCTCATGCTCTCTCTCTCTAAAATAAATAAATCTTAAAAAATATATATAGAATCAAAGCTTCCATTCCCCACCTCACCAATTGTTCCATTGAGCCATGTCATGATTTTAAGACACCAAAAAAATTTCACTGTATTTGTATGTTCAAAATGTCCTTGAGACTTTTAGACATAGAAAACAGTGAGAAGTTCTAGAAGATGTAACTCTTTAAAGATATTTATGCTTATGACAATACAGGAAAATATTGGATTAACTGGAGCACAGTCTAGATTCCTATCTTACTATTTACCCACTATTTTACTTATTATGGCAACTTTCCCTTATCACCCCTTCTGCTGGGCATAACCTCTCTCATCACACACTGTAGCCAGGTGTTTATTTTCAGAGCCTAGACAAATATGATGGCCTATAGTTGGCAGAGGATGTGAGGGACCCTGACTCAAGCTTAGACAATCATTCCCTTCTGTGAATTTTAGACGCTAGAGAGTTAAATTAGACTTTCTTAGGCAACTGTAATATATAAACTCAGATAGTATAGGTAACCATGTGTTGCCATGCAGACAGATGAGCACAGAAAGCCAGTCTTCAGCAAGACAAAAGAATATCACAGATTCCCAGAGAGAAGCAACAGTGAGAAGGAAGACAATGTGCTGATGCTGAGCTCCTGGGGTGGAGCTGCTGTTGAAGTCTGGTCATCTTTATCCTCAGTTTCCAAGAGCATCCCTGGCATCCTTTAAGTGCTATGGTCTGAATGTTTGTGCCCCCCAAAATTGACAAGCTGTAATTCTAATGCCCATTGTGATGGTAGTATGCAGTGGGGCCTTTGAGAGGTGATTAGGTCATGAAGGTGGAGCCCTCCTGGATGGGATTAGTGTTCTTATAAAAGACATCCTACAGAGCTCCATAGCCCAATCTCACCTACCATGCTGGCACTCTGATCTACTTCCAGCCTCCGTAGGTATGAGAAAAACATTTATGTTGCTTATAAGCTACCGAGTCTGTGGTATTTTATTATAGTAACCCAAATGGACTAAGACAACAAGTTATACATTTGTTCAAACCAGTTTGAGTTTAGTTTCGTATACTTACCAAACAGGGGAAAATGGCTCTGAACACTAAATCTAGGTTGTTTAAAATTTTTCAAGCATATGAATTTTTAAAAGAAAATTAAAAGTGGTGGGAAAGACATATGCAATATCTCTGAGACTCTATGTACCTCTTGCAGAATGGTTCAAGAAAAGAGAAGCCAGGTAACAATGGAAAGAAGCCCTCTCCTAGAAGATATGTTCTTGGCACCAGATTTTTAAGAGAAATAAACTCTAGCCTTGTATGCAAGCAAGCTGATGAAAAAGCAGGAGGCACTTTTTAAGCCAATAACTAATTGGGATGTGGTGGGGATTTTTACTCCAGTGCTTTAAGTTTGAGAGTAATGTCTCCTGAAATGAGCATAGCCAATATTTGATGACCATGAGAAAAGATTCCAAGTGTTTAAACTTAGATCTCAAGGGATGCCAGAAATAGTGATTGGGCAGAAAGTACCATTAAAGGATTAAGGGGAATGGAGGGAATATGACTTTATATTTTTTTTTTTTTTTTTTTTTAAAGATTTTATTTATTTATTTGAGAGAGAGAGACTGAGAGAGAGAGCACATGAGAGGGGGGAGGGTCGGGAGGGTCAGAGGGAGAAGCAGACTCCCTGCCGAGCAGGGAGCCCAATGCGGGACTCGATCCAGGGACTCCAGGATCATGACCTGAGCCGAAGGCAGTCGCTTAACCAACTGAGCCACCCAGGCGCCCCAATGACTTTATATTTTTATATGACATTTTATTTCTTATGAATTTTTAAAATGTTCATAAAAATCAAAGAATTAAGTCTCTTATGGTCACACCCTGATATTTCAATATTCTTATCCACACAGTTAACCCAGTAGGCTTGTTCTTTAACACTGGACTTTAATTTCTGGGCGGGGGGTGTGTGTAAAATTACAGTGAGATATTAATGTAGTTATCAGATTCTGTTTTGCTCAACCACAAGTGCTTGCCACCATAATAAATGCTATAAAATATTCATAGTCAGTAAATAAATATAATTGTCATTTATCTTGTTACATGAAAAAAAAAGTGATAGTGTTCATTCATTCCCTACTCAACATGTATTGACCTTGTTTTAGGCAACACATACTGGTTACGTGTGGGAAACACAGAGATACGGCTATGAATATCAGTCTCTGCCTTAGAAGAGAAACTGAAACCCTAGTAAAACATAGAAAGGAAATTATCTTTCAGTTATCCCTAACTCAAAAATTCACAGCTGGGAACAGTAACTAGGCACCATCAACCGAAATCTCCATTCACCTTAGGACATTTACTCCGACTGCACACATTCTGCCAAGACAGAGACAGCTGGGCTTCGCAAATCCAAACCCCTCTTAAATACAGAAATTTAACATTAGCACTATTTGGAAACATATTCTCAGCATAACTTTAAAAATATGTATTAAGAGAGAGTCTAGCCTTCTGTGTATACTAATGGAATACATAATGTGAGTTTTGTCATAAACATTGAGGAGAAGGTAAATATAAAAATTGGGTAGTTTGAAGAGTTTCAGTTTCCTTAACTTGATCAATCTTTGGGAAACTGAAATGAACCTGCCTTGAAGGAGGCTTATTGCACCTTTGATAGAAGAGCAGTTCTTAAAAAAAAAACAACTTTGAAGCATATTTGCTAACAAAAGGATTGTGTTCAGTGAGTTTCTATTTTCCTATGCCATCAATCCTCGGTCATACTGCACTATATGATCATGAATATTGTTATGATCTGCCATTTGCCATATTTCCTCTATTTCTCTAGTTATTTGACCTTGGAAAGAAAGTCCGCTATCAGCCTCTGTTGATTCACTCAGAGTCTTCTTGCATTTTAATAAAAAGAAGTAAGAAACCCTACTGAGTAGCAAAATCATCAACACAATATGAATTCCCAGAATATTTCTAACATTTATATAATTTCACTCTGAAAATCCCAGTGCTGCAAAATGGAAACTATTTCTTAGCCATGCAGAGATTTTATGTTCAAGCAATCAGGCCCTTTCTCTGGGTTTAAACTAAATGGAAAGGAATTTGAGCCATTGCCTTCATTTTAAAGATGGTAATAAAAAGGTAAGGTTTCATAATTCTTTATAATTTTCCAAGCACATTGGTACCTTATGGGTGATACGGGGTGATGGAGGGGTTTGTGACCAGCGGGGGAAATCAGGCTGAGTAATGGGATGTGAACTATTCCAGATGTTGCAATGTGTGGGAATCAAGAGTAGATCTGGAGAGACAGAGGGACCTGGGTGAAATCCAGAGTTGCAGAAAGAGAGTGTGAAAGTCTGAGATGGAAGAGAATCAGGTGTAAACCAAACACCAGAGTAAATTATAAAAGCCAGTGTTTGACTAGATTTGCAAACAAAGGATACACTTGGAAATTAAGTGAAATGAGGGGTGGAAAGTTGTAAGTTTTATTTATTTTTAAATCTTATTCCTATAGCTAAGGTTCTTTTGCTACAAATTAAAAAGTATGTCTTAAATAATTTTTCTTATACCCAAAATGAAGATAAGTAAATTGAAGTTCTGGCAGGTAATGATTCACTCAAGGTCATACATAAAACTAAATAAAGACTCATATTTAAGTCCTCTGATTATAAATACAGCACTCTTGATACTATCATACTGTTACAGTCAAAAAGATTTTAAGTAGTTCATTTAATTCCAGTATAATGTTAAAATGGTAAAGACCACTCATTTCTGTCAGTAGAGAAAAGTTGCTGTATATTTCAGGAATGTTTTAATAAATCTACATATCCAAGATAATGATATCGTTAGAATGGAGCAGAAGTGTCCAAGTTGGCCCTTTTTCTAGACTCTAAGCCATCTATTATTAAACAAGCAGTATATTTCTTAGTTTGACCCATGTGCTTATATTGCGTCCTTCAAAATCTTGCCCAAGATTGGAAAGGAAACGATCTGGGGATCGTTTCTAATCATCTTAACATAATCCAACTCTACAAATTATTTCATCAAGATGAGGAAAGATCAGGCCATAAAATATTTTAAAATTCATCTGCCTTCATAATGACCTAGTTTTTAGACAAAAATCCAGTCAAAACAGGAACACGGGGGCCATAAGAAAGTTGTACTCTCAGAGTGTACGTGCCTATTTCTTTGTATACTTTTTATTTTTTTATTTTATTTTATTTTTTTTTAAGATTTTATTTATTTATTTGAGACAGAGAGAATGAGAGACAGAGAGCATGAGAGGGAGGAGGGTCAGAGGGAGAAGCAGACTCCCTGCCGAGCAGGGAGCCCGATGCGGGACTCGATCCAGGGACTCCAGGATCATGACCTGAGCCGAAGGCAGTCGCTTAACCAACTGAGCCACCCAGGCGCCCCTCTTTGTATACTTTTTAGATGGGCATTATCAAATGCTAAACAAACACCCATTTGAAAATAAGCAGGCAATTCTCAGTGAGACTACGTGACACCTATTGTTTGGGATCATTATCTCTATTAAGATTCACCACGTGGTATTATGAAATATTTACAGTATTAATGAAATTTACTACATTACTCTGTTAATAATCTCACTTTAGAAAAATGGACACAAATAACATAAAGGGATCATCTGACTCAGAATTAATATACTATGATTCATGTAAGACATGTTCTCTTAGCTCAGAGCCGCCTTATCGATTTAGTCACAGCTCATTTTTGAGTATAAAATATATTTAATCTTAGTTATTTCTGAAAGTTATTTCTCAGATTCAGGAATGTTTCAATATAAAACAGTGGAGGATTTTTCCTCGTCGAATTAAGGAACAATGAAGTATCTGGTGGCTTTTACACACGTATCTTGAAGAAAAGAGGCAACAGAGAGACTTGCAGCAGACACTGTTGCATAGTTTTAGCTGTTCTACACCCTCATCTCTTTTTTCTGCAATGACATAGATATATGTTGTCCATGCGATATCATTTTGGCCTATGAGACTTAAGGAAAAGTCTTCTGGCTGGGACATACTCAGGCAGAAGGACTCTGCACCACCTTCTTCTTCCTGCCCTAAACCGTAATGTGATACTGGAGTTGCAGCTGGCTTCTTGCAACCTGAGGCCAAGAACCAACACACTAAAGGATCACAGAAACAGCAGAAGCTTGAGACACTGGGGATAGCACGGACGAACCACTGAATCAGGACTAAATTGCTCTCAGAATTCTTTATAAAGGAGGGTAAATTCCTACTTGTTTAAGCTTGTGTTTTTTGGATTTGCTACCACTTGCAGCCCCAAACGTTCCTAACTATACTGTGCACTCTCAAGTTAACACAATTTCAAAAAGGAAACGGGGCATAGCATATTGAGATTTGCGTAAGTAGATAATGAAATGGAGGTTTGACAAAATAAGAATTATTAAGTTTAAAAACAAAGTAAGGACTTTCTTCCCGGATTTTGGAGGTAGTTAGAGGATAAAAGTTTCAATACTATCACACTGTAGACATTCAAAGTAAAATATTTTAAATTTAGGATGAATTTTGTGTGATTGGGTCTTTCAAACTTCCCTGATTCCAAGCAGTTCCTCTTATACTTCTTCTTCCAAAAAATAATCCTTTACCTTCTATCAAAATGTGGATCCTCTTCAGGAAACACTTTAAACTCTTGTTTAAAATCGCCTTGTACAAAATAAAAAGGATACGTTCCCAGTTGGAAAATTTGGTGATAGGGTTTGTGTTAGAAACATGTAAAAGTTGTGTATATTTAAACAAGTTCCCAGCTGTGAATTAATCGGGGAGATAATGTTTTCTTAAGAGTAAATTGGGAAATTGCTTCCTCTGTATTAGAAAGACTGATTCCCAGAGAGATTTGCTTTCAGCTTAGAGCCCCAGTGGGATAGCATTTCCGTTCTTTTTTCTACCAATGCCACAGAAAAGGAACAGAGGACCAAGAAGGAATAGGATGCCCCTTCCAGGGGCCTTGAGTGACAGTAAGGCAAACAAGGGTCATCACTTTAATTAGCTTTAATAACCCAAAGCAGGGTGAGAGACTCCCTCCTGAGACAAAAGTTTCCAGCTGCCGAAAGGATGTTAGTGAAAATGCTGTTATGTCAAAAGTCTTGCCGCATGATTTGAAGTTTTTATTAAGGAGTGCAGGAAGTTAGAGGTTTCTGAGTAACATGTGAGAGGAAATCAAAAAGGAGATGAAATCTAATGCCTTTTTTTTCCAGCTAAAAACTGGCTTCGTTTAATGACATAGTCTTAGTATATTATGATAGTTTTATGATTGTACCATATACTCATTACCTTTTTTATACTCATTACTTTTCATGATAAAAGAGAATATTGAAAGGGAATATGAATCATTAATGAATGCCCACCTCACCCCACTCACACACTTGCTTAGAAGTTTCAAAGTGTTGAAACAAATAATTTACCCTCTGAACTCTAAGCTCTCAATTCAAAATCTTTCACTTGGCTAGTTCTAGTAAAGGGTGGAATCCTTGACCCTCCGTTCATGTTGTAACTTTGAACTTTATCATCTGCTCTAACATCCAGAATATGCCTGATTAACGTAGATTTTTTTTTTTAAGATTTTATTTATTTATTTGACAGAGAGACACAGTGAGAGAGGGAACACAAGCAGGGGGAGTGGGAGAGGGAGAAGCAGGCTTCCCGCAGAGCAGGGAGCCCGATGCGGGGCTCGATCCCAGGACCCTGGGATCATGACCTGAGCCGAAGGCAGACGCTTAACGACTGAGCCACCCAGGAGCCCCTAACCTAGTTAGATTTTAAGTAACGTGAACTCTAGATTTTCACTAGACTCTGGTCCTTTGCATTTTAGCAGTGCTACATGTTTTAAGTTGTCCTGTCTACATATTGACTTGAATTTTCACTGTTTGATTTGAACTTTTAAGGAGTGTACATTTAAAAAATCTGGGTTTGCTGTGTTGTGGGTTTGTTGTTGTTGTTATATTGGTTTGGGCTTTTGTTTTTTGTTTTGTTTTGTTTTTGTAAAGCTAAGCATGATCATCCTCTTTTCAATAGGTGTGACATCCTATTCCTTCTTTTATCATGAAAAGTAATGAGTATAAAAAAGGTACAATCATAATATACTAAGACTATGTCATTAAACGAAGCCAGTTTTTAGCTGGAAAAACAAGGCATTAGATTTCATCTCCTTTTTGATTTCCTCTCACATCTCACATTAATAAATAGATCGGGCTGCAGGGCATTTAGCTTTGCAGCAGCTCTCATAGTCTTCAACCAGAATATAGAGGATGGATGCCTTTAGGAAATATGATGGGCGCATGGACTGCAAAGCTTTGATCAGAGGTTCAGAGATCCTCCCTGTAAAAGGCAGATTCTATTTCTAGGTTACTCGTGTCTTTTCCTTTTGGAAGCTCCCCAACCTCTGCCCTTCTGCTAAGAAGCCAATCATTTGTTTGTGCTTCTAGTTCATAGGAATAGGCACATAATCCAGTGTAGCCAGTTTGAATATTTTTGGTAGATAGTAACGTGGAAGGTATCTCTTGCTACTAAAGCCTCAGGAATTGAAAACAATGGAAGCCCAGAATGACCTGGCACAGCTATTCTGGCACATGGAGTAAATCTGCTTGAGAATGAAATCAATAGACAGAAAAACTGAGCCAAGAGATGGAGGAAAAGAGGTAGGTCTCTGATTATTTTTTGCCCTCCTGGATCCATCCATGTCTGGAGCAAGTTTTACTCCTTGGGACTTTGTAGTTATATGGGCCAATACATTTCTTCTCTTGCTTTAGCTAATTAGACTTTGGTTTCTCTCATATGCAGCCATACTAAAATACACTGCCTCATCCCCAGTTTGTAATCGCTAGAGAAAATTTCAAACTAGATTGCATGAACTATTTTGATGCTGTATTTATCTGAAAGTCAATAGCCAGTGGTGGAAAGAAACTGACTCCAATAAATTATTTCTTTGTTGATTCAGTACGAAGCCACAGAAAAAGAACTAGTTTATATTTGAGAAGAGTATATGGGATAGTAACAATGAATCTGATTTTATTTATTGTGGTCATCCTTTCTTTGCAAATTCTATGTAAGAATTGGATTTAAATACACAGTTCATTATTTTTTTTAAAGATTTTATTTATTTATTTGAGACAGAATGAGAGAGAGAGAGAGCACATGAGAGCGGGGAGGGTCAGAGGGAGAAGCAGACTCCCTGCCGAGCAGGGAGCCTGATGCGGGACTTGATCCAGGGACTCCAGGATCATGACCTGAGCCGAAGGCAGTCGCTTAACCAACTGAGCCACCCAGGCGCCCCTACACAGTTCATTATTAATTGTTATATTTTCCTGCTATTAAAAAGCAATCTTTCTTTTTATAACCAAGGGATGCATAACATTTGGTTGTAGTCAGAAGTTTTGAGTTTATTACATGTGAGGCAAGTACCCACACTACACCTGGTGTGACTAAGTACAAACTCTTTTGTATTAAGTAATATGACAATACACTTACTCTTTAACAATTAGGACTCTAAAGAAGAAGTTTCACAATGGACCTTGAATGTCTATTTATTCTCTTGGTTTCATTGGATGATTTCTAAAGCAGTGATTTCCAAAGGAGAGCCAATATATCTCAGGGAATGTTCAGAATTATACAGTGGGGTACAGAAAGAAAATATGCAGGTTTTTATAATTATTTTTAGGTTTTTATAATTATTTTTATATTCATAGTTTTTAAGTTATCTAAGTCATAATGTAATAACTCCAAAATCTCAATGGCTTAACACCATTAAATATTTCTCTCAGGATCTATGTCCAGAATAGGTTGGCTGAGGACTTTGTTCCACAGTTACTAAGACACCCAGGATGACATTCTCCATTATCTGTAGATGCACTAATGTGAAGACATGGATTCCATTACTGTAGAGTCCTGGAAAGGGAGGTGGGAGAATGCTGTTGGGCTTTTCACTGCTTCATTGACTAGCTCTACGAGGGCCAGAACATATAGCTGCCCATATGGCCTCCAAAAGAAAGGAAAGCTGAATATTGGTGGGCTCTACTAGTGCTTGCTACAGAGTATATTTATTATATATATGATATATTTGCAGAATAATATGAGACTATAATTTTTGAATAATAAATATATAGGATTATGCTCAAAAAAACTTTTACTAGAATTACACATGGTAAAAATTATTTTGAGAACATTATGCCACTTTTAGATTTTTTTCTTAGGACTCGACATTTTGGTTCTTTTGCCAGTTTTCATTTGCCTTGATGATTGCTTCCAATGATTAGTGGTTTTTCTATGTTTTCTACAGCCAACCTAGTTTCTCCTAATCCTTCTTCTTCCCACCTTCTGCCTAAATATAAGGCAAGAATGGGATAAAATTAATATTTCCCATGTCCGCCCTATGTCAGCAATCTATCAAAACATAGTCAAGATACTATTAAAATCTAGATCAGGGACACTGAGGTGATTGATGATAAGATGTCCTTGACACAAATATTAATTCAAAGAAATTTATTCTCCATTAGTTTATGCCAATGGAATGACCAATTCACATGTGAGTTTGATTATATTTATTGTACCACAGGTATCACCTGACTCTATCCTATGACTACTGATATCATGTTTCAATAGTCATCTCTTCAGATTCTTCAAAGGAAAAAACAAAAATGTTTAAGAGCCAAACATATTCTACTAAATATTTTTAAGAAGATATAAATATACTAAATACATTGTGCATGTCATAGTGAAATAATGTTAAAAATTCTCATTAAGAGGGCACGTATTGAATGGAGCACTGGGTGTTATACGCAAACAATGAATCATGGAACACTGCATCAAACACTAATGATGTACTGTATGGTGATTAACATAACATAATAATAAAAACAATTCTCATTAAATATTTCTATTCTTCAAGCCCTCTCCTCACTTCCAGAAATTTTCTCCCAGTTTTCCTTTCCTCCATCAAAAAACAAGTCTTGCCAGCAACTGTTATCTGCCTACCAAAATTATCACCAGAAAACTTCAAATTTCTTTCTAGGAAAAAAAAAAAAAAGCAAAACAAAGAACAATTCAACTTATCAGGTGAATGAGAATACATGCCACAGAATATAAGAAAATATTTGCCAAAAAGTGCATCTGATAAAGGGCTGTTACCTAAAATACACAAGAAACTCTTAAAACTGAACATTAAGAAAACAAATCTGATTTAAGATGGGCCAAAGACCTTAAAAGACACCTCATCAAAGAAGATATGAAAATGGCAAATAAGCCTAAGAATAGATGTTCCATATATTATGCCATCAGGGAAATGTAAACAATAATGAGATACCATTATACACCTAAAAAAATAGCCAAAATTCAGAACACTGATACCACCAAATGGTGGAAAGGATGTGGGGCAACAGGAAATCACATTCATTGCTGGTGGGAATGCAAAATACCACAGCCACATTGGAAGACAGTTTGCCAGTTTCTCACAAAACTAAATATATTCTTACCGTATGATCCAGCAATCATGGTTTTTGGTATTTACTCAAAGGAGTTGAAAATGTATGTTCACACAAAAACCTACACACAGATGTTTATAGCAGTTTGATTCATAATTGACAAAACCTGGAAACCAAAATGCCTTTCAGTAGATGAATGGATAAATAACCTCTGGTACCTCCAAACTGTGGAATATTATTCAGTGCTAAAAAGAACTATCAAGTGATGAAAAGACAGCCTTAAACACATATTACTAAGTTAAAGAAGCCAATCTTAAAAGGCTATATACTATGTTATTCCAACAATAAGACATTGTGAAAAAACAAAACTATGGAGACAGTAACAAGTGGTCTCCAGGAGTTGAGGTGAGGAGGGATGAATAGATGAAGCACAGAGGACTTTTAGGGCAATGAAAATACCCTGTACACTATAATGGTGGACACATGCCATTATACATTTGTTTAGGCCCATAGAATGTACAATACCAGCAGTGAACCCTAATGTAATCTATGGACTCTGGGTTGATTATGACGTGTCAATGCAGGTTCATCAATCATAATAAATGAACCACTCTGGTGGGGGATGTTGGTAATGGGGGAGGCTAATGTATGCGTGGAAGCTTGAAGTATATCAGAAATGTCCTTACCCTACCCTTAATTTTGCTGTGAACTGAAAACTGCTCTAAGGAAAAAAAAAAGACAAATAAAATAAAACACTAGGCACCTGGGTAACTCAGTCGGTTAAGCATTGGACTCTTGATTTCGTCTCAGGTCATGATCTTGGGGGTGTGAGATGGAGCCCCATGTCAGGCTCTGTGCTCAGAGTGAGTCTGCTTAAGATTCTCTCTCTCTTCTGCCTCTGCTTCCCTGCTCAATAAAATCTTAAAATAATAATAATAATAATAATAATAATAATAATAATAAAACAATTCAGCTACTAGCCTTAAATTGGTAATACCTAAATTGATATATCCTATCATATTGTTCAGCAAACTAAATGACCTCCCAGGCACACCTAATTAGAAAATAGTAAGCCATTGTCAATTGTTATGAAAACAAATGTGTCTTTGTTCTTGACTCCCACTTCAAGCATTTATCAAAACATTTTTTACCCAACAATTTCAGTTCTCCCACAATAAGTATTCTAGGGAATGCAATTGCTATATATTGTTATATATATTCTCTCTCTCTCTCTATATATATATGATATATATATGTATATCATATAGATCATATTATATATATATCATAATATAGAGAGAACATATATATATATGAACCTGACTTACGATGTTTGACTTATGATTTTTCACCTTGATGATGATGTGAAAGCCTTACACGTTCAGTAGAAACCATGCTTTGGATTTTAAATTTGGATCTCTTCCTGGGCTAGTGATTTGCAGTATGATACTCTCCTGTGAAGCCAGGCTGCAGCAGCAAGTCACGGCTCACAGTTACCACACAATCACTAGGGTGAACAACTGATACATTTACAACCATACTGTACCCATACAACTATGCTGTTTTCCACTTTCAGTCAAGTATTCAATAAATTACATAAGATATTCAACACTTTATTATGAAATAGGCTTTGTGTTAGATGATTTTGTCCAACTATAGGCTGACGTCAGTGTTCTGAGCATGTTTAAGGCAGGCTAGGCTGAGCTATGATATTCAGTAGGTTAGGTGTAATAAATGCATTTTTGACTTAGGATATTTTCAATTTACAATGGGTTTATCAGGATGTAATCCCTTTCTAAGTTGAGGAAGATCCGTATTGTTGAGTTTTCATTCTGGTATCTCCCTTTATTTCTGGAATGCTTTAAATATCCTCAGACTTGATCATAGACCTCCTTCCCCCTGGAAAAAAGTGATTGAGTGGCAAAGTAAAAGACCGGATTTGAAATGTAATCACTTAATATGCTCCCACAGTGGTCTGTCCAGCTTCCATTTTTTTCCACATTGCTAATAGTTTACCATAAGAGCAAGCACTGGTAGTTTGTGATGGACCTTAGAATGAAGATTTTTTTAATTAATGATCTCAGGTTTTGAAGAGAGTAGTTCATTTGTACTCCAGTATAAAGAAATTAATTAAAAAATCAATCTGCAACTGGATGAAAATAGCATAAACAAAGATTACATGTGTTGGGTGGAGGAGGAGAAATGGGTGCTTTTGTTAATATGAAGCTATAATCATTTATTGAGAAGTAAGATAATAAATGGATTAAGGATGTACATTCTAGAGCTATCCTTGTTCTTGTCCTTACAATTATTCCTGGCCTGGGCAACTTACTTAACCTCCCTAAATTCCAGTATCCTGAGCTAGAAAATGGGAATAATGAAACTCAGTGTTTATTATTGTGAGGATTTGATTTTAAAAGTCTATATCTAGCATATAAAAGATGATGATAATTGTAGGTGTTCTATCATTACTTTATAAAAATAATTCCTATGTTATCTCTAACCTTCCTTTGTTTTCTGTCTATACTGATCTTACTTAGACAAGTGACTTAAAATATTTAAGACTTGGTGTCTTCATTTCAAATATGGAGTGATTAAAAATATAATGGGGGAAATAACATAAGCTATAGAGATAAAGTAGGTTAAGTACCAGGAGGATAGTTAATAACTATTGGCTATTCTTTCTTATTGTTAATAATGCTATTCTTTATGTATCTAATAAGGTTATACAATAGCTCTTCTTTATTTGATTCAGAGAGAGGCAATCTTCCATGAACCCTAAGCTTCCCTGCAAGTTCTTACTGGGAAAGCCAAGAAAGAATACTCTAATCATTTCTAATCATTCTTTACCAGGGCCATTTCTCAGGGTTATGTTCGCAAGGCAAACCTGGAAAGATTAGGTAACACCTCTCCCTCCCTTTCTTACACCTCCCCTTCCCATTTGTCCCCACCCAGAAAAAGAACAGGTATATTTCTGCTTTTTATCAAAATGGTGAATCCCTCAAACTCAGTAATCCTGTTCTATAACATAACCAGTTTCATGTGCAAGCATTTGGGTTAGGCCCTTTGCATTTCTTCAGTAGGATTTGAGGGCTACAGAGAACTGATGAAAATCAGTGTGAAGCTCTGGCTAAAGTTGTTGCCATAAGTAATAAAATCCTTTGTCTCCAGGCCAGGGGACTCAACATTCTTGAATTTGTGGCAAACGAACATATTAGCTTGTAAGTAGGCTAAAATTTCAGATGCTGCACAGTTCTTGACATAAGGTTACCTCCCAAACATATTATGAAACAGTTTCCCAAGGAATATAAAAATGGAATTATTTAAAAAGCTTATAATTGATACACTGAAAACATAATTCATTATTATATGAACACAGCACTTAGAGTAAAGGGAAATTGACTAAAAACACTACATAATAGTGTATTTTCTGTTATTAGTTGATGAACATGTAAAATTGATTTCCCAAAAGCATCAATAGCAAGGCACAAAAAGTTCTGTTAAGAAAAAGTTAGGAGGCCCCCATCTGGCTCTCTGCTCAGCAGGAAGCCTGCTTCTCCCTCTCCCTCTCCCTCTGCCTACTTGTGCTCTCTCTTTCTCTCTCTGTCAAATAAATAAATAAAATCTTTTTTAAAAAAAGAAAAAGAAAAATTTAGGAAATTCTAATATATGGCATTCCATCCAAGTTAAATAGTTACACCACCTAACTAGGAAAATGAAATTTTTGCTCAAAACCCCTCCTGACATTTTGATCTAAATCAAGAGGAAAGTTCTAAGAGCTAGTCTAAGTTCTAAGCTAGTTCTAAGAGGGAAGTTAGAGCTCAGTTGAATCTGATAACTGACAAGTCTGCCTTATTATAACACTTGAGATTATAAGGAGAAATATGTCCTGAGAAATTGAGCTTCTAAATTTTAGATTTTTTTATATAGATGTAAAGTTCAGAAAATGCATAAAAGAGATAGAAAGATAAGGAACAATTTTGAATTGAAAGAGCTATCTATGTAATTCTATATAATTCCTTGTTTTAATGGTTTTCTGTGAGTTGTTTACACATTTTTGAAAGGCAGTACATTCAAGAGCGGTGTATTGATTTCTTTCTTTTTTTGCCACTGAATTTACGTTCAAATGAAATGTGAATGCAGAATATTTATCTTTGTAAATTCTGGTCAAGATTTTGCTGTGCTTTCATCTGGGATCCTCCCTACCTTGATTTTAAATATATAAAAATGGTAAAGCATTTTTATATCATATAGATATCCCTATGAAACAAAAATTGAGCTGAAATCCATAAGAATAAATGAAGCCTGGGCTACAATTCTACGAAGTTCCTAGATCAAAAACTGATAGAGGCAGCTGGGGCATTGACTCTATCAGAATAAGTTCAGGAGGAAGATAAATATTGTAAATAATCTTAGATTTTGACAAAAAGGTATAAAGTTACACATGTATAAAGAGACATTGAGTGGGATTTACTCACTTTTCCAGTACATATCTATTTAGGGCTCAGTATGTGCCAGGCAGGGTACATAGGAACTTCAGCCAATACCCTAGCTGAGGAAAAACTGTGAAGTGTCCAATATTCTGAAGATAGTCACTAGCTGCAGAAGGATAGCACCAGCCATTAAAGCTTGTCCCTGTGAGTGTTGCTGTGAGAGCATTCACAGTCCAAAGGGAAAAAAGAGAGTGCTTGATACATACTTCTGAGGCTTGGGTTACATTGGAACATGGAGACTGGTAACCAGTTCTAGTAAAGAAATGTCTACAGGGATATTTAGAATATTAAAAGGACTTGAAGGAACCATGGTGCAACATACCTAGGAAGAAGATGGGGCATTTCTTGGCAGAACCTTTTCTTAGCTCCACAAAGAGAAAAAGGCCATGAGACTGGCAGGAAGACACTTAGAAAACATAAATCTCATTTATCTTCTAAGATATAATCATGCTCATTTGTAAAATTATGGTTGCTTTATTTTCATTTCTATGAAGATCCCTCTTAATATAATATAGTATAGACTGTGTTGTATAAATGTATGAACTATTCTCATAAAATTGAATTGACTGGTGAGTTGTATAACTAGCATCATGCTACCAAATTTGGATCAGGTTGGTTCACCATGAATAGTCTTTGGGAAGTGTGAGGTAGAAGAAAGGCCATGTGCTAAATATGGGAATTTCACAATTAGGTGGAGATGTGTTGTGAAAGAGATGCTATGTGAACATTGCCACTTTACTCAAAGTTGACTCAGTGTCTTCTAATCAACTGCACATTAAAAGCCTTTCAGTGCATTCCTCATTGTTTCCAACAGAATGCAGCTCAAGGAGCTGAGCTTTTTCTCAATACCTGAATTCTATATTATTCTCCATATCATCAGAGGACAACAACAAAAAAGAACTTAGATCAGTTTTGAGGGTTTAGATAAACATAGTTTAGAAAGATCATGGAGTTAAACCAAAACTTTTTTGAGCAATCCCTAAAAAAATAACAGTATGAAAAGACACTCAACATCACTAATCATCAGAGAAATGCAAATCAAAACCACAATGATCTATCACCTCACACCTGTTAGAACAGCTATCATCAAAAATACAAAAAGATAACAAGTGTCAGCGAAGATGTGAAGAAAAGGGAACACGTGCTCTGTTGGCGGGGGAAGGCACAGGTGCAGCCACCATGGGAAACAACATGGAAGTTCCTCAAAAAATTAAAAATAGAACTGCCACATGATCTAGCAATCCCACTCCTGGATATATATTTAAAAGGAATGAAAACAAGATATTGAAGAGATATCTGCATCCCATGTTCACTGAAGCCTTATTCACAGTAGCCAAGATATGGAAACAACCTAAGTGTCCATCTACAGACAAATGGATAAAGAAGATGTGGTGTGTGTATGCACCTACATACAGTGGAATATTATTCAGCAATGGGAAAGAAAGAAATCCTGCCATTTGCAACAACACGGATGGACCTTGAGAGCGTTATGCTAAGCAAAATAATCCAGACGGAGAAAGAAAAATACTGCATGATCTCATTTATGTGTGGAAACTGAAAAAAAAAAAAAGTTAAATGCATAGAGACAGAGAGTAGAAAACTGGTTGCCAGGGTTGGATAAAGTCTGAGACTCTACTGTAAATCATGATGACTATAGTTGATAACACTGTATTGTATAATTACAATTTGCTGAGAGAACAGAACTTAAATATTCTCACACACACTCCCTCCCCTCAAAAGAAAGATAAATATGTGAGATGATAGATGTGGTAGCTGACTGGATGGAGGAAATCCTTTTATAAGGTATACCTATTTCTTTTTTTTTTTAATTTTTATTGTTATGTTAATCACCATACATTACATCATTAGTTTTTGATGTAGTGTTCCATGATTCATTGTTTGTGCATAACACCCAGTGTTCCATGCAGAACGTGCCCTCTTTAATACCCACCACCAGGCTAACCCATCCTCCCACCCCCTCCCCTCTAGAACCCTCAGTTTATTTTTCAGAGTCCATCGTCTCTCATGGTTCGTCTCCCCCTCCGATTTCCCCCGCTTCATTCTTCTCCTCCTGCTATCTTCTTCTTCTTCTTCTTTTTTTTTTCTTAACATATATTGCATTATTTGTTTCAGAGGTACAGATCTGTGATTCAACAGTCTTGCACAATTCACAGCGCTCACCATAGCACATACCCTCCCCAATGTCTATGACCCAGCCACCCCATCCCTCCCACCTCACTCCCCACTCCAGCAACCCTCAGTTTGTTTCCTGAGATTAAGAATTCCTCATATCAGTGAGGTCATATGATACATGTCTTTCTCCGATTGACTTATTTCGCTCAGCATAACACCCTCCAGTTCCATCCACGTCGTTGCAAATGGCAAGATTTCATTCCTTTTTGATGGCTGCATAATATTCCATTGTGTATATATAAGGTATACCTCTTTCAAATCACCATGATGTACATTTTAAATATCTTACACTTTTGTCACTTATACCCCAATAAAGCTGAAATTTAAAAAAAATTAACAAAATTAAATTAAAAAAAGAAATGAGATGGGAATTATAAGATTCCTGGTTTCCTACTAATGAAAGCTGTGCCAGCTTGTATAATTTTGTTTACTGTTGTGTAAAATATTCTTTTCGCAGGTTATCAAACAAAGAAAGAATCTTTCAGAGAAAAAAAAAATATGATGTGGAGCTACTTCTTTGAACTGTGGGGAGAAGTCAACTCTTAATGATTGTATAAGGTAAAATAAAATGTTGCTTAATAACATATATCACTAAAAATTAGCAGGAAAAAACAAGGATGATGATAAAGCTATATTAATTCCTAAGTGCAATCCTAATATAAATGATCTCTTGCCTGAACAATGTGGATAAACCTCATAAGTACATGCAACTGGGGTGGACATTCAGGGAGATTAAATCTCTGTTAATATTCTTTAGGAGAAAATGTACAAGGATGCTAATGATTGATGAAAAATTTCCTGACAGTCTGCTGAGATGAAATGTAAAAATAAAATTAAGTGTAGTTATAGAAAACAAAAGATTTTTTACATAACTGAGTTATGTTGGCCTAAGATTCATACATGATACAATCTTTTCTTAGAGACTTATTCCTTCAGGTGCTTTGCAAGAACTTGTCAATATTTTAATATTTCCAGATATTCCAGAAAGCAATCAAGAGCACATATCAAGCCTGGCAAATTGCATAGTCTAAGAGGGAAATGTCGGTGCTGGTCAAGGAAGAAGGAGCCAAAGCCATAGGACAAGGTACTGTCAGGTTATTTTGAGTATTTATGCAGAACTAGACTTTTCTAATGGATTTCTCAGAATGTCTTATTCCAAAGCCAGTAAAATTTTAATTAACTTAATTTCCCTTTTTCTGATGCCATGCTCCCCAAGCAACCGTCAACTTATGAAACTCAATCAAAAGGACTTAAAATATTTATGATCTCTCTGGCAGTGATTTCTAGAAGTAAATTATTACTCTCAGACCTGCTTTTTTTTTTGGTTCCCATGCAGTTTGAACATCCTGATAGAGTTTGTTTATAAATATGCTGGTCTTGTAGCTGTCAGTGTATAGGTTTTATTTTTCACTATGAGTTTGGTGATCTAGCAATTTCTTGTTTACATTAGTTTTTAGGATATTGTATTTAGCATGGCTCAGTCTTCTGGCTCAGGCCTCAACACCCATGAATATTGATAAAATAAATATTTGAGACCCTAAAATGTTACCAACTTGAGGTACTATCTCATGAGACCCAGCGGAGCCGAAAACAGGCTTCCTTGAGACATCCTTCCTTCCACTTCCTGACTCACTCTGGTGGTTTATACAATTCCTGCTTTACAAAGGAAAAGCCCATGGAGTCACAGTCATAGATATGTGGTTGGTAACAGAGCTAGAGGAAGCAGAACTAATGTTTTATGGAGGACTTACTACATTCCATACGCTGTGCCCAATATCTTTTTCATCCTCACTGTTTTCCTACACAGGTTTAGAGGGTTACACCATTGGTTCCACCAGATAACAGAGGCTTACACACAGCTGGCTTGATGTCTTCCCAGGGCACCTATGAATGGGGTTAATATTAGTGTGTGTTCATTCCACTATCTATATCAGAATCAACTCGAGTGCCCATTAAACATACAGATTCATGACACTCCCCTCGCTGCCCCCAAATCAACAACAACAGCAACAACAAAACTGGAAGTCTGAATCTCCAGGCTGAAACTCTGGAATCCGCGTGATTAACAAGCAACCCCATGTGATATTTGGAGTCTGACATCCACTGCTATAATCAGTTCTCTCTTGCAAGAAAGAACCAACATGAAAAAAAGAAAGTCATTGCCACTATCCTCATTATATTTTCCTCCTTTTTCTTTTCCCCTTCTTTTTTCTTATCATGAGGCGTAAGTTAAAGTTTCTTTTAGTCAGTCCTGACTTATAGTCCCTTTGGGGTTATGACTCATCCCAAACACTTTCAAATTGAACTGCAGCAATATCAATAAATCAATGTAATTAAATCACGATCATAAAGAATATTACTCAACAGTATAAGAACTGTACCTACTTGCCCTAACATGTGTTTCTTTTCATTTCCTATCCTGGGAGTAGATACAATTCTCAAGTGAACAGTTTCAGAAAATATCTTGATAGAATCTCAAGATATACTTAAACAACTGGTACACAGTCATGATGGCTATGACTTAAGGCTCTCTGGGGGCCAATCATCAGGCCATAAGAAATGCTTAAATCCAGGAAAGAAAACACAAAAGGAAATAAAAAAGTGCTGGTGAGGAGTCTGCAAATAAAGGTACATGAACAGTTTCTCTCAATTTTATAAAATCAACATATATTTAGCCTACATACGTCAAAACAGAACTGACTCGTTTTAAATCATGAGAGTCACAGAAGGGCATTTGAAGTTTCCCTACCTTTTCTTGACTTTCAGGCTTTTAAAACTTGAATTACTTAAGCTGCTAATACAGTGCAAACAATCAGCATATATCTGGTGCATTGAATTTTCTTCACCAGCTAATACGGAATTCAATTTTGTCTTCCACAGCACACCATTTAGAGGTTCTGTAGCTGGATCCATTTTTCATTTGTCTCAGGGTCTCAAACAAGAAAGCACTTTGAACAATTATATAATATAGATTCCAAACTTTCATAAAACTGCTTCAAAATGCCATTTTCAGATGGTTTCTATTGTACCTTAAAACTAAGTTGTTACAGTTTAAAAGTGTACAAGGGCAGTCTGACAGTTCTATATACTACGGAAAGAACTCAGTGGACAATGATAATGGCTTCTTTCGGCCAGGAAACTGTACAATAGATTGTTCTTCTTTACACATTACTGAAAGTAGACTGAAAAATATAGCCTACGTGATTTTTTTTTTTTTTTTTTTTGGTTTCTGAGCCTCATTTAACTTGATGAATTGACAAAAGCCACAGACAGTAGCTGAGATGGAGAAAGACTGGGAAAGTGTGTCCATTGGTGGAAAAGCATGACCCTGAATCAAACTGTGAACGAGCCTGTGGGGGTAGTGGAGGCACAGGAGAATTCGGGAGCAATTTCCTCTTTAGGACTGAGCATACATTCTATCTTCTTCTCAGGCTTAAGGGATTTCTAGGAGAAATAAAGTGTAAGGAATCGTATGTTTTGTTTTTTGTTTTTTGTTTTTTTTTCCACAACACAGAGGCTAACATTTCAAATTTCAAGGGCTATCTTAAATGATAGGTTGGGAGAGAATGTGACAAGGTTAGTATGCAGACCCGCTAATGGAAGGGGTGAGCATGATTACATTCTCAGTCTTGCTGCTTGAATCTATGGCTTCTGAGGGGTGGAGGGATCAGTGGAGCAACGTGTAACTTCACATGGTCTCTGGGGTCAGAAGGCTGCAAAGGGGCAGCATTGCCTGTTTATAGAATGAGAGAAAGTGGGAGGCATCACTTTCCTATCCCATCATTGTGTGGTTTGTGGGACATGGAACAAAATAGAGGTGCTTATCTTGGTGTCCTGGAAACTTGCTAATCTTAATAGTAATGGAATAGCAAGATTTATCTGGCCATTCCTTTATCTTCTTTTTGGTTTCATCCATAGCCATTATTTGGGTTCTGTTCTCCGTCTCAGGAAGCTTCCAATTTTTCATTCCTGAAAATGGTCCATGCCCCTCCATGGTGGCAGTGGAGGGAAGTTTTATATGGGAACCCCCTTATTCTTGATCCCTGGGAATCCTTTTGTCCTTGAGAAGGCACTGTCCCCCTTTGTACTTTGTTCTAAGAGCAGCCACCTTCTGCCTCTGCTTCAGCAGAGAATAGATTGAGACATTTAAACAATGATAACAAAATTTAAGCCACAGAAACAAAATACTATTCCTAAACCCAGGGGATTAAAAAATATATATGTGTGGACTCTGAAAAACAAACTGAGGGTTCTGGAGGGGAGAGGGGTGGGGGGATGGGTTAGCCCAGTGATGGGTATTAAGGAGGGCATGTACTGAATGGAGCACTGGGTGTTATACGCAAACAATGAATCATGGAACACTACGTCAAAAACTAATGATGTACTGTACGGTGATTAATATAACATAATAAAAAATATATACATATGTGTGCCGTATATTCAAGCTAACTAATACATGTTATCCTACCTTGTTCTCTGAGGCTGTAAACCCAACCCCACTGGAGCGATGACTTATTGGGGAATGATAGGTATTGCCTTAGTGACCTTCAGGGAAGCCTATACCCACCCTCCTTGAAACCTGCATTCAAAGGAGTGAGGCCAGAGAGAGAAGGCACCTCCTCACCAGTCTGCCGTGGACATACTTTGTGGATTCCTATTTTTCTGGTTTTGGATCACACTTTTTCCTTGAATAATTGGCAGGGGATCTGGAATGATTCAAATGTGCACTGGAGAGCCAGAGTCCCTACTCCCAGTAATGTGATATACCCTGTTGCCTCAATAGGATAACCTTATCAGAATGCAGTACAACATTCCTAAGCTAAGCATGTATATGTGATAGGGGGTTTAGTGGGTGTGGAGTATCACTGGGTCAAACATTCCCTTCCTCTGCATGAGAGAATTTCTCATTAATACTTCTTTGGAGACAAGAGGTAAGAATAGAATCAGTAATAGCCAAAACATGGCTTCATCCCTGAGCTCTCTCTTTCCTTTCCTTTCCTCTCTCTCATGGCCACTTTTCTCCAACTCTACTAACTACAAAATCAGCTCCTCCATATACAACAGATGTCATGTAATGTGCTCTAAAAATTAAAACTCAGCGTGAGAGAGATTGAAGGATTGAGCATTTTCTACAGTGCCTCGCATGCCTTTGTCCCAGCAACTATTTCTCCTACCACCTCTCGTATATGACCTCAGCTCCTAATGGCTCCCTCCCACTCAACCCATACCCAATAAACAATCATGATCTGCACAGATGATTCCTTTTTTTTTTTTTTTTTTTTTTAGGAAAGGTAGACTACCACATGCAGTGCCTCATGTGGATGTGTCTGGAATCTGAAGGGGACACCTACTTAACCAGCCAGATCAGCTGAATCAACCCTGGCAATCAATGGAGTGATAGATGTTGCAGCCAGATTGTCCACACATTTAATTTCTTTCAAGAACCACCCTTAATCACCTATTCCTGAAATCAACCAAACTGCCACTCACCCTGTCTACTTAACCCTCCTTAAATCTCTCTACCCTCCTGCACCAGGTTAGAGTGTTCCTTCAGAAACTTCTCATGCCTGGTATTTTCAAATCAAGATTTATGTTAATGATGCTTGATTGACTTTTCTTCCACACAACGTATAAAATACATGCTTAATATTTTACTCCCTTAGAATCAAATCACTACGCTTTTGTAGATCTTCAGTGTCCGACTTTGTGTTCTTCTGAGGTAATTATTGTGACTCACCTTCTTTTCAAGTGTATATCTGGCCTCTTTTCAAATGTATATCTTAGTTTGCTTTTTCAAATAACCTTTTAAAGTCTCTTTGCTGGAAATTCCAAAGGAACTCTGGGAAAGAGTGGAAATTGGGGTTCTACCTGTGTATAAAACAAAGGCTGTAAAATTGGTATGTGGCTGAGAGGCGTATGTTAGATGTCCAATTCCTGGCTGGAGGAGCTCATGCATGGAGATCCTCAGCAAACACCAAAAGCCGTATTTCAAAATTCCTAGTATGTGAATCTTTTTCCCCATAATCACCACTGCTGCCTTTGTCCCAGGTAAAACCACAATTCATTTGAACCATAACTATTGCCCCCTAAGTGGTCTCCTTGATTTCATACTAGCCCCCTGCAATCTATTCATTTCATAGCAGTTAGATCTTTCCACTTGAACACATACAACACAATGTGTCACTCCTCTGCTTAAACCCCCAAGGCTTCATGCCACAGGGCCCTTTGTGTTTCCTGGAAACAAGATGCTCATTTTTTCTCTGCCTTGATGCACCCTTGGTGTCCTTGCTCTCATATCCTCCCACAACTAGCTTCTCTTCATTCAGGTCTCTACTTAAAAGTCCCCCTGTGGGGGTGTCCCTGGGAATACCAAATGTAAATAGTTACTTTATTTTTTGAAGTAGGTGTCAATGTTTTAATTTATTTTATTCATTTTTATTTGTTCAATTAGCTATCTCACTCACACTAAGAATTTATACTATGTGGAATCAAAAATCTGTTTTGTCTATAGTGCCTAGAACAGACTTTGACATATAGTGGATACTCGGTTGAATTTTTATTTATTTTTAATGTTTTATGTCTAATTTTTACTTTTGCAGTAAGAATATATCCAATTTCTCTTCTCTCAGAGTCCCTTAGGCTGCAACCTCAGCTGTCTATGTATTATTTCTGTCATTTTTTCCCCTATTGATAGAATTTTCTCTGTGTATGTGTTTACAACTAAACTTTTAATTCATGGTACTTGTTAAGATTCCAGTTTATTTTTATTTGTTTATTATTATCATTGGCATTATCATTATTATTAACTACCAATATGGAACTTATACTGTGTGAGGAATTATTCTTTTTTTTTTTTTTTTAGAGAGAGAGTGTGTGCAAGCAGGGGGGGGGGGCAAAGGGGGAGGGAGAGAGAGAATTTTTTTTTTTTATTTTAAAGATTTATCTATCCATTCGAGGGGTGGGGCAGGGGCAGAGGGAGAGAGAGACTCTCAAGCAGACTGCCAGCTGAGCATGGAGCCCATTGTGGGGCTCAATATCATGACCCTAAGGTCATGATTAACCAACTGAACCACCCAGGTGCCCTGGAAGAGAGAGAATCTTAAGCAGGCACCACGCCTGGTGTGGAGCCTGATGCAGGCCTCAACATGGGGCTCGATCTCACGACACTGAGATCATGACCTGAGTCAAAATCAAGAGTTGGATGCTTAACAGACTGAGCCACTCAGGCATCTCTGCCAGGAATTATTCTAAGAGATTTATAAACATTAGGTCATTTATTAACATCCTTGTGTGATTATATAGATACTATTATTTTCTTTATTTTACACACAGAGAGAGGGAGGCACAAGAGGAGGATAAGTAATGCTCATGATCACATAGGTAGTAAACAGAAGAGCCAGGATTTAAACCCAAATCCATGCAGTCTGTATCCAGAGTCCAAGCTTTAAAATGAATAAATAGATAAAAAACCAAAAGATGACATATATTTAAAATATTTCCACATATATTCATTTCTTTTCAATCATGCTTTTCTGAGAATTTCTAGCTCTTAAACAAAAGGCATTCATTCCTTTAGGGGAAGAAAAATACAGCCTGGAATAAAAGAGTTACTGATCATTTTTGAATCTCCAACCTAACATTTTGGGAATACCAGTAATTACAATAATTTTAAACCTAGGCCTTGCTGAGAAAAGATTTTTTTTTCTAAATTCTCAAAGCTCATTTTGACTCAGATCAGATATCAAAGAGATGTGCAGTGAGTGACAGCAGGAAAAAAAAAAAAAGAAAGAAAATGGTTGAGGACTATTACCTATGAATATCCCCTTCCAAAAGTAAAGCTTCTAGAAAATTTTATTTTGAGGGATGGGGGTAGAGGAAAGAGATGAAAAGCTTAACATTAACATTAAGGGCTATTGACCTTAGCAAAGTCCCATATCTACATGTCATTCTGAGGTATAGAGACGCAAGCATTATGGGAGGTGTCTAGTTGCTGGGCTGGAGAGCAGCATCTCAGGGTCTGCAGATACCAACATGATGCAGACAGATGAGCCTAGATATACTGGACTTTTGAGTCCATGGTATACCTGAAGAGAACTGAGAGATTAGAAAGGTCTGGGATCAGAATATAGGGGCTGCAAAGATGGACTCCTTGACAGGGGTTTCTGACATGTGCCAACAAGACACCCATAAGAAATGGGCAGCCCACCCTCAATGGATACCAGACCCTGAAAGGGACTGAAGAAGCCCTGGGCAGACCTAGACTCTGAGGACCAGT
This sequence comes from Neomonachus schauinslandi, assembly GCF_002201575.2. NCBI lineage: Eukaryota > Metazoa > Chordata > Mammalia > Carnivora > Phocidae > Neomonachus > Neomonachus schauinslandi. Next base: position 46,249,331 of record NC_058412.1, on the reverse strand, counting down.
TGAAGACCAAAGGACAGCAGTTGGAGCAAATATCTCTAGTCAAACACATACAAACTTCCTCTTATATACAGATTCAAGGAGGACAAAGGGTAAGTTTTACAGGGAGAAAAATACCCCAGTATGATTTTAAACATTGATTGTTTTTACCTTCCAAAGACCTTTTATTAGGAAGAGTTTGAGTTAGTATGAAAGACCCAGTTTCAACTTGGGAGACCTTGGAGATCTTGGGAGCAAAATGGAAACTCAGGAGAATTAGAACTTTTTTTCTGACACGAAATTAAGAGAAACATGCTTTTTGTGCCCACAAGATGTAGGATATGTACATTTGCAATTCTGTTATCTAAGGGAAGTAAGACTAAGAACTCACAGAGGTGATGTGAGTGAAAAGAAGAAGTGAACATCAAGGCTCCCTTGTGCATTATAATAAAAGAAACACTGAGTGCCTTTAGACACAGTGCAAAGTATTACAGCAATTTAAAAGGATCAATATGAAGATAGCAGTCATGCATGTAAAATCTGCTGAGATATATTGGCTATATGATCAAATTCCATTGCCATGTGAAAGAATATATTTGGAAAGCAATGAAAGTCCATAAATAGAAATAGTCATTTCCAACTACAGGAGGGCCAAGGAAAAATTGATACAAAGTTTGAGAAAGCATTGATCTGCCACAGTCCTTTCTCTATCTAATAAAATGGCAACATGAATATGCTCATAAATTGTACATTTGGCTGGCATATTAGTGAATATTTTTACAACTAAATCTCATCATGCAGGTCTCTCTTAAGGGGACAGAATAGTGCAAGGTATTTCCAGTGTTCTTGCAATGGGTCAGTGGAAAAGAAAGGCTGCACATCTTTTCTTCTGCTTCAGAGAGAGTTCTATGAATAGCAGATTGGCTCTTTTCCTAATTACTCTCCTGGAATCAGCTGCAGAGTGCAACTCCATAACCTACACCATCCTACAAGAGACACGGCAGAGGTTAAGCGATTTTGTACGGCATCCAAGACAGCTTTCATATAGCTTCATTGTTCCTTCAATGAATTGAGTCATTCACTGAAAATACATACTTTTCCTATGTCTCAGATAGATTATCTAGGTATTAATCTCCACTGCACCAAATTGAAATATGGAAGGAAAATGTAAACCACACCAGTGTGAACAATCGTAGAATTCGGTTATTTGGCCAACCATATACATGTGGTAGAGAAGAGAACGAAAAAAGAACATAAATGAATACCTCAGATGTGGTATGGTAATAATGTAAATTAATGTCTGGATGGCATTCTTTGCATTTAAGTCAAACTGACTAACAGAAAAGCCACATGAATTGATGGTACAGTTATGTTTATCTCAGCATCCTAAGTGAAAGCTGATCTATAACACCTCTCATCTTGTTTTACCTTATAATCCAATCTAATCTGTGTTCTATTTTTCTTGAACTCAATCATTCCTAAAAGCAGAATCATGGAGATATCATAGAATATAGGGGTCAGATTCTTCAACATAATGTAGCTTCACTCAGAAGCTAGCATAACTGTTGAACTCACTACCGAAGTGATACTGGTTAAGCTTTTTGAAGAAGGTTGCTGTTGTTATCACTATGTAAAACGATGTAGGCGCTGGGGGATTACATTCACTAAATGTTGGCAATGCAGTGCCTAAGAGCTGTGTATTTGAATAACATCTGGGTACCAGACTAAACTCTTGTTTTTCTTGTTGAGGTGTGCTTGCCATATAGCTCATATTTATATCAGTAGTCAAATCATGTACATTAACTCAGTCAATTTATTGCCTCTGCCTGGGACAGGGTGATTTCCAAGTGTACCATTTCTATAATTGTTTTCTAGGCCTGAAGGCATGGCAAGGCGTCGGCAATGCCTTTCTGGAGCTTATTGCTTTCTCCTTGTAGGATTCACTGTTTCTGACTGGGTTAGCACTTTCTGTCTAACACTTTACTATGTTATACAGTATGCCAGGTCTCAAGCCACGTTGGAGCCAAGAAAGAAAAAAAAAAAAATGATGAAATGCAGCTAAACAGTTTTGCTGACATCTTCTTGTCTCATTTCATTCACAGAGTGTGAACCCCTGGAGTTTTACAACCATTTGAAATTCAAAGGCAAATGCTGAGAGCACACCATCATGAGAATTGGCACCAATGAAAAAGTTTGTCAAAACTGTTTTGGCACTGAACCACTGAATGTTTTCGGCATAAGTGAAAGCTGACACCATTCATAGACAACTCATGGGCCAACACAAAAGAAAGATGTCAGATCTACTGAATTTCTTTCCTTGCAATTACTGTATGATTTCAATATTGAAGTCTATTTTTTCTCTGAAGTGTGTTCTGTGGCATTGTTTTCTTTTCCCCCATCAGAGGTTTGTCCTTTCTTGTCTTCCTTAGAACTTGAACACGCATTTTGGAAAACTGCTGGTGATTTTAAATTTCAAAACGGATAACAAACATGATTCGTGTACTATGACTCATCCCTCATAAATGTTCTAATTGTATAAACTACACCCTTCAAAGCATCCTACAGACACATTAAATATTAATAAACACATTTATAAGTGTCAAGAGGTACGATTCCTTTGTGCTCACTGACAAAACTGTAACTGATCCTCTATTTTATGTCTGCAATTCAAAATAAAGTTAAGAAGCTGGTAAGCCTTGAATTTTTAACATTGAACTTGAACACACCAGCTCTAAAATCCCAGTAGCCATACATGGAATATCAATGGCAATCAACTTCTATTTCCATATTCATGATTTTCTAGAATTTCTCCCATTGTTGCTTCAAATAAATAAAATTGAAATTATTTATTGTATTTTTGTACACTTTTTAAATGAATAAAGTCATTCCTTTTAACACAATGTAAGCTGCCATCCTGTAATAATTTGAGAAAAAAATTATCAATGCTCAAACCATCTAAAGGAAACAACGTCTAGTCTCTATCCATCACCTTATTTCTTATTTTGCTCAAGATCCACTTCGAACTCTCCAGTCATCCTTTTGGTTAGTTTCTCATCTGTTTCCCTTCATTAAACTCTAAGTTCCAACAGCACAAGACCTTATTGTAAGATGTTCAAATCTGGATCCTTCGTCCCTTAGGACCTAGAAAGGTAACTGATACTTAGGTGGTATTTAAAGAATATTTGTTCTAATTGAACATAATAATAATAATACTAAAAAGAAAGTAATTCTCAGGGAAAAAAAGTGAAGAGTATTTGTTGAATGAATGAATAAATGAACACACTGTTTAGAGTGAAGTTGGTCAACTGAAGTCTTATCCACAGGTGATTTTCTAAGTTGCGATTGTGTTTTGGGGATGGAAGATAAAGCTACTTCACCCTTCTCACCATGTAAAAGCAATGTTCAAACAGAATTGATCAGCTGAACATCAAATATTATTTGAGGGATTTTTCTAATAACATCACTAATCCATACAGGGGCCTGGGGATATTAAAATTAATGAATTAGTCAGTTTTCTATGACCACATCAAAAGTGTATGAGTAATCTAGAGTATTACTATCTAATAAAAATATAGTGTGACTCACACATTAATTTAAAATTATCTAGCAGCCACACTAAAAAAAGTAAAAAGAAAAATGTTATGGATTGAATGTCTCCCTCACCAAAATTTGTATGTTGAAACCCTAACCTCCAATATATAGTATTGGGAGTTGGGGCATTGGGAGGTAATTATATTGAGATGAGGTCACTAGGGTGGAATCTCCAGATGGGATTAGTGTCTTTTTAAGAAAAGGAAGAGACTAGAGCTCTCTGTCTCTCCTCAATATAAGTATACAGCAAGAAGGTGGCCCATCTACGAACCAGGAAGAGGACCCTCACCAAGCACTGAATCTGCCAACACCTTGATCTTGAGGTTCCTAGCCTCCAGAAATGTGGGAAATAAATGTATGTTGTTTAAGCCAATCAGTCTATAGTGTTTTGTTATAGCAGATGGAATTGACTAAGACCGTAATGATGGGATTAATTTTAATATATTTTACCTAATGAGGTATTTTCAAAATATGATTATAATATATAATTATATAAAAATGTTATCAAGAGGTTACCTACATTCTTTTTTTTTACATTAAGTCTTCAAAATCTAGTGTGTATTTTATACTCATCACACACCCCAATTCAGATTAGTTACACTTAAATGTTCAATAGCTCCATCATATGGGACAGAATAGGGTTAGAATAAAAGATTTACTATTGGGGTTAGGCCCTACCTAATTGTGCAAACTGATGAAGGAGTCTGTAAGATTTAACTTCTGTGTTTAATGTCAAGGGTTTTTTTAAAAGAATTTATTTATTTATATGAGAGAGAGAGAGAGCATGAGCAGGGGGAAGAGGGAGAAGCAGGCTCCTCACTGAGCAGGGAGCCAGACGCGGGGCTCGATCCTGGGATGCTGGAATCATGACCTGATATGGAGGCAGACGCCCAACTGACTGAGCCACCCAGGCATCCCTAATGTCAAGTCTGATGTCTCCAAAAGTCAGCCTGATTGGCAAACAGAGAGGAAACTTTTTTGGGGGGACAAGAATGAAGAAAAAGTAGAACACACGGGAAAAAAAACGGATAACATATGTATGTTTCTCACCACCTCCCACCTAGATGACAAAGGTGATTTGGAGGATAGACTGGTACCTTTTACCATGGATCCACCCACTCATGTGATCCAAAACTCAGTTGCCAAAGGAAGAGAACTGGTGGGAGGTGGAGAATCTACATGTTCAGACACTGCCCCACACTTACCAGATGAGATAACAGATCAGTGATGTGTGCCAACTGCCACATTGTTTGAAGCCCTGCAGCAAACTTAGAGCATAAAACTATGGCTACTGCTTTACCACTGCCTTTCAAATCTCATGCAAAATGCCTTTTGTGGTCAGTGTAAACCCCAAACCGTAGAGGGAAGGAATTCTGGGAAATGTAGCTCCAGCTGAACTAAACTGGCACAGTATAAATGCACCACAGGCAGGTAGGAGAGTTTACTCCAGTGTTTTCAAGTCCTACCAAAATTTAAATTATTCTTTGAAAATATCATCTCAATAGTATTACAACACAGGGGTTTCTATTGAAACCTCCCACAGTGCAGAGAGTTTTTACACTGAGAAATTAACGCCTACAGAGTTTGTGTTGGTATATTTCTCCTTTCCTCTGCTGCTTCCTCTTCTCTTTTTTAATTTGAAACTGTAGACATTGACACAAAATCATTTGACTGCAGAAATCCTAAAGAGTATAAAGCATCACCTACAGAACCCAGGCAGGATTGATTAGTGCTAATTGCACTTAAAGTCAAAGTTCTAATGTAATTTTTAAAGTAGAAGTATCATAGGCTTTTAGAACTAGAAATGGTTTTTCAAATTATCAGATTGAATTTCTAGATGAGGAACTGAGACCCAGAAACATAAATTGAGTAAACCTCAAATCATTTGATTATGTAGCAATTCAGCAAAAAGTAGGACTCTGTTTTCTAGAAATCCAATATACTATAACTGAAATAAAATGAGAAAAGCAAATAAGGCCATTCAATCAAACAAGGATTGCTTTCCTGGTTAAGTCTAACTCACCAAAGATACATAATACCTATCTATAATTACTACCCACAGTACTGCTAATGACTTACCTGTATAAAGGATGCAGGATATTATTATAAGTGGTGAGCTCAAGGCACTTCTCATCAAGGGAAAAAACAAAAACAAAAAAACGTGTTCAAGAGGTATACTCTTAATTGCAATGGAATTAAATAGAATATAGCACATACAATTAAGGTTAGATAGCCTCCCCACTTTTCATCATTCTCATTTTTTTTTTTTTTCTTTTTACCTTCTTTTTTCTCTCAGCTTCCCCATTGAAAGAGATCATCACACAAGGGAAGAGGTAGAACTGTTCAGAGCACTTGAGATAGAAGCAGAGAGTGGGAGAAGGCATGTGCCTTGATTCTAGTTCGTTCTTTCTGCTCCTATGAGTTGGCTGCAGAGAGGTAGACATGGTCTTGTGACAAGTTTTGGCAAAGGCAGAGTCTGAGGAAAAGTGCCTTCCACTCTCCCCCAGCTCCCAGGCTTTACAGAGGGGGTCTCCCTGTCAAGCAAGCTTGCCTGTGAGGTCAGCACTGAGGAAAAAGTGGACCTAAAGCAAACACCGCAGGGCAAACTGGAAGTCAAGTAGAAGTCCCAGCCAGGCCTGAGAGGATCCAGTAACAACTGAAGTGGGCAAGAATATCAGTATCCGTGGAGACATAGAACGGCTCTTCCAGAACAATTGCCTGGAGAGCCTATGCTAAGAGAACAGAATACGAGTTACAGGAGCCTCCGGCCTCTCATCAGTGGGAACAGTAGGGGTTGAGGTCAATGCCGCCCCAAAGCCAAGAGTGGTAACAATATTCCCAATAAATTTACATCCTGCCTTGGACAGAAGAAGGGGAAGAAACACCCTGTATGATGAGAGAAATAACTCAGGTAGGGATTTTGAATTTTGAAATAGTTCTACATTTACTCCAAGGAGATCGTGTTAATAATAAAGAGGCTGTTTTAAACTGGGAAGGTCTGCTGCCTTCAACTGAGTGGGTTACTTAACTTCTCAGTGACTTGATTTCCTCTGAGTAAAACGAGGATCATTATACTTAATTTCTAGGGAGTTTGATGGTAAGATGGGGTTGAGTTATGGAAAATACACTTAATTTTTCCCCCCATGTGGGAATCAAAGTGCATAAATTCTAAAACTTGTGCTATGAGTACGATGAGGGAATATAATGAATATGATCAAGTTTGATGGTGAATGTGAACACGAATAGTTTTTGTTGCTCTCCCTACAGGCTGTGGATTAGTAGGGCTTGATAGAGAGAATAGATAGAAAGAGGTGTGTGAGGGCTAATGGTTGAGAAGGCCAAATTTGGAAGAAACAAAGAAAACTGGGAAAAAGCAGATGGTCAAGGCATAGCCCGTGTGAACACAAGTATGTTTAGAATGCAGCCCGATATGGGTACATATTCTACTTATAAATTAAATATTAACTTATTAGAAAAATAACTTTCCACTTAAACATTTCAAAATAATAGAATACAAACAAGACAGTCCCATCCTATAATATGAATCATTCCCTACCCCTCTTCACTAGAACTTTTTACCTAGTTAATAAGCACTGTTTATATGATCATTATCCCTTTTCTTGATAACATTGCAGAAGAATTTATGCCATCTCATAAAACTTTTTATAAACATTACCTTTAATGACTATACAAAAATGACTACATAGTATTTGATGAGATAGTTGTACTATAATTGACTTCTATTTCTTTCAAAGATCTTCATTATTTGGAGACTGTGACAGTCCTTTGATGTGTCAACCTGGCAAAGCTACCATCTCCAGTTACTCATCACACACCAACCTAGAGTTGCTGTGAAGGTATTTTATAGATGTGGTTAAAGTCCATAATCAGTTGACAGGGAGAATATCCTGTCTGATCAGGGTGGGCCTGATATAATCAGTTGAAAGGTCTTAAGAACCGAGCTGAAGCTTCCCCTGTGTGACAGCAACTTTGCCTGTGCCCAGAGTTCCTGACAATCTGCCCTACAGACCTCAGACTTGCCTAGGCAGCCCCTGCTCTTGTAGAAGCCAGCTCCTTGCACTATCTCTTAATAGGTATATCCTACCGATTCTATGTTTCTGGCTGAACCTTCACTGATACAGGGAGGAAGTTCCATGTTTTAGAAACAATATTGCCACAGAATGTATTCAAAAGTAGAAAATAAATGCTACAAAGAGAAGCTCATGCGCCTAGTGCATGCATGCAGCACACAGGAAAACAGCAACAAAAAACTGGAAATTTGAAATCTGTCAGAAATATCTGTAAGTATTAGATCTGAAATGTCAAAGAAACGCAAGTGCCAAGGTGATTGGTAACCATGCAAACCTAGCTTTGTTTTGTTGAATGATGAGAGAAGAGTGAGAAACAAGGGGAAAAGCAAACAAGTTCTAATTGGTGGATATAAACAAACCCTTCAAATTCAGTGTCAGGGTAACCAAGAGCTGAGATTTTCCTCCTGGCACCAGAAAACCTGAAGAGCAGTGCCGCCATGCTGATGTGCAAACTCAGCTGGAAAGGTTCCACACCCATCTGCAACTAGACCACATGGATTGCCTCTCTCCTCTCATGCTCGGTTCCTATTTCTGATGAAAGACAGAACATTTTGCCCCTGAAAATGCAAATAAACTTACCCCCACAGAGACACCTGCTCACAAGTGATAAATGGAGGCCTTAAAGTGTTTCCTCTAGTGAATTACATATTAGAATTACACTTTTCTATTTCTGGGAGCTTCGCATTCTCACCTATTGCCTTGTTCAACATTTGCTGCCTCTGGCTGCAGAAACTGATTAGGAAGCAAGGCCAATTGGAGATTTGCAAAGATGCTGTATTGACTTTTTTTTTTTAAATAAGGGAGACATAGCCAGCAGAGAAATGTATAGTAGCACTCTCTATTTGATTGTAGTTAGCGTCATATCTTGTTTTCTCTATTTCATAGTAGCAAACCATGAATACTCCATGCTTCCTTCTCAGTTAGGCTCAGCTAAAATACATTGGGTGTTACTCATTTTAAAAAAGCCTCAGGGGAAAAAAAAGCAACACTAGGCTGTAGGGACTTTGCGCCTTGTTTGGTATCCCTTAAATGCCATCAAGAAGAATTCTCCAGGACAGGTATCATTATAGATGAGGACACTGAGGCTGTAGAAATTAAATGTAATATTTAAGGCAGAAACAGGATTTTATCTGAGGTCTGCTCTCTTATCGTTCTGCTGTGCTGCCTCTGTAAATAATACCTGTATTCCCTAAAAGTCACATTGAAATTAAATCCCATTTTAGTAAATACACTTGTGAACGATCTACTAAAAATAATTATCTACTAGAAACGTCTTTTGTAGTACAAATATACTTATTGGCCTTACCTATCCCCTTTTCCATTTTTTTTTCTTTTTAAAATTGGGGAAGATACAAAATAACCTTTTTTTTTTAAGTTTTTATTTATTTATTTGTCAGAGAGAGAGAGAGCACAAGCAAGTGGAGAGTAGGCAGAGGGAGAAGCAGGTTCCCTGCTGAACAGGGAGCCAATATGGGACTTGATCCCAGGACCCTGAGATCATGACCTGAGCCGAAGGCAGATGCTTAACTGACTGAGCCACCCAGGTGTCCCAAAGAATTTTTTCTTCCTAGCCGTACCTCCTAGGATTTGACAAATACAGGTAAAGAGACCATTTGCTGATGCTAAGTAGTGCCCACAGCTCTCATGTGCTTGACTACCATCTACAGGGAAGCAACTTCCTACCAGTAAGGATAGTTTGGTTGACCTACAACACAGTCATAGCCTACTTATACTAAATACATTGTCTATGTAAATAACTCCTCTCTTTCTGCTCCTCCCTCAACCCTGGGTAAAAATAAAAACATCTAACAAGAAAAATAAATGATGAGCGTAAAAGAAAATTTTAGAAATGACTCTATGAACAGTCTTCTAATCTCATTATTTGATTAACAGTTAACAGTTTGCAGAATAGGAGAATCCCTCTACTTATATTCAGCAAGTTTGCATAATGATCAAAAGACTACATATCAGGAAATGTCTTTATTTAAAAAAGAAGTGTTAGCTCAATAGAGAGAAGATGTGAACAGATAATCATAATGAAATGTTGATATGTAAATATATTTTGCATATAATTAATGCAAGTTTAAATATCTGGCTCATCTACATGTATGTTAAAATTAATATGTACCTGACTTTTACTTACAGATATGATACACAAATTGATTAGTGTAAGAAACCACTGGAAGAACTATTTTGCATTTTGATGTTTTTGAAATCTAGTTTTTATTTTAAACGTTTAATTTCTGTTATATGATGAAAAATAGCTCCCCTACAGAAAAATGCTTTCTTTGTTCAAAAGTGTGTATCACTTAGCCGTAGAGTTCTGAGCTCTCAATTGCTTTTGTTTTTTGTTTTGATTTTTTTTCTGACTGTGAGCAGATGAAAAGAGAACAGGAGGGGTGTAAAGCCCTCTTTGATACCTGAAGGATTCCTGAGGGTTTTTTTATTTGTTGATAGCTGGAATTTTCTCATTTACATCATTTCAGAGAACAAACCATGTAGCTGCCATATCATATCTGTGTCTGGATAACCTTTTGCGCTAGACTGCTGTGTATGGATTAACTCATGATGGTTATTCACTCAGACTTCTTACAGCATTCCTCTGAGCAGAAGGGAAAAATCAGACTCTTCCATTCCTCATACAAACGGCAAGCCAAGCATCCAGGCCAATTTCTAGAATCACTTGGTTTTGATTATGTTAAGAAATATGTGCATTTTCGGGGCGCCTGGGTGGCTCAGTTGGTTAAGCGACTGCCTTTGGCTCAGGTCATGATCCCGGAGTCCCGGGATCGAGTCCCGCATCGGGCTCCCTGCTCGGCAGGGAGTCTGCTTCTCCCTCTGACCCTCCCCCCTCTCATGTGCTCTCTCTCATTCTCTTTCTCTCAAATAAATAAATAAAATCTTTAAAAAAAAAAAAAAAGAAATATGTGCATTTTCTTTCCTGAAGTTAAGTTCTGAATTGCTAATAGTTCAGAAGAAGTTAGGTTGAAGGTACCCCTTAACTCAGATAGCTTTCTAACTAAATAGGAAAATACAATTATTAGGAGAAGATTTAAAGCCCTTTAAAAGGTTTAAGACTTCTGATACAGTGCAAAAATTATAATTTGCATATAAACAATTGGTATGATAATTATAATTTTTTTTTCCTTTCAAGAAAGCAAATTAAGGACTCATAAGGAGTAGCAATGTTTTAGTCTAATTTTAACACTGGTTTGTGTTTGAATGTGGTAAAGCATAATTTCTCTAAGTGTTTTTAATTCTGATCTTTTTCACTTAGTGTATCGTCCCCCACCCCCACCCCACCCTGTTCCATCTGAGTCTCTAAATGAAAAAAGAGGAAAACCTTGTCACAGAAATGGAGTGAATTTGTAGCTCCAGTCTTGAATCTCACACCTTGGAAGGCCCCAATCTGCTGTTCATTTCACAGTGCTATGTGAAAAACTTCTTGAATGAAATATGGAAACTGAATTTTTAGACATGTTATAGTCAGAAGATAGCTCCACTAACAAATGGATGGTATTGAATTTTATAAAATAGGATTTATTCAAGAACATACGACTGTATACTAAGCTTGTCCCTTTCACAAATAAAGAAGACATAGGGTACTGACCCTGATTATAGTTATCCCTTATCATTATTAAGCCCCCAAAGATCTTAATGAAATATGCAGAGTACTGTTTCTGCTGTCAGAATAATAAGGTTTGAATCCCAAATTTATTACTTTCTATTTGACATCGAGAAGGATACATACCTTTCCTAAACCTCAGTCATCCTACCAGTGAAATGATACTATGGGTCTCATTGAAGGAACTATTCTGAAGATACAATGAGAAAATGGATTTATATCTTTGGCACAATGCCTGGCACACTATAATTATTTAAAAGGGTTAGCATGTATTTATACTGCTAACCTAGTGATAAAAATTAAATCAGTTGCAGATAAAGCCAATTTCTTGTTTCTAATACATGCAAATCAATTTTAAGAGAGACAAACTCAGTTACAATTATCGATGATTACATTAATGGTACTCATTATGAAGCAATAGAAAAACTGACCAGAAAATTTTATCAGAAGTGAGTCTCTAATGTAATAGAAATTTAAAAAGATATAGTACGGGCTTTGGTACTAGGTAGTGGGTGGGCAAAGGCTAGATAGTTGTCAAGGAGGCTGTTGGTGAAGGTTGGGAGAATGGCAGGCAAAATGGCGGCAGCTGGAAAAAAGGGGAAGAAATTGTTACTGGAGACTGACAAAAATGGTGGATCTGTGTTTTCAGTAGTGAAATAATTGGGGAAGCCATATCCTGTGGTTACTTGGAAAACATAAAATGTGCTTAATGAACTTGTGACTCTAAGACCTCCAGGCTCGATATTGTAAAACTTTTTAGCTGCATGTATTAAAGTACAAGGAGAGAAAGCTGAACTAAGGTAGACATTTTCAACTTCTATGTGGTGTTAAGAGTAAAAATAGAGGGCACAGGACTCAAATTATTCAAAAAGAAAACTGTATTTCCTCCAGTCTCTCCCACCAGTAAGATTCACAAAATGGACTCACAGTAAGGATTAAGCTAGTATGGCTTTACAATCCTCTGTTAATACTGTAGAAAGACTATGGAGGTACCATTAGCTAGACAAAATAGTTTCTAGGAATCTCAAAGGCTCTATCATCTCAACACTCTACCCAAAATAGAGAGAGGTTTATTTCAGAAATAATTGTGGATACGGCTTTTGAGGCATGGTATACACAACAGTCACAAGAAACCTATGAAGTACACAGCATTTTTAAGGGAGTAGTATCAGATTGAATTAAAAGGGGCAGAAGCAGTTCAAAATGAAAAAAACAAAAAACAAAAAAACTCTATCCCCACAGTTTTCTATGACCATGAGGCAGCAGCCTGAGAAGACACTCAGCTTCAAACAAGGCTGGTTTCTTATGGTAAAGGAGGCATGTCTCACAGGGTGGAGCCAAGAGTCACCACGAAAAAAAAGGATTTGAGAATCACACTCTCGTGGCTACAGGGATATCAACACGCATGGCATGATAAATGATTACATATCTGGGCTTGCCAGTCGTCACCATGTGGAAAAAGATAACATTTTTTACACTGTGAGTAAAAAGATCACAGGGAAGAAAGATCCCCAATTATTCCAGCCATCCCGACTAAGCCAGCCTTTAACCAAACTTGCCAGATGAATGCAGCTGCATGAGTAAAGCCAGGTGAGATGAGCAGAAAAAACTTTCTCCTAACCTGCAAAGTGAAGAAAAATATATTTTGTGGTTTAATCCTCTAATGGATTAAGAGTGTTTATACAGTATAGATAACCAGTGCACTTAACTACTGCAATAAATTCTAATACCAGTGACCTGTCACACAGATTCATGCCATTGGCTGCAAACATCTTAGAATAAAAAGAACAAAATCCGGGGCACCTGGGTGGCTCAGTCGGTTAAGCAACTGCCTTCGGCTCAGGTCATGATCCTGGAGTCCCGGGATCGAGTCCCGCATCGGGCTCCCTGCTCGGCAGGGAGTCTGCTTCTCCCTCTGACCCTCCCCCATCTCATGCTCTCTCTCTCTCTCTCTCTCTCCTTCTCTCAAATAAATAAATAAATAAAATCTTTAAAAAAAATAAAAAATAAATAAAAAAAATAAATAAAAAGAACAAAATCCAAGTTAAGAGAAAAAGGAAAGAAAAATTGAAAAGAAAGAAAAACGGAAAAACACATGTATTTGTTACTAGTTTGATTACTGCAAGTAACCCATGTAGCCTCTTCTCTTTTTTGTTTTAGATCATTTTTCTCACCTAGGGAGTAATAAAACATGTTCTACTAATTTAACATTTTTCTCATTTGAGGATTAAATGAGCTAATATAGACGAGCCACTCCAAAAAATATAAAACCCCCAGATTTCACATGTTTGTAAATGTAGATAGCAGGAATTCCATTAATGGGGACATATTTTAAGCACTTAGTCTAGCACATTGTTCCCTAAGGATGTTTGGAAAGCCAGTTAGAATATAGCTTGTTTGAAATGTAATGAGCTTTTTTACTGATAATGCAAGCAGATAATATTTTTTTGAATCTTTGCCAGAAGTAATCAATTTGAAAAATTATACCTTTACATTTCAAATAGAATGGAAAAGAATACTGATCCATATTTTTGAAATTCTAAGGCTTACAACAACTTAAGGCATGAATATCTTCACATTTTGAATTGTGATAAGGAAATCAGTCCATCCATAATCAGTAGAAATTTATGTCACGTTCTAAAAGTTAAAAATCTTGGCTAACAAAAAGATCTATAATGCTTCGTTTCCCTGGCAAAACTCATGACCCCTTAATAGATCACAACTATTTTCCCAGAAAAAATACTATGAGTTCTTTCAAATGTTTGCTATCAGTAATACCTTTCAAATAATCTCTTGAAATAGATTTATTGATAACTACAAGATCCAATTCCCCTCTACTGCTGTTTATCACAATATTGAATCTTTCCTACTTTAATATCACTAGGCCCTTCTACCTCTAATGAGCACTGGAAAAATCTTGGAGGAGGTTCGGTGCATGTATTTGGGTATAAGAGAAACCCAATCCCCACTCACACAGTGGTGACCGTTAATCTCCTTCTTCTTTCTTGCAATGTAGTTCTTAGAAATGGCAACGAGTTTCACCCTCCCTCTTCTTTTTTTTTTTCTCTCTCCCTCTGTTTATCCTTCTCCCCTCCTCTTCCCACTCATCCTCTTCTTCTTCCTTCTTATTTTTCATATTCTGAATCTGTGTTCCTTTTTTCCCCCTGGACAATCAGAATGCAAATAAATTCCAGCAATATTTCAACAGATCCTATGTTTCAGAACTTGAGCAATATTGGGTGCCAAAAAGACTAAAATTGTTCTCTCCTCTCTACTGTATAAGAGCTTTGTGAATGACTAAAGGCAAAGGGCCAGAGTGAATGAGATTATGGTACAAAGTAGATATAAAGCCACTGAAGAATGTTGGTTTAGGGATAATATAATATTACAGAGACTTAACCACCTCCACTGCATACCACTGCATATACATGGTGATGATCATTTCTTCCTTTCTTATTTTAAATGTTTCATCAACAAGTATTCTACACATACTTGGCAGGAGACCCTATTTAGACCAGCTTCCCAAAGATTAAAGTCACTTCTCACAAATATTGATAAATTATCTTGCTAAATAATCAAGCTATGCTTGCTTACCATTCATGCCCCCATACTTAAGTCAAAATATAGGCTATATAATGGGGAACAACAAATGCCCAGCTCTAAAACTTAAGCCATGCGTTAGAAACATTGCCTAAAACAAAATTTTATTTTCTTTGCCATGGATAAGTAATACCACTAGGGATTAAATGATGTTAGTGCATGCTCTGTGGAATGCTCTTTAGTAATTAGCACTACAAAAGAAAGAATTTTTTGATTTACTTGAGAATAGTAATAGCTAACATTTATGTTCTAGTGGCTATTTGAAGCACTTCACATGCATCGTCCTTTCCAATCCCCACTAGCACCCTATGAGGTAGATAATATGTTTTCCTTATTTTACAGATAAGTGAAATGAGGCTCAGAGAGATTGAAAATTTTGTGCAGCTTGGAAAGTGAAGCTGAGAATCAACTTTTATGCTAGACTCTAAATGCTTGATTTTTTAAAAAAGATTTTATTTATTTGTCAGAGAGAGAGAAAGCACAAGCAGGGGGAGTGGCAGGCAGAGGGAGAAGCAGGCTCCCTGCTGAGCAAGGAGCCCGATGCGGGACTCGATCCCAGGACCCTGGGATCATGACCTGAGCTGAAGGCAGATGCTTAACCCACTGAGCCACCCAGGCATTCCTAAATGCTTGATTTTAACCATATCAATGATGATGAGAGTAGTTGCTATACAACAAATGCATTTGAAAAAAACCTAAATTATTATAATGATTTATAGCAAGTGAATTTTGCCATCTTTTAAATTATATTGCAAAATTACAACCAAAGTAATACTAAGTGCTTAACCTAATTTAAAAAAAAAATTGGTATCAAACTCAACTTTAATTATTATGCCATATAATGTAAATTCTTCTACAAAACCTGAAAAGCAGTTTATCATATAAATTTTAAAATTTTGAGTGGATAAAGTTCTCTTCGCATTTTTGTTTGTGTATTATACACACATGTACAAATACACACATATTAACCCAAGTATTGTTTTAAAAATTTTTGTTGGAACTAAAATTATGTTTTGGGGGCAATTCACAATATAATATTGAACTGTAGGGATATATAAGTATTCAAAAGTAGATTTTAATATTTATAAATATAATGAAAATAAATATTAGATATGTCTGTGAGTATTAGTAAATGTTCCAGGAAATGTTAATTTGAAGGAAAATATATAGTTTAACTTAATGAAAGATAAGCAAAGGGAAAAAAGTCTCTCTCTGTTAAAATTCTAACCACCTTGATCTTCTGATATCTGTCACATTACTTGGAACTAGAAAAATGATAGTAATCACTGTAATGCCCATATCTCACACCTCCCCCCACCCCATGGCCCTCCTCCCTTGCCTTCTCCCCTGCATTATTTATGGACTGTTTACACCACTAGATGTAAAGCTCCCTTTCTGACACAGACAATGTAAGGTCAATTCTTTTTATTCCCATGCTTCTTCATAGTGAAGAAAATGCTATGAAAGAGCAAGATTCAATTTTTAATGGGGGATACATGCTTTAATCTGAGGCTTTTTAAAAAGATATTAAAATTGGAAAAGATGAATTGAATATCAAAAGAATATAATAAATGCTTTTAAAAATAGCTTATGTAATAGACTGAATAGTCACAGCATGCCAAAATTAATTTGCAATACATGCATGCATCAGTGATTAAAAGGTTTTAGAAGCACTGAAGTGCTCCTAATCTCAATAGCCAGGTGGCAGAAGCAGAATGGGTGGGTAGCCACTCAGGAAGCTCATGGTAAAAGCTATTTACCAACCAGGATAGAGGCAGTTTAATATTTTAACAAATGGCATGACTGTATCAATCCTAGCAGTGAATATCAGCTCTGAGTACATAATGTGCTTTTTGAATCACTAAGAGCCTTCTAAATGATTATAGTTAGAAGTAAATTGTCTAAAGGATCATTCCATCTAGCTTGATCTTTTATCAACTGTTTGTCTTTTAAAATGACATGTAAAAGAAACATTACAAATATCAAGACATTTGAATTACAAAGTGCATTGCATTAATTTTAGCATGTTTGCCAATTCATACCATGTGGATTTTAACAAAATGTATTTCCAATATCCAAAGGATAGCTCACTGAAGTTCCATTTGAGAAACAGCATTACTGCTCATAAACAGAATAAAAATTATCAATAGAATTAATGGCAAATTAGTTTTTCAACTATTTCCTATATTTTTCTTCTTTTTAGTAACCGTTACACAATTTTATAGAACATAAACATGCAATAATGTAAAAATATATAAAATAAACTCTTGTTCACCTCACACCCATATCAGCTTTGATGAGAATCTACTCAAAATAGATAGCAATTATTTATGGTGTTACCTATATTAAGCTCTGCATGAATAATAGGGGTGTTGGCTCAAAGAGTTTAGCATTCAGCTAGGAAAAGGAAAGGCAAACACACTTAAATCTGAAGTCCAAAGCAAACTTAAGGAAAGAAGAGATATCAGAAGGTAACATATGACTCATTGAGAAATGAAAAGGACATAGATTAAGAAAGTTGGCGAGTGTTCAATGATGCAGAAGTAGAACATCAGAAGCCAAAAGTATGAATGGAAATCAAACGTCAGAAACCACTTAAAAACATTAATCAGAGGATTTCCAGGGGAAAAAAAATGTAAGTTGAGATTAACTTTCTAACCTTCCCCCAATCTATTAAAGGTCTTCTGAAAAAACCCAAGGGAATGTAAGATAAAAAGGAATCATTCACATGACTAAATCTTCCAGAATTTTGCTTGGATATTAGATTCTATGAGACGAGATTGAAAGAAGATACGAGAAACTCCCTCTCAAGTCAGCCTCTCATAATTTCAATGATAATGAGAAAATATAAATTAAGAAAACAAGAGGAAAATATCAAAGATGGAAAACAATGACCATAACGTTGATCAAAAGAAAGCAGACTGAAAAAGGAACACAATAAAACCTGGTTGCTGATATAGGGAAAGATTAAAACATAAGAAAACCACAGAGAATTAAAATATTCATAATCAATAAAATCAGAGCATTCATGCAGACAGTAGAATATGTGATTTAGTGCACAAATTTGATGACCCTACTAGTCAGAGATGAAAATTCTAAGAGATTTTATTTGATAAGGAAGACACAAGAGAGAAGTCTAATCTATGGTGATTAGACTTCCTGAAGAAGAGAACAAATACATTATAAACAAGCAATAATCAAAAATATAATAACATGAAACATTCTAGAGTGGAAGAAAGATTTGTTTCATCATCTACCTTCAAACGTTAGAAAAGGAAGCCAACGGTAATGAAGCAAAGTCCATAAGACAGAGCAGGTTTCAGTGGTGACCAAGAACCCTGGAGACTTGAGGGTATGTTGATGGGCAGTGGAGGGGGGGACACATCAAACAAAATGAGATTAAAATGAACAACTCAAGAGTTGTAAAATTACAGTATAAATGTATAATAAAGACTGTTGTAATAATTGGTACCTAGAATTTAGTATGTGAAATTCATTCATAAAACAATCCTAAATTCAAATTTCATTTTGTTAAAAAAATTAATTTCATTTCATTAAAAAAATGTAATATGAAACAATGAACACTCATATTCAGTCCAACATCACAGATTTAACAACAAAGCAATAAAATGTAAATACTTGCTGAAAAGTTTTTATTATAATGTTTAGAAGTTAATTTTAAATTTATAAAATCTTAAAGATGATAAATATAAGTATTTAAAACAGGATGTATAGTTTTCAATTGGTAGAGGATGAAAAAAAAGACAGATGAGTCCACATATCAAAACATTTTTTAAAAAGCAAACAATAACCAAAAATGAATCCTTGATAATGAACAATTCGATGTTATGAAAATAAAATTACAACAGTCAAATGCTGCCTTAAAAAAAATAACATTATTCCCTTGCAATAAAGTCCCAAAAGATGTTTTCTGGGCCACTGATTGTCGGCAATCTTTACAATTTTGATCAGTAATACCAAATTATCTATCAGAAAACTTGTACCAATATACATTCCCATTAGCAATTTTATAAACTCTTCTTGTTACCCTGTCAAAGCTCAGACACCATCCAGATTCTAATACTGCCACTTTCTTATGTGACATCTCTCTCAATTTGCAATTTGCTGGTAACTATCGATGTAAATATTTTGAGAGGCTTATTAGACCATGCTATTCATTTCTTCCTTTATAAATAAACTATTAATGTTCTTTACCCATATTTCTATTGGGGTATTTGTTTTTTCCTCCAGATATGAGTGTAATTTATAATGTATAATGTAGAACATATAAAATGCTATTTTTCTGATATTTGTATTACAAAGTATATATTTCTAAGTTTGCCATTTACTTTGAATTTCATGATATTCATTGACATGCCAGTTTTTTTCCATTTTTATGTATCTAAATCTACTATGCCATTTTCTTAGAGCTGTCCTATGGTCTTATATCTTTAATTATTTAGTCTACACAAAATTTATTTTGCTATAATATCTGAAGTAGGTACTTAACTTCCTTTTCCAAGTAGATCATGATTATCCTAGGGCCATTTATTAGTTTACACTCTAATTTTTCCCACGTGGTTAGCACTAGACATTGTTATAGCAAAAGACATTGGGTAGATGATGATTTACTATAGATCATGTATTACTCAGGGGGCAGGACATATTGCACAACCCAAAGGTTTATTCTTCAGACCTCTTTTTAATGCATGTTTGTATCTGTAATCACATGTAGTCTCATGGTTTTAAATACCGTATGTCTGATGATCCCCAAATGAATGTCTGCAGACAATACCAGACTCATTCCTAATTCTCTTTCCCCTTACGTGTGTGTGAATTAATATACTTATTAATAAAAAAAATAATTTAGAGCTATTTTTATCTGCCTCCGTGACATCTCTACTGGAACATCTATCTCCTTCTACTCGTACATATCAATTGTATCTCTTTACTTCCTGTTGCTCAGGCCCCAAACCTTAGCATGATTATCAACTGCTCATTTTTCTATACCCCACATCTCATACCTCAGCAAATCAAAATACTTTTTAAGGATCTCAAGAATCTGGTTTCTTTCTACTTTCTCTAAAAGCAACTGCCCTAGTGCAAACCACCATTACTTTAGGCCTAGATTATTGCCTTTGGCTCCTAACCCCAGACTCTCTACTTCCACCATTGTACTTTCTCCCCAACTCTGCAGTACTTTTCCTCCTAAAGCCAGAGTGAAAGTTCTAAAACATAAGTCAGACTGATATTGTATCTTCTCTTCCAAAATCTCTAACAGTTTCCCATCTTAATGAGTGAAGTCCAACTTGCAGAGCATGACCCAGCATGATTGAGATCTGTCCCTCCCTAGCCTCATCAGTCATTAATCCACTGGCCTCACTATCCCTCAAAGACTGCAGGGCCTTAGTTACCATTTCCTCTTCCTGAAGCTTTTCCCTCAAACCATGTACCTAACACCATCATTTAGTTTATTTTTTACTTTGCATTTATTTACATTACTCAATTTTCACCATATCAGAGAATTTGGCCTAATCATCCCATACAAAATAGCACCCCCCAATCGTGTCTTATTTCTCTGTTAGTTTTGCCTTAGTTTCTTTCATAGCACTTACAACTGGGCTATTACATGTCCATGTCATTGCTCATTTCCTTTTCCTCCCACTAGATTGTAAGGTCCATGAAAACACAGGCTCAGTTTTGTTCATGTATGCTACAGCAGACACTGACACAAAGAAGTTCAATACATTTATTGAATGAATAAATAAATGATTGAATAAATGAAAGAAAACCTGACTCACTAAGATCTGTTTGTATTTTTTCCCTTTTCTAAGAGTTGTTCATTTTTGAAGAAAGTTGATTATTAACATATGCTGTATAGTTACATACTCAAGTATTATTCCTTATTATGTGTTAAAGGGCTGCATTAGAACCTTCTTAAGTCTTACCTGTTTAATTATTTTAAAATTTTTCTGATTTGGAGGGTGGCGGGAGGGGAAAATTTTTTTTTCCTGATTTATGGATAGTATTTGTTTACAGTAATTATATAGCAATAATGATACATTTGAAAATACTCATTCATTTTTCCACCAGTTTTGTCATATTGATTCTCTGGGAATTTATAGTATACAAGGTTTCTTTCTTGCTGGGTTCTAATCGCCTATTATGCCATAGAACATGTTTCTACCAATTATCCTAAGAGGTATCCATCTAACACATTTTATGCTTAATAATATGTTCAAACTCCCAATAGAACAGCACACAGATGAAAAGGAAGAAATATCTTTTGAGACAATTACAATGTATGGTTACCTGGTGTTTTTAAGTTGAAAAGTAACTGAAAGCTGTAACAGAAATAATGTTTCTTGGAAAGAAGGGCTTTAAATTTCAGCTACAATGAAAGAACAGTAATTCCAAGGAACCAATATAGGTTGTAATCTATTCAGTATTTAAAACTCATATTTTCTAAATAAGATCATTGTCACATGCGTTTATTATTTTAAATGGGCTCTCTCAAGAAAGCATTGAATTTATATTTATGAAGACATTTATTGCACACTAAATGCCAAGTAAAGATTATAAAAAATATCTTTATTGAAGTCTAACAGCAATGAAAGACATTTTCCATTAGTAGTATAATTAGCTCATAATTATTCAAGCAATAAATGCATAATTAGTTTTTTATTCTTAATATATTAATATTGTATACAATATTGGCCATGAAGATGTAAATAATATTGACAAATTAAATCACCATCTCTCTGTATACTGAATATCAATTTAATTGAATGAACAGATATTTTTAAAACATGGAAAACTTTAATTCTTCTACTACAAATCTGCAAGGAGCTCTTCTCCTTATGAATCTGAAGATACATTATACTTTCCCATATTTGAGTAGGTGGGTGTGGAGGATAATTATCTAGGCTAGGCAGATCAACATTAGAGATAGGACTTACCATTCTTTTCATTTGCTCCTCAGTTCATTTCAAAAATTAACAGGGCTCTTTACTTGTATACTATAAAGCTGGCTTATTGTTTGTCTCTCAGAATGTAATAATGTAAATACCCCCCCAAAATAACAAACTTACAGAGTGTGAGATGATTTCTTAAATGTTAAAGACTTACACTACAAATGTTCAGATCATTACAGTTTTATATTTTCCTTACTTTGGGGGCAGTAAGCAAAGGACCAGCATGCCTGAGGTTGAAACAGTAACACAATATTTCAAGATTATTTTAAAATATAAAGTATGCTTACTGTACTTTTATTAGTGATAATTAAAAACTGGAAAGAATGAAAATGTCCTAATATAGTAAATAGTTATATATAAATATTGCATATCCTATAATGGTATACTGTAAAACTTAAAAAAAAAATTTTTTTATTTATTTGAGAGAGAGAGCAAGCGCAAGAGCACGCGCATGAGTCAGAAAGGGGCAGAAGGAGAGAGTCTTCAAGTAGACTCCCTGCTGAGCACGGAGCCAGACATGGGTTTGATCCCACCACCCATGAGATCATGACCCGGGCCCAAACCAAGATTCAGACTGAGCCACCCAGGTGCCCCTATTGTAAAACTTTTAAAATAAGGATTTCAAAGCTTTTTTAAATTTGGGAAAATGTTTAATATGAAATCCTTTCCTAATTAAAAAAAAACCAAAAAACAAAATATATGCAAAGCTTAATGAAATACTATAAAGTGAACATCCTTGTAATGGTAACCCAAGTCAAGAAACAGAACTCTGCCAGTTCCCGGAAGTCTTGTCCAAGAGTCCCAATTCTGTCACAACTCCCTCCTTCCCTGCAAAATTGAGTGCTCTCTTGACATTCACAGCAATTGCTTTCTTGTGAGTTTTTCTAGTTTTAATATCAAAGTATACTTAGATACTATACTTTAATCTAGTTCAGTTTTTAAAAATGTAACGTCTTTTTTTTTTTTTAGAGTGGGGAGGGGCTGAGGGAGAGGAAGGGAGAGAACCTCAAGCAGGCTCCATGCCCCATGCGCAGCCTGACGGGCACTATCCCACAACCCTGATATGACCTGAGCGGAAATCAAGAGTCTGGCACTTAACCAACAGAGCCACCCAGGCGCCCCCTAAAATGTGGTGTGTCTTTTAAATCACTATTCAAATCTGCAGATTCTCACTTCATCTTTTATTTTTCTCTCACTATTTATCAGTATAAGATTCTGGGGCATTTGGGTCTCTCACAACCTGGATTTTGCTGATTTCATAATCATGGTGCCATTCAACATGTGTCTCTGTTTTTCCTGAGATGGGCAGCTGAATCCAGAGGCTTGATTAGACTTATTTTTTAATGACTGTCAAGGCTACAGATGATGTTTTCTTTCTTCAGGAAGTATATTATGCCTGCTTGCTTGATGATGTTCACAATGGCTGATATTCAATGCCTGGAATCATTAATTTTTTGAGGGTTGCAAAATGGTGATATTCTAGGGTGCCTGGGTGGCTCAGTTGGTTAAGCGACTGCCTTCGGCTCAGTTCATGATCCTGGAGTCCCGGGATCGAGTCCCGCATCGGGCTCCCTGCTCGGCAGGGAGTCTGCTTCTCCCTCTGACCCTCCCCCTTCTCATGTGCTCTCTCTCATTCTCTCTCTCTCAAATAAATAAATAAATCTTTAAAAAAAATGGTGATATTCTAATTCTAACTTTCTTTGTGAGTTGGAATAATTCTATAAAGAAAAGCTTTTACTCTTCTGCTATGAGGGTACTCAGTTGTAGTTCATATAGGAAAGGCAGGATAAAGGTAGGATTTTTTTTCCCCCATTATTCATTATTTTTCACAGAAAAAAAAAATCAGTTCTCTGTTCTCCTCCAAAGGTGACTAGCCTTTTTCTTTCTTTCTTTCTTTTTTTAATAGGCTTTTATTTTGAGATAATTGTAGATTTTTTTCCTTTTATAGATTATGTTTTTGTGTCAAGTCTAAGAACTTTTTGTCTGGAGCTCTTTTCAAAGGACTCCTTGTTTCATTAAGTTTTTTCATTGTTTTATCTGTCTTCAATTTTATTGATCTGCTTCTATTATTTTCTTTTTTGTTGTTTCCTTTTTGGCATAAAGGGGCACAATTTATTGCACAGAAATTATTCTTCAGTGAAGATAAAATTCAAAAGGAGTCACTCTTAACTTCTACCTCTTGATTTTTGTCTATAAAGGAAAGAATGACACTTATTATAGTTTCAAAATGTATACTAGTTCTTTCAAGATATGACTCCAACATTTTTCTGTTGTCTCTGTACAACAACTAAATCTTTAGAAGGCCATTGCAATTGTTCCATCAGGAAAGTTGAGACCATAGGCATGAGTCCAATGCTGCCCTTCTTTCAGTATGAAATGCATTCCTTTAAAAAAAAAAATGTTACAGTTGGTGAATTTACACATTACATTGACAAATAGTAATCACCTAAAGTCCATACTTTACATTAGGATTTACTCTTGGTGTTGTATATTCTATGAGTTTGAACAAATGTTTAACCTATCCATCGTTATAGTACCATACAGAGTATTTTCACTGTCCTAAAAATCCTCTGTGTTCTATTTGTCACTTCCCCCAAACTCTTGCAGCAACCACTAATCTTTTTACTGTCTCCATAATTTTGCCTTTTCTAGAATGTCTTTTCCAAAATGTTGGATTCATACAGTATGTAGCCTTTTAAGACTGACCTCTTTCCCTTACTAATATTCATTTAAGATTCCTCCATGTCTTTTCATGGTTAGATAGCTCATTTCTTTTTGGCACTGAATAATATTTCACAGTCTATATATACCAAAGTTTATTTACCCATTCACCTACTAAAGGACATATTGGTTACTTCCAAGTTTTGTCAATTATAAATTAAGCTGCTATAAACTTTCATTTGCAGGTTTCTGTATGGACATAAATTTTCAAGTCCTTTGAGTAAATACTGAAAAGCACAATTGCTGGACCATATGGTAAGAGTATTTTAGTTTTGTAAGAAACTGGTAAACTGTCTTCCAAAGTGCCTATTGTATTTTGCATTCCCACCAGGAACGAATGAGAGTTACCATTGCTCCACATCCTCTTCAGCATTTAGTGTTGCCAGTGTTCTGGATTTTGTCCATTCTAATAGATGTGTGATGGTATCTTTTAATTTACATTTCCCTGATGACATGTGATGTGAAGCATATTTTCATATGCTTATTTATGTCTGTATATCTTCTTTGGTGAGGTGTCTATTAAAGTCTCTGGCCCATTCTCAAATCAGGTTCTTCTTTCTTATTGTTGAATTTTAAGAGTTCTTTGTATACTCTGGAAGAGTTCTTTATCATATGTATCCTTTGTAAATATTTTCTTCTATGGTTTGTCTTCTTATTCTCTTGACATTGTCTTTTATGAAGAAGTTTTTTGAATTTTAATAAAGTACAATCTTATCAATTATTTCTTTCATAGATTGTCATTGGTGTTATATCTAAAAAGTCATCACCTTAAAAAAATAAAAATAAAGTCATCATCTTATCCAAGGTCGTCAAGGTTTCCTTTAATGTTATCTTCTAGGAGTTTTATAATTTTGATTTTACATTTAGTTCTATGACCCATTTTGAATTATTTTTTGTGTGTATGTGAAGGGCTTAAGGTCTGTCTAGATTTATTTTTTAAGTGGATGTCCAGTTGTTCCAACACCACTTGTTGAATAGGTTATCTTTGCCCCATTGTATTGCTTTTCCTCCTCATTTCAGATGGGTGTAGAAGTCTAGGTACCCTTATTGGTCTCCACTGACATCTAAGAAGGGTGTGGCTCCTGATTACTGATGGATGCAAATGAAAGCTCTAGATCCCTATGTGGTCTCTACTGAATCATGGTGGGTGAAAGTTTCAGATGCCCATGTGATCTCTACTGACACCTAGTCAGTACCAGTGTGGTGGTGAAAGTCCTACCTCTCCACTGGTTTCCTCTGATACCATGCCAGCAGGGAAGGAGAAGGGGACCTAATTATTGTTGGGTAAGAGTGCAAGTCCACGTTTACCTACCTGGTCTCCACTGCCACTGTGGTGTAGAGGGCCTTGTTATCTGCTGACAGTGAAGTTCTGGTTCCATACTTTACTTTCTTTGACATTACCCTGCTGGGGGTGTTGAAGTGCCTCCTTACAGGTATGAGAGGATAAAAGTCTAAGCTCCCCACTCAGCTGTTGCTGGGGTAGGTGGGAGTGGGGCCCTGTTTTTTTCCCTGTTTTTGTTCCGTGGTTGTATGCTAAAGAGCATTTATCTTGTAAAGGTTTTCTGTCTTGCTAGATTGTTCCTTTCCTGGTCCCATGACCAGAAAGAGCTGATTTTACGAGGGCTTTTTCTGTTTTTTGTTTTTGTTTTTTTTTTCTTTTTTCTGTGCATATTGGCATTTCTTGGTTACCAGCTTCTTCACCTTCAAGTTTGGGGTATAAGAGACAAAAAGAAACCCAAGAAACTCATCACCATGTTCCTTGAATCCAAGATCCCTCACTGGTGTGTCTTTTTCTCTCTAGATTCCAAAGTCTTCTTACATTTGTTTTATAGATAATGTCCTTGGTTTTAGTTGTAATTAGTGGAAAGAATAGGGCAAAATAGAACTATTCCATTTTCTTGGAAGAAATCTCTTTTTAAAAACTATATTATGATTCATTTAACCATATTTAATGGATTTCAATCAATTGCATTTTTTATCCTTAATAAAATTCAAATGGTTTCCATTTCAATTATTAGGAGACTTATTAAGTGTACACTGACTTACTTTGACATGACTTTAAAAGTGTGCTGTATCTGTGTCATTTGGTGTAATTATCCTCTCTCCCTCTTTTAGTCTTGAAACAGTAAACAACTACATTTCATGTTCACCACCAGTTTTATGTCAATTTTTCTTGAATAATTTGGTCATCTGATGCATGTCCTCTATTGGATTTTTCAGAAGGTCTCATTGGAACAATATTTTCTGGGTTTTTGCATGCTGGGTAAAATCTGACTATGTTCTTTATAGTTGAATATCAAGATGGGTAAATATAAAACTCTTACTTCACATTTTCTTCTCTTTATCATCTTAAATATATATAGTTTTTCTCATAGAATATACCATTGCTTTTGAAATTTTTTATGATAATCATTTTTTCCCTTCAGTTCACTTTCTTTTTTTGTCTGCATTCACAAGTGATTTTCTTCTTTTATCCTTTAAAGCCTAGTAATTTTAGGGGCACCTGGGTAGCTCAGTTGGCTAAGTGGCTGCCTCTGCTCAGGTCATGATCCCAGGGTCCTGGGATCGAGCCCCTGTATCGGGCTCCCTGCTCAGTGGAGAGCCTGCTTCTACCTCTCCCTCTGCCTGCTGCTCCCCCTGCTTGTGCTCGCTATCAAATAAATAAAATCTTTAAAAAAAATAAAGTCTAGTAATTTTACTATAATTCTCTTGGTGTTTGTTATTTTGGGTTATTACCCTCAGGTATATGATGTGTTTTTAAATTTTGTGTGCTGTTATTAATATATTGGATTTATCTTTTTCTCCCTTCAGTATTTGTCCCTTTATCTTAAATATTTTAGCTTTTTCTTCATCTTCTCTTGAAATTTTAAACTTTTTAATTTCTTTTTATCTTGCATTTCTGTCAAGACATTATCTATTGGGTTTATTTGCTTTTGTGTCCCTCCTAGTTTCATCTGTGTTTCTGAAGTGATTTTTTTGTTTGTTTGTTTTGAACTCTAATGCTTTTCAGAGCATTGTCTAATTTCTTTAGGTTTTTCTAACTCTGTTTTATGTTGTTATTTCATGTTGCAGGTGTGTGTGTATGTCAAATTTATATATTTATTTTTGAGTCAAGTGGACGCATGATGTTATATTAGTTTCAGGTATGCAACATAATAATAACAACTCTATACATTAAGCTATGCTCACCATATTTGTAGCTACCATCTATCACCATGCAGTGCTATTATAATACAATTGACTATTTTCTCTAACTTTTATTCCTGTGACTTATTCGTTCTATAACTGGAAGCCTGCATCTCCCACTCCTGTCATATATTTTGATCTTAATGTTTTGAGGTCATTTTGAATAGGAGGTTGTAGTATATGGTTTTGTGGGCTGATCTGTTGTGTGGAGATTTGGGAAGATGCCTCAACTTTTAGGAGGAAAGAGTGGCCAGGATATTTTTTCTAACTTATCACTATTCTCTCTTCTGTGATTTTTCAGTAGAATTCAAGAATATGGCAGCTCACTTTCTGAGGTTTCCTGGCTCTCCTCTTCCCTCACTTTTATCTGGAAGCCTTTTTCTTCATTTCTATTTTCCTTGCCCTACTAATTATCCCTCTCTCACATAGCCAATTTCACGAAGGGGAAAAGAAAAAATAAGACTAGTGTAGGGATCATTCCTATCCTGACAAGTCTTTTTCTGAGAGAGGACTTATCTGTGAGATGAGGGTGAATGAGGGTTTCAGTGAGTGTGAAAGAGATGGTGATTTTCTTTTTAACAAAATATGGAAAAATCCAGCATTATCAGAATTAGTATGTTACCCTATACATTTGTGGAAATAAAAAAATAATCTTGGAATAAGAATATTTCAAAAATAATTTAAATATATTTTAATACATCAAAATTCAAAGCTGTAGGAATAAAAAAAAAAAAAAAAGAAAAGAAACACTGATGCATGAACCAAGAAGGGAGAATGAGACTGTATGGGCTCTCTCGCCGGCTAGCTGCAGAAAGAGAATTTCAATTTCTTCAACATTTCACAATGGAAGTGAACAACACTGCATATATTATGTACAGTTCAGGGCTATAATAAATTGAAGGAAAGGGGCTTTTGTCTAAGAGCAAGACAGTAAAGGTTAGGCGCTGCTTCATGGTGAATGTGAGGTGACATTAACAGAAAGCAGAGACTGGTCTAAAAAAAATCAACTCCAAATTTGCCTGTGTATTTTCCAGAATGGAAAATTGTTTGCAGTTTTGAAAGGTCAAAAGCATCAAACTAAAAAGGAATTCATAGCTTAACATACGAAGGGGTAGGAAGTTGGCACCTAAAAAGTTTGTGAGTTAAATAATTTTGTATATAATCCATAATTTTAAAGGAATTTATTGATTAAAAAAATTCTTTCCCAGAAATTTTAAAGTAGGTTAAATATTAGAAAGCTGGAGATAAAAATATATATTTAAACAATTAAAAAGTATAAATTCTGGAATCCAGCAGAATATCTAACTCTAGCAGAAGTTTAAATTGAGTTACAAAACTGAGCATCTCTCACCTTAATAAAAAAGTGCAAAGATTGAAAAAGTGGGAATACATTTGGTTAAAATAAGACATGTAAATCTAAATAATTTACTTTTTAAAAAAGATTTTATTAATTTATTTGAGAGAAAGAGAGAGTATGTGAGGGGGGAGGGTCAGAAGGAGAAGCAGACTTCCTGCTGAGCAGGGAGCCTGATGTAGGACTCGATCCTGGGATCCGGGATCATGACCTGAGCCGAAGGCAGTTGCTTAACCAACTGAGCCACCCAGGCACCCTAATAATTTACTTTTTTGTTGAGATTACTGGATTGACAGACCCTACCAAAAATGCCAAGTACATGGTGTTTTGATTTTACCCAAGTATGACAATGTCTGATACTAATTTTGTGGAAATAGGTTTATACCTTTGGAAATGATAGTAAGATTATGTAGAGTCACAGCTGGTTCAATACTTATATCTAGATGGAGTTGATTAATAACTTTGTAGCACTTTAGAAGGAGTGTTAGTGTCTCTTTATTAAAGATTTCAAAGAAATTATGGAAGCAAAGCTTACCAGATTTTCAGATGATAGAAGGTAAACTAATAGGATAGTTCACAAAATTAACAATAAATGTTACCATACTAACGTGCTCTTTCATAAACAGGAAAATAAAAATTAATAGTATAAACATTAAAGTTCAAAACGGCACAAATAGGGAATAGGAGAGATCTAGCAGCCATCAGAGGTTTTAGTTGAGCAAGAACTTGATAAAAATCAATATTATGATCCAGATTTTAAAACTGATGATTGATAGTGTCCAGTAATGGGAGAGAGGCATCACCATAGACTCCACTGGCTAGATACATTATGGAATATTATATTTAGATTAGGAGTATGTCTAAAAAAGGACTACAAAAGCTAAGATATACCCAAAGAAAAACAACCAAAATAGCGAGGTTCTGAATACCATGCAATATAAGAAATGGTTGGCAGGAATACCTTGGTGCTGTTTAACACATCTGTATAAAGCAGCTGGTACAAGCCATGGTTCAGAACAGAGGTTGGCAAACACACTCATGGGTTCAGTCCAACTGTTTTGTAAACTTTTCTTGAAATACATCACTCCTATTTGTTCATGTCTTGTCTATGGCTGCATAGTTCATAGTTCAGTTATTAAGGGACACAAAGCCTAAAACATTTACTTTCTGGTGCTTCACAGAAAATTATTTGCCAACTCTTTGGCTAGAAAAAAAAGTATAATGGGATACATGATTGTTATATTCAAATATGTGTGTTTGAGGACCATCCTTATATGTTCTTACATATATGCATATTTATGTATATATATTTATATGTATTCATTTACTTCAAAATCCCTACAAACTGTATATATTTGCTAGGTATCAGAAATAGTGATCAATTCTGTGATTCCTCAGTGGTCTCTATGGGAGAGAGGGCCTGTTTGCTTCTCTTTGTGCCTAGAAGATTATTTTGCACATAGCAGGAGCTCAGTGACTATTTGCTCTGTGAATAAAAGATGAATGAGTCAATGAGTCAGGTAGAGACTTTGCTTTCATGGAGTTAACATTCTGACAGGGATACCTGTTATTAAATAATTACATAACCAAGCACAATTTTAGTAAGTTATATTAAGGAAAAAATATTAAGTACTAAAACAAGCACATTTCACTTATTAAAAAAATATCTTCTTCCCTTATATTTGTAACATCTCTGAAATAGAAATACATGTTTCGATGATGTCACCCTGTAAAATGGTACATAATTAGGGGAGCTGTAGATTGGCTGGAAAATGATAACTGGGAAGTTTTTCTGTAAAATTAGTATCTAAAATGAACAAATAAGATTTTCATTATCCAGGAGGCCAAACTAGGATGACAGTAGATTTAGGTAGAGTTAGAATTAGCTGAGGAATTATATCAAAATTATGGTGAATAATGGTAGTTGATTTATATTTGCCTCTCCATCTTGTCTTGACACACTCAGGGGAACAATTCATGGCAGTGATGCCTAAAACTATTGACTTTGTATTCTACAGGACCAAACTCTAGTAAAAATTACAATTATGCATAAAAAGGATGTTATCAATTGTCAGAGTTAAATTAATGTTAGCAATTAATTTTTGAATAGTTTTTGTATAGAAGATGGTTTATCTCAAAAAATAAAGAGGGGCACCTGGGTGGCTCAGTCGTTAAGCATCTGCCTTCGGCTCGGATCATGATCCCGGGGTCCTGGGATCGAGTCCCGCATCGGGCTCTCCGCTTAGCGGGAAGCCTGCTTCTCCCTCTGCCTCTCCCCCTGCTTGTGATCCCTCTCTGGCTGTGTCTCTCTGTCAAATAAATAGATAAAATCTTTAAAAATAAATAAATAAAATAAAGAACTCAAACAATGGAATATTAATGATATTTAACCCTTACAGGGCAGGTACTATGTCAAGAACTGTTACAAGTGCTTAAGAGATAAGCTTTTTAGGGGGCTTGCTCATGATCACTTGAGGTAAGTGCTAGGACTGAGTTGTAAACCTAGGTTGTCTGGCCTAAGCAGTTATGCTCTTAAGTGTTCTGTTGTACTGCCTCTTAAACAGGAATTATTCACAGGTAAAATGAGCTAGTCCCAGATCCCATCACTGTCAATAATTAAGCACAGCATGAGCTTTATCTTCCAGTTACTATAGACAAGATCTGTTCATCGAGGAGTTTGATTTTATGAGCACGGTGATAAACTCTAAGACAATGTCATTATATAAGGGATAGTTCTTTTTCATTGTCACAAACTGCAAACTGTGACTAGCAAACACAGCCTCCTATTTGTTACAGCTGTATTTTTATTCTTTCTCTGATGTGCTGTAGTGTCTTCTTTTTGGTTTTGCCTTAAATCAACCTGTTCTATTTTTAAAGCAAACAGATTCTACATAGTGACCATCCCAAGTTTTCATGCTGTGATCTATTAATTATCATGAAGAGGGATAAGATATTTTATGGTTCCATTAACTGTCATTTTTAAATTGTTTACTTAGCATTTAGTGGTTCTGCCAAATTTTTTATTATTATTTATTTATTTATTTATTTATTTATTTTTTAAAGATTTTATTTATTTATTTGACAGAGAGAGAGAGACAGTGAGAGCAGGAACACAAGCAGGGGGAGTGGGAGAGGGAGAAGCAGGCTTCCCGCCGAGCAGGACTCGATCCCAGGACCCTGGGATCACGACCTGAGCCGAAGGCAGACGCTTAACGACTGAGCCACCCAGGCGCCCTGGTTCTGCCAAATTTTAAAATTATCTCAAGGTTCCTGGATAATTATATTTGAGAGTTTGAGTACCCAGGTGCTCTGATCTAGTGAAAAGATAACATGAGATATGCCAAACATATTAAGCATTTACCTTTCTTAAGCAATGTGGTATTAATTACTAGAGAGCAAGAAACCAAGGATATATACATACCTCAGGAACTTCTCCAAAGATTACTGCATAAGTATATAGTTGTGTGTGTGTGTGTGTGTGTGTGTGTGTGTGAGGGATTGTGTCTCTTCCCATTGAGAGGAGGGGAGAAAGAAGTGGGAGTTCTATTCACTTTACCAGTGCTGTAAATTCTAGGGATATCAGTATTTTTCACATCCTACCATAAGTCCAAGGGCACTTCTCAAAATTAATTTTGGAGTTATTTATCTTTAAAAAAATTTCATGTCACTACTCCTTTTCATTATTATGGATAATTGAGAGTTGACCGTATTAGAAAAGGGCCATGTGCTTTGAGTTCTTTCTTCTATTAAGACTGAAGCAGTGCTCTCTTAATAGTCTGAATGAGTCTGAAAGTAAATGATCACTAAGGGGTTTTAGTATTGAGTTTCTATATCATTGTGCTCATATACATTTTCTTAGGCTGCTCATACCTTGCAATATTTGCTTATAACGCTATTGTTTTTTTAAAACCTGTCTATTTTAAAGTTTTAAGCTCAATGTTGACTCTTCTGTAATTTCCTAAAATTATATTCTGTTTTCTTACAGACAGCTCAACTTTCCTTTGTGTATAATACTTGAGGAAAATACTACCTTGTAAAATAAACATGATTTTTTTCCTTTTGTGCCAGCAAAAAACCAAAAACACATATTTACATGTGCAAACATGTTAGTCCTCATCTTGTCCCTTTCATAAGCCCCAGAATCATACTGAAATGTTAAACAGAATATTAAACTAACAAAATGCACCACAAAACTGATCATCTCTTACTCAAAACGTATGAATATTTTAAAGTGTTCTATAATACTCATGAAGGTAATAACATATAGAAACTGGTTCATTAGGTTAGCAATGTGAGAAATATCTTTTCATTTGTAATTAAAAACAGTAACAATATATACTAATAAAATTAACACCAGAATATGTCTTCTAAATTACAAAAAAAAAGAAAAAAAAATAGTGCTCACCCCAAAAGATATAGGACAAAAGATATAGGACATATAAATGGTATATTCTCAAGATGTAATACAAAGTATAAATTAAAAATCACTTTGACAAAACCATCTACTAACCTGAGAAAATGTTCTTGATTCATTTTTAGCTAATTAAAGTAGATTATTAAGCAGTATATATAGTATGAAACTTGAATATTTAAGAAGAAAAATAAATATGAACATAGAGAAGAAACATTCAGATAACATATATAAATCATCAGGGAAATTTTCTAAATTTTTAACTTATTCTTGCCTTTGTGTCTTTCCACATTTTGTGTGTGTGTACCCATATTCATATATATATGAGATGAATGAAAGGGTATATGTATATATTCTGTATAAGCTCTAGTCACATTTTGGGGAAGCATGAATGGTGTTATTAGTATTTTATCCTGATGGCTTTTCTTTAAATGCAAATGTTAAAAGTTAACTATTTTTTAAATAGTTATTTTGAAAGAAAACCAACCCTATTTGAACAAAAGTAAATACTAATAAAACAGCAGCTAATGAAAAGGTCTGATTATAATATACAAGATGTTCTTGGAGGCTTTTCATAGAACATTAGACTTATTTGTTATCTTGTCCATCATCTGATTAGATGACAAACACTAATCAGGTTTATATCTTCACTGCATCAGTCAATGGAGATTCACTCCCTCATGAAAAATACGCTTTGAATATATTTACATTGTATGTCACATTGAGGGCAAAATCTGATCTGTTTCATTTACTATTTTATTTCCAAAATCCTGTCCTATGCATGGCACATACAAGGCTTTCAATAAATATGTATTTAATTAAATAAATTAGTAAGAGGTTTCAAGTCATTAAGAGATTAAGCATATAATCAAGGCATAACTGATACATTAATAAATTACCTGATATTTCAAAACTAGATTGAATAAAAAATTATATAGGTAAGAAGGAGAAAAACAGGAGCAAGTCCTGAGAACACTTTCCTCTCACAAAATTAGAGGTCAATAAAGAGCAGAAGTGATAGCAAAGGAAACTGAGAATTGATTTCTAGGACACAAGAGGAAATCCAGGAGATTGCAGAGTCCTGGATTCAACCAAATGTTTCAAGAGGGAGAGGATGTCAGCTCTGAGGAAGCCTCTGAGAAGTAGGGTTAAATCAGGACAGAGGAATGTCCACTGGATTTAGCCACATGGACATTATTGATGATCTTGGAAAGGGCAAAATCTGTGAGATGATGGGGATTCTTTTAAATTTATTTTACTAGTGGTAAAGGTCATTTTGTCCTCTGATATGGTGGCCTCATATTTTTAGACGCCAGATTTGGAATAGGTTAAAGAGTGATTAAGAGAGTGGAAATTGTCTTTTCTATTTAAGTAAGATAACTTAGAAGGCTATTTTTAAATTTATACTTTTTAAATTACCTAACACACTTATCTAATCCTCAATAGACCAGATATCTTTTTTTCTCATAAGACGGACACCTATCATACAGTGTAGCACAAAAGAGACAAAATTTGGCTTTTCTGGTCCACAGCCTTGTGTTTTTGTTTTTGTTTTTGTTTTTTCACAACAAAATACAATATTCTCTGAAATACATCTTAACTATAAGATGACATAAATATTTAATACTTTACAAGAATGTGAACTAAAACTGGCATCTTCTACCTATTATCAGGGGCTTTTTCAAAAGTCCTTAGACTTTGATTAGATTAAGCTCTGTGGCACAGCCTATGTGGAACAGCCTAATGTTTTGAGATTCCATACTTCAACTGTAGCACCCTAGGGTGTTAGAGTATCTTACTCTCAAAGAATTAGTTTGGACTTTTAATTAATTAAGACATATTATTCCCACAGCAATGTAGGTGTTGCCACACAAAAGCTAAAGAATACAAATTGATAGTTTATTCATAGGCAGGAGTAAAAATGGGTCACCAGCTTAAAGAATTAATGAAAACCATAATAGAAACATCAGAAGAAAGCACTATGTTGACATGAGAAACCGAAGTGAGAGAAGAGATTGAAGAAAAAATTGCAGGTATGGGACAAGATAGAAAAATAGAATAATTGCAAAATAAAATTCATTTGGTTGGAGGTAGTATTTCTGGCATTAAGCATAATTCTATATAGAGATTTCATAATTTTATAGACTAAAGTGTTATTTTCCTAGTATAAATCCCTTTGTTTAGGCTAATTTTCAACTGTTTGAACAGCATTTTTTCAGGAAACAAAAATCTGTCTCTTAAAAATTCTACTTTGAGGATCCTGCTCAGATATCTCATTCTCATCCCTAAATAGCCCAACGAATGTGGATCTCTACCAATGCTTAGGTTCCTGTAATTCTTACCTTCCACTGACTTCTCGGCATTCTCTAAATGTTACAATTTTCTTTTCACACTGATTATCTTATGTCTTAAAAATATCATGTATACTATGGAACACTGATGTTATTTCTTTATAAATTCCTAAGGACTCAGTATAGAGACTGTCAAAAACTGTATATACTGGACCCAATGAGTCTGGCTTTTGACTAATAAGCATTGATATTGCTGAATCTCTAAAAGAAAGTAGTCTTTTCCAGTTGACCCAATGATAATGACAGAAGCAGGAAGATAGTAAGAGATTTTTTATCTAGGCCCTGCTCCTACCTCAACTAGGGATTTCTTAAATAAATCTTCAGTCAATCCATGGAAGACATGGAAGCTTTCTATTAGCCTAAGACTGTGTGCGGGGAATGACCTAAAAGTTTCTAGACATGATTAAGCCCTACTTGTCCTGCAGAAATTGTTGGTTACTCAGATGCTTAGACTGAGTTAGGTTCTAGGGACATCCCTACCAATCACTTGGCATTTCCCTAGGTGGCCTCTCAATGGGACAGAATTGTGAAATTCAATTTCACTCACTTCCTTCTCCCCCAGAATTAGGTCATGGAGGCAGTGGGATGGGATTCCACTGCTAGGCTGTAATTGTCAAAGAGGCTGGGAACATAAATGTGTTTATATTTTATATTTATATAAAATATTTTATTATTTACATAAAATATATTTTTATGTTTATATGAAATATATTTTGTAAAATATATTTATATTTATATTTTCTTCAGTATAGAAAGAGACCCAACAAAGGTCTTCATCCAATTCAAAGAATGTTAATAACTTGTACAAACTGTGTTACTGAAAACGTTCTTAAAGTCATCTATGATATGGTCTCTTGTTATCTTTTTATGAGTCCTGAATTTCTAGGGACCTCAGTCACTGAAATCTCCAGAGGTCATAATATTTCCCTCTATACCCATTGTTTAATCCTGCCTTGAGGCAATTTCAAGCACTGCACAGCTCCTAAATGTTCTGTTTGTCTTTCAATGCTTGAAACATTACTTGCAAATATAACCTTGTCAATAACTTCTCTCATGGCTGTTTTCTTTATTCCTAAGCTAATCAAAGAAAAACCTCACATTCATTTAACATATAGTGGCTTACACAAACAGGAAACACAAATCTCCATTAAAAAAATGTGAAGGTTCAAATCATGAGAAGGAATATTTTAATTGTGTTTTAAGCATTCCATTTGGATATCTGTATACTCCCCAGTAGACATATTTTGTTTGTTTGTTTTCTGTTCACAGCATCTACAACTAGAGTTGAGTTTTGCTCACGATTACATTGTTTCATTAATTAATATTGAATCATGATTCATAATTAATTAATTAATTAATGTTACATTAATTTCACAATTTAAATTGGTTTCATATTAATGCACTTCGTGGGGAGTACACATTTATCTGGTCCACTCTCTTAAGGACTTTAGGAATGAAGTACGCCTAGAGGAGGCCCGTGGCCAGTGAAATTGTCAGAATTCACAGGCTCACATTATTACTGAAGTCCAGCTGAGACTAGTGATCTTCAAAGTATCCATATAATTACAGTAAGCAGATTTTCTCTGAAGTATCCATCTGTTTCTTTTTTGGACCACTTATATTTTCTTCCTGAATATTTATTGATAATTCTACACCATATGAAAATCTCTATGGATTTTTGAGTAGAAAAATTGCAAGGACTAATTCAATATTGTTACTGTGGCTTTCAATTATTCCTTACAAATCCTTTAAAAAGAGGCAAATGAAGACCGTGGTTTAATTACCATATTGCATTAAAAATTCATCATTTGAAATTTTCCTAATAGATTATTATTTGCCATGCACAGTAAGGCACAGCTTTGCTCTTAGAATTCACTTGACCTCAGGCATGTTAATTGCAATCCTAAAATAGCATCTATTTTGTTTCGTTTGGATTTGGTTTGTTTTTTATAAGTTATCAATTTATATTGGCTAAAGTTCTGTTCAAATATTAGAAAGTACTTTTTAGATTCTATGAAGTCATGTTTCAGCATATTTATGTCACATGCCAAATGCTGAAGTGATGCAAAATGCTGGGTTCCTTTAAATATCATTTCTACCATTATCCCCAACTGCATCTGTATGTTGTCTATAAGATTTACGTTACTGGTAGAACTGAGCTGTTAGCAAAGCAATTCCACACTCACCCACTCCCAGTTTTACTGTCCTTCCACCTTTTGCATACTCAGTCCTCAAGAAATCATCCTGACAATACAATTAGTTAAGGGTTTTCTTGATGACCCAAGTTATCATTCAACACGATGTTAATAGGGGAGTCTGTTGCCCAGTTTCTCTCTCCTTTGCCCTACTGTTCATAGTATTAACCATTTCATATTGAATTTTATTTCTTTGCACACCTGACACCCATATCAGATTAAAAAATAATTGAGTTTAGGGACTTTATTATAAGTAGCATTGCTCCTATTACATAGTGAGTGGTTTAAAAACCTGTAAAATAAGTAATATAGTATCTGCAGTACTAGAAGTCTAACAGAGGTCAATAGATTTCTAAAACCCCATTCAGTTCATAGGAAATTTGAATTAGACTATATATTTCCAGTATAACAACAAATACAACAATGAATGCATTAATGACAAAAAAATCTATCAACATCTTTCTCTGCTCAAATAGAACAAGAGAAGTAATTAATTTATAAAATGGTAAGGTAAACAAAGATACAAACTATTTAAGATTTAACAGATCTGGCATCCTAGAACAAGAGAATCACAAAACAGCTTCTGAGGGTAAAGAGACAAATAGCAGCTAGGTGTTCTTTGTAATGGAGGCTTTAAGGCCAAGCTGGGGACATATGGTGAGATGAGTCAAAAATATTTTCAACCAATTTTTTAAAAATTATAATAATTATTACTTTTTTTATGAAGCAAAGTCACAGGATAATATGAACTGAGGTCCAGGTGTACTTGTTTTAATCAAGCTCTGTGTTTTCATCATTAGTGTCAGTTTCTTCAGTAACAATGTGTATTTTTGCTCACATTCTGTTGTCTCACATACTTCCGTTCACTTTCAGAGGATGCATTTAGGACTAGCAGTCAGGGCAATTTTGAGGTTAAATTATATTTGGTTTCTATAAAAAAAAATACAGCACCCCTCCCCCTCCAACACACACACACACACAAATCTGTCCTCTATTTCTTTTAGGAAATCATACTATTTTAAAATAATAAAAAGAAGTCTGCTTTTTATACTGTATCAAATACTATTAATTTAATACCATCTTGTGTTTATGTACATACACAGACTGTATTCTAGCATTAGAATATTCTTTTTCAGGTTATTCATTTCCAAGAAATATTGTTTGATTGTTTTATATTTGCCTTAGTCTTTCTGTGAAGTCAAAACTGTTGCAAAACCCAGGAGAACAACATGGAGCTCACAAAAGGGAAGACTATCTTTAAATTATTGTAATAGAATCATTTTGCAGAAGAAACAAAATTCAACCTGGTAAATTTCTCATTAGATAATATTAATGAATTATTTTTTAATAATTATTTTCTTAATTGTTAATTACTTGAAATTACAACGAACTCTCTTTATAAGCAAGAGTAAATGGATTTTTGTTGTGTCTTATTGGCTAAATCAAGTCACCTTGATGTTTAACTTGGTATTATTGGACTGGTAGGCAGGGCAGCAGAAAACATAAAAATAGAGTGGTCTGACTGATGTCATTGTGGTCCAAACCCATGAAAACTTATAAAACTATAGAGATTTTTCCATGCTTTTTTTTAATTTGGTATAATACGAATTAAAATATAATTTCTCTTCCCTTAAACAAGACATATATCTTGAATCTTCCTTATGTTCTATATGTTTTATATAATCATTATGTATCCAAACTACTACTTTGTTTATTAAATGATTTTGACAAATGCTACACGTGTAATAGCTAAAAATAAACAAGTCTTGTTTAATCTACTGAAACTCTAAATGAAGCTTGAATAAGGTTGTATCATTTGAAGCCGAAAGAGATTGTCAAATTGATAAATTTCAAGTAAGCCTCAGTAAATTCAGTAAAAAGTTAAAAAAAAAAAAAGGAAAAAAGTCATCAAGTTCATGATTCAGTAGCCCTACTTAGAAGCACTATTAAATGGGTTTCTCAGCAGACTGAAACACTCTGAAATCTTGGCATACGGCAGTTGCAGAGGTTAAGCACTCAAATCCAAAATCATATGCCCTCTTTAAGGCAGGAGAGATGCGTGGTATATTGGACTGAGAATGAAGTTAAGAAACCAAAGACATAGATATTTGGATATTGATGTGGGAAACAAAGGCAGAAGGGAAGTAGATAAAATTAAATCTCCATATGACCTGCAGCCCATCAACAAATCCTTGAGATAGGCAGATTATAACCTTCCTCCAGGATCCTGGCAATCTTCTTTAACAAATGAAAGTCCTTTTGGAACTTCCCTTTTCTTTACTTCTCCCAACCCTAAGGTATAAAATCACTTGCTCCTGATAATCCTGGGGCAGCAGCAGCTGAAGCTCTTTCTGCCCACGAGTCCTGTCCCCGTGCTTTCATATAACCATCATTTTGCACCCAAGACATCTCAAGATTTCTTTCTTGGCTGTTGGCTCTGGACCCCACCAAACCTCACCTATATTCAAAAACCACATCGGATACCAACCTAGTCATTTATTACTTTTGTAGTCCTAGAGAAGATAAACTGTGAGTTCACTTTCTTTGTCTCTGTAGTGAGACTGAGGAAAGTTCCAAATTAAAAAGAGACCAAAGAGACATATCAACTGAATGCAATGTGTGATACAGGATTTTTTTCTTTTTTCTATGAGGACGTTATTAGAAGAAGTGGTAAATCCTGAATAAAGTCTGTGGTTTTGATAATAGTATTGAATTACTCTGAATTTCCTGATTTTGACAGTTATACTATGTATATATATATATATATATATATATACATAGTATATATATATATATATAAGAGAATGTCCTTGTTTTATAGGAAATAACTGAAGTATTTGGAGATAAATACTCATTATGTCTGCTATTTACTCTCAAATAGTTTAGAAAAAATAGAAAGAGGGAATATGATAAGCAACTATGGCAAATGGTTAATATTTGAGGAATAAGGGTAAGGGGTGTATGGGAATTCTTTGTTCAATGTACTTTTCTATAAATCTCAAATTACAGCAAAATAAAAAGTTAAAGTTAAAAAAATGTTATGAACAAGAATATCTTTCCTTATAATGAAATTTAATTTGATGTATGAAACATAGTAGTTACTTAATATCTGTTGTTATGGGTACTCAACCAAATCAGAATTATAGCAAGACTGTAATTTATGTGTGAGATAGTCTAGAAAAAAATATGTGGTCTTCTATGATACAGGAAATATTTTTTAAAATAAAATCTAATTTTACATAATCCTTATGATCACATGTAAATGATTTATTTGCACATCGTATAATTTAATGTTACTAATGGTGTGTTTATAAACTTAGATTCATCAAGAGCATTGGGCAAGGGGCATTTGTAGCTCGAGGGGCATTTGTAGCCAGAAGGGCATTTGACTTCTGCTGTAATTCCGGCCCCTCCCACTCTCCTTGAGCAAAGCCTTCGGAAAGGACTGCAGGGGTGAAAGATAGATAGGGCTCTCTCTGTGCCAAGCAAAGGGATCAAAGCTCAATTCAGTGTTGTGGCCAGGGGGTCTTCTTTGGGCTCTCTCTTCTATCAAGATAGAAGGCTTAGGAAATAAGCCTTGCTTTCCCATTCCTTGCTTCTTTACTTCTTGTACTCACCTCTCACTGATATTGGTGTGTAAATGGGTGTGTTTCTGGGAGGAAGAGAGGCCACTTTGTCTAATTTGGTTGTAGGTCAAAGGTTGCCTCTAGTAGAGGCATTCAGATTTAGGGTTAATGTTCCTACTAACAACCGACCTTCTGCATGTTTAAATTTTCTCAGTATCTGTCAGAAGAGTTTCTATAAGAGGATAGAAAATGAGGATTGAGAAATTGTGGCTTCCCAACATGTATTATCTTCCAGTTCTAACACAACACACAACACTGCAACAGGAAGCACTTCTGAGAA
This sequence comes from Neomonachus schauinslandi, assembly GCF_002201575.2. Lineage (NCBI taxonomy): Eukaryota > Metazoa > Chordata > Mammalia > Carnivora > Phocidae > Neomonachus > Neomonachus schauinslandi. The sequence continues at coordinate 46,207,350 of NC_058412.1, read as the reverse complement.
GTTTCTAATTCCCTGAAGGGTCTTCCTGTAATACGAGCCCAAGGGTATTTAAGATGCCTAAATTAATGCTGCTATGTTCAATTTATGTAGTCTACTGAAATCAAATTTAAGCCATAATCAACAGTGACATTGTGAGAGAGGAGAGAGAGAAAGAGTTAAGCAAGTGCTGTCTCATTCGAAAGGGATGAGATGGGAACATTTAATCATAACTGGAATATTATCATATAAATGTGCAGATTACAGCCAAACTTTATGAAGGATGATGAATCAGGACCAGTCTAATGATCCTATAATCTGGCAGAATTCCTCTTGCAAACATTCTTCATCTTAAAGTGATGAAGGATTTCTACTGGAATAATAACTAATAGATGTTAAGCTCTATATGTCAGATAAAAAAGAAATCTATTATAATTTATTTGCAATTAAAATAGCAAAACAGTCAATTCTGCATCCTACAAACAGGCAAAAACAACTTTCAGCCCACAACCTGGGCAGAAGATTAGTGAGCATCCCAACCAAGAAGATGCCTGCACACTGATTCCAGGAGGCATAATGCTTCAGTTGGGAGGATTTCCTCATTTCCTCCTTCATTTCTGTTTGCTTTCTTCCACATCTTCTTCCCAGATAATAATAATAATAATAATAATAATAATAATAATAATGGAGACAGAAATCATAAATGCATTAAGCCTTCTAGGTAAGTCCCTGTAGGTATTTTAATGACTACTGCAGGAGTTAGAATATCCTTGCTCAGTCCTCACAATATGGGAATACATACCTAAAGGACATATTGTCCTTTATGCTTGAGTACCTTGAACCTATTTGAATATAAAGTGCATGAAATTTGTAAAGGCAATATTATTTTACTGGAATTAAACATACATTACTTAAATAAAATGGTTCAAAGATTATCTGTAAAATATGGTGCTTACAATGTTTATTTGAAACTCTGCCAATTACATCAAACACTCCAAATATTACTTTGTATGGAAAGCTCGAAAATGCTAGCCCTCATCCTGTTCTCTTTGAGAAGAGAAATATTTTAAAAGGGAAAATTCATATAGATCTTAAAGTTGACATTAAAAATGTTTCTTGTGATAATGTATTTTCTAAAGAAATGCAGGTATTAATTAAGGGTCTGTGTGTGTGTGTGTGTGAGAGAGAGAGAGAGAGAAAGAGAGAGAAGGAGTGAGAGAGAGGGAGGGAGAAGAAGATGGAAAGGAAGAGAGGGAGATTTGGGAGTGAAAATTTTATTTGATGTCCTCTCCATGATTAATACTATTTTGGCATCTCTCTCTCTCTCTCTCTCTCTCTCTCTCTCTCTCACACACACACACACACACACACACGAGAAAGGCTGGCACAGCTGACACATATACTTGCAAGAATATTTCAGTAGCGAAAATCTGTGAATATAATAATCAGTTAGCAAGCATTAAATATGTTATGTACCTACATTCTGAATATGCTATAAACTGCCTTTATATGAAAAGGTAACATGGCATTTTTAAAACAGAACATGAGAATATGGTTAGAAAAGTTAGTAAGTTAACACTGCACAAAGCTAGTAAGTCTGAAGGGTAGGGTGAAATTTTCACCCAGAAGTGTGGGAATCTAAAATTGGCATTCTTTTTTATTTACAGTTGGTATTCTTACTTTTTGTGTTTGTTCAAAATTTTTGAAAATGTCACCAAAAAGTAGACAAAATCTCACAAATGAACTCCAATGTGCCATCCCTCCGTTTTAACAAGTATCCAGATTTCTGCCTCATTTGTTCCATCTATCATTTGTTTTTATTTTAATTTCTTCTTTTTGCTAAACTATTACAAAGCTAATACCAGGCATCATGTCATTTCATGGGCAAATTGCATCTGCACTCCTCTTTTTCAAAAACATGGACATATTTTACATAAGTCCATTTTTATACCTCACACAAAATTGGCAATTACTTTTTGTATCACCAAATGTCCAGTTCATACTCAAATTTCCCTGATAGCTTCAGAAATACTTTTTAGTTGGTTTGAATCAAGATCCATTCTATATACATTGCCTTGTTTGCGATGTCTCTTAAGTTTATTTAATACAGTATGACCCCTCTCTTATTGTCTTGTGCCATTAACTTGTTTGGGAAACACAATTAGCTGTCCCCTAAAATGTCCCACATTCTGGATTTGTTTGGTTCCTTTTTGTGTCATTAAAATTGTTTCTATATTCTCTCAGATTTGCTATAAATCCAGCTAAGTCTAGAGTTTTGATTTGATGGTAGTTCAACTATTTAGGCAAAAATACTTCAGAGGTGGTCCTATTAGCTTTACATTGCATAGAGCCAGCCCTACCAGACTAGAAAAAAAGAATATCTGAATATAAAATGATGCGTTTTCCAATGCAACACATTATCTTACTTTATACTAGTCTATGAATTTCATTCCTGGGGTCAATTGCTAACCTAAAAGGACAACCAAAGTCTGAGATGTGCAATGGGCAGAATTTCCCCCCACCCCGGGAAAATAGTTATAAACCTTTGGTAAATGGAAGCTTAGTGCCAACCTATATATTCTCTCATTCCACCCAATAGTATACTGAGAAATAATCTGATATTCAATTGCCACAGAGCCCTGGGAGACAGTCTCAATGACGCAGTCCCTAGTGGAGACTTTGCCAGAATGACTAGGCTAGATACCGCTCAGCGGGGAGACATGGATGCATCTGACACATGCACCCTTGAGGTTGCAATACAAAATTATCCATTTTATTCCCAGGAAGCATTTGCCTCATTCACATTGTGAAAAATGGTTGGAGTAAGATTTTTTAAAGAAATGAATCATAGGGAACAAAGCAAAAGATCAGCTCCCCAGTTACACACACACACACACACACAAACACGCAAAGAGTTTTTGTCATCTAGGAAAAGGCAAGATGACTTTGAATGGTTTGAAGTATTTGCATTGGCGTTATCCTCAATCTAAATGAGGTGACCCCAGCTGGATGAATGAAAGGGAAATAGAAGTGTGATATTTAGAAATGCACTCATAAGACTGAGAGAGATTTGTATAAAGAGGGCTTGAGGTCCATCCTTGAGTTGTTTATTTTGATTGCTAACTTACTCTTCAGAAAGATGTCCTGCTCCTATCTCAAAACAACCATTCAACACATAAGATACATTTTGTTACAATTCAGGAGTTAAAATGTATTCAGGGTTTCAGAAATATGTTACATCTCAGCCTGGGAGAAAACTTTACAGAAAAAAGCCTTGTTCTTGGCATACCCACTGCATTTTGGCTCACCTTTAGTGAAATATTTATCTCTGTTTGGTCTCATACATAACATGATTTTAGTTAGGTGAGTGCCTTGCTAAGTGGGCTAAGGCTTAGTCATTGCAGGCACAGCTTGTTGTTGTTACTATTATTTATTTTTAGAAATAGGCAATAAAATTATTAAGGCTTCTTAACATAACCCCTGAAAACTAGAAATTCAACTGGAGAATTTCTGTATGTATATGATTAAAACTGTACTTCAAAAGACTGATCTAAATAATTTCCACTGATGTAAAAGGAAAAAAATTCCCTTGTTCTTTGTACATTTGCTTTTGAAGTCTTTTTAAAGTGTATCTCTTCGTAAATTTTTATGATGTGCATATGATATTCTTTGCTTGCCTTGAAAAGGTGCAAAGAAAAAAGAAATGTAGGTATTGTTTGGCAAATAGTCCCATTATCTCTTACCCAAATGACTCTCTGACAAGGAATATAACAAAGTTAGATTAGTTGTGTAAATCTTAACTCTTCAGGTTTCTTTTCTGTAAAATAAGCATAATATCCTGTAAGTTGGCAAAATTATTCATAAAAATTTAACAAGGGGCACCTGGGAGCCTTGGTTCTGCCTTCGGCTTAGGTCATGATCCTGGAGTCCTGGGATCAAGTCCTATGTCAGGCTCCCTGCTCAGCGGGGAGTCTGCTTCTCCCTCTGCCTCTGTCCCTCCCCCACCACTCCTGTGCTCTATCAAATAAATAAAATCTTAAAAAAGAATTTAACGAGATAACAGGTTTTTAGAAGTGTTTGGTAGACTCGTGTTTCTTCTAGAAATGATCAAAATAGCAGTGAAATGACTGAAAGTTTAGTAATTGAATAGATACTAAAGCAATATTCCTTTTCTCCCCTCTAGGGATGAAGAATGGATCCCATGGTATGCTCTAACTTAAAGACATTTATTTGGAGAAAAGTTCAAAAACAGTGCCCAAAGGACTACTTGTCCACAACTGCATTTTGACCAAACACGTTCCCTTTTCTCTTTATTTAAATTCATTACAAGCAATAAAATCAGGAAATTTCATTTAAAAACTGGGGAGATTTCTGCTTTTCTTGAGTAATCAGCAGCTCTGGGATCCCTGACCTTGCATTCTTGGATGGCCACCATCAGGTGGAGCTCAGAAGCTATGCCCCCTTTGGCTGGGTACATGGCTTCAGTAGGTCACTGGCTTCACCATGGACAGTTTTCTCCCCTGTGGCCTAATGCTAGATGCTATTTATGTTTGTGTTTGTTCATTGTAGCCCAATCCCATCAATTTTACAATACTATCGATAGCATATGGGTTTACCATCTCCACTTAAAACTCAAATCTACGGAAGGAAACCAACTAAGTTTAAAGAAACACGTGCCAGAATACTTCTATAAGGAATAGGACAAGAAATAGAAGGCATCGTTATTAAAGGCCAAGAACCTGAACCTACAAGAACCTGTCACACATTCAACAAGTTATTGCCACGAATTTCTTGGTGCTGTTAGAAACAAACTAGGTCTCTGATCTATACTGATATATTGAATATTGCAAAATGCGTCTCTTACCTACTTCTTTTGGTTAGCTATATGATCTTGGCATTATTTAAGCCATCCAAACTTCACTTTCCACTTCTATAAAATGGAAAAAGTAATTGTATTTATTTCATAAGCTTAGGTGAGTATTTAAAAAGTCAATACATGTTAACTGCTTAAAATTATGTTTGCTAGAGCAATCCCTCATTAAATGTTATCTATTGTTATTTTCACTACAAGTATTTTGATAACCCACTCACCCATTCTCTAAATAATCATCATGTCAATGTCTTATATTCTCAAATGACTCAAACAAATGGGAAATTTCCTTGTGCATATCTAGGTCAACCAGACTATGAAAAATTAGACAATATTAAATATCAGAGCAAATATTAAATATTAACATAATTACTGATATTAAATATCTAATATTAAATATTAAACCAAAAATTGAAAACATTAAATATTAGAACAATGGTTCCCAACTCTGGGTGATTTTGTTCCCCATGAGACATTTGGTAATGTCTGTAGATGTTTTTGATGATCAAGACTGGGGTGTATGCTATTGTCATCTAGTGGATAGAAGATAAGGATGCTGCCAAAAACATCTTTAGTACACAGTCCTGTCCCCTACAACAAAAAGATATCTGGTCCAAAATATTAGTATTGTGGGATTTGAGAAACCCTGCACTAGAGACATTTACTAACATAAACTAAAGAATTACTGTTATAAAAGTGAGAAAAAAGATAAATAAGGAGAGTATGTCAAGAGAAAGGACAAATAAGAGTCACAGAATTGTTTCCATTTGCACCATATACTCGTCAAAGAAGTTTTCATTGTCAGATGAATCAAATGCTTTTCTCTGAACTACAGAAGTTTAACTTTCAAAAGAAAGCTTTTAGGATCAGGATAAATCTATCATCTTAATGCCCAGAACTAAGCTACTGAAGCCAAAATAAATGAATTCCCCCAGTGGATCACTAGCCACATGTGTGAGTCTGCTCCTAAAATTAATACATGTAATGTCATGGCTTGAAACTACTTTCCATGCTTTTTCTCTGAGATAGATAATACACCAAACTTTTAAAGGTCCCTAGACATCTATAAAACCAGTTTTTGTATAGGGCTGTCATCTGTTAGCATTAACTATTTACATAAAGAGTAAATTGATTGTCAAATTTGCAATATGAGCACCTGGATAAAGACTTCATTCCCCCCCCCCCCTTTGTCTCACCTTGTCAAATAGTAAACTAAAAAGCAGTGGATGGTTTTCATGACAGTGGAAGCATCTATGAAAACCAACCATCCATTTCCCTCCAGTATGTTACTGTTTTTAGAAAATGTAATTGTTCCATGGGTCTTACGCTTTTATTCCCATTTTTCCTCAAGGAACAGCAGTGATGTATATGTAACTTTAAAAAAACGTATTTTATTTGTAGATGGGAGGTAGGTATTTTATTTGTAGATGGGAGGTATGTTATGTTTGGAGACATTCTTAACCTTTGACCACAAGTGACATTGATAAAAGAAAAGCAATGGTCTTCACAATCTGGGGGAAAAAATATAAAATGAAATATGGTTACATCTTTTTTACAAAAGAGAGCATCATACACTTATAAGGGATCATGTATGGCCATATTACTTACCTAGTAAGTTATAAAGTTTCCTCCTGTCTTCTACTTTATATTTTTTACTGAACTGAAGGAAGAAGCCATGTACTACCATGTTTTATAATGATAACTGTGTTCAGAATGTACACAATAGGCTCTATTCTAACATTTTTATAAGTATTGCATTTATTTCTCTATAATAGGGAGGAGTGTGTGTGTGTGTGTGCGTGAGTGTGTGTGTGTGTGTGTGTGTGTTTGGGTGCACATGTGTGTAAATATTCTTGTGAAAGAGTCTATTAATTTTCTATTTTAATTATTTTCTTAGAATACCAAGGATGCTGACACAGGAATTTAAAACCAAAGTGAAAAATGTGCTTGATGTAAAGCTTAGCCCCATTGATTTTCTTCAGGGCATATACAATAGAATAGCTTTCCATTTGAATTCACCAATATAACAAAGTTTCAGGCCCCATTCAGTAATTTTTGAAAAGGAGTTAGGAATCCCAGGATTGAAGGTAAAAAACAAAAATCAAATGAAACAAAGGGATATTTTATTATATAATTTAGGAGAAACAGAAAGCTTGTTTTGAAGGATATGAAGAAGAGTGTCCTCGATGATTATGTTTATAACCTTACTAGTTCAAAGAAACCATAACTAGAAGACAAAATACAAATCTATCATTAAGACAGAATTCAGATATGTGCAGAAATACTATGTAATAGTATGTGCATGGCTAAACAGTTAAAGTAGGTACTATTACATAGTATTTCTGCACATACTGAAATACTATGTTACAGGAAATTCTACTTTCATTTGTTAATTTCAATGACTGACCACTGTAAATGTTTGAATCCAAATAAGATATCCATATTTAAAAATGAAAAGAAAATGAACAAAATTTAATAGTTCAATAAGACAGAAAAACAGGGATAATGAATAAGAAAAAAAAGCAGACAGGAGAATTAAGGTTCAACAGGAAGCTTAGTGGGCTGAAGTATTTAAAAATCAATATATATTATCAGGAGCCAATGATAACAGATCTGTGGAAATGGATAAGAGAAAAACAATCGTGGTCATATGACTTTCAATTTATAAATAATACACTTAAAGTTTGCTTTGTGTTTTCTGTAGATTCATCCCAGGCCTAAAATGATTGCTTACAGCTGACAGCTTGCTAGTCTCCTAGTGATTTCAATAATTATCTCTATTGAGTTAGGGTATTGATCTGTAGTTGCTAGCCATTTCAAAATTCCCCTTTTATCCTGCTAGAGGTAATAGAATTAATGAGTGTCTTTGCCAAACATAGCAGGAACACTGAGTACACAATTAGGTCATGATATGAAACTGAAAAAACATAAAGAAAAATCAAATGGAAATTTTGAGCTAAAATAAATTTATATAATTTTTCTGTTTAATTTGTTTGTTAAATATGGACATGACACTAAAACAATAGCCAAAGAAAATTAAACAAATTGACTAGTGCATCTTCAAACTATCCTGTGCTAATATGAGTGGCAGAACAGTTAGTTCAAATATAATGATTTTGAATTAGAAATTTACTTAGTGACTTTTTTTCTCTTTTTATAATTCTTCTGTGGTAGCTCTTGTATGCTGAGGTTCAGAGTTCCAACCCTGAGTCACCATGCCTGCAACTGAACTGGGCTTTGCCCACTTTCTACCTGTGAGATTTTGCCTCACTTTCCTTGTCTGTAGAAAGGGAATAGGACAGCACCTACTTCAGGAGGTTCTTCTGACAAGTCAATAGGAGGGCAGCCATGGGGAAGGTGGACCTTGGGAGAGAGTGCCTACATCAATTCTACAAGTTTCCATCCAAATGGACACATGGTTAGAAGCCACAAGGAATGTTTCCAAGTGAACCCTTAAAAATCGGTTGAAAAAATATATTGCACATTGTTCAACATGACAAATGATTAGAATTTGAATATTCCAATCACTGATTTTGAAACATTTTTTCAGAGGCACCCACTTTAACTTTGCAAATGTAGGCAAACCAGGGGATACAGACTACCTGATGTAATGATCAGCGAGGGGGATGGTAGACAAATATTTTTCACAGTAAAAAACTTTGTATTTATTTGCTTCACTGGGCATTTTTTTTAAATAAGATTTGATCAAAGGTATGTAATAATAAAAGAACTAAAAACTCTACAGGATAAATGGAGTAAACATGGCTAAACAGTTAAAGTAGGTACTATTCAGGGAAAAATTCCCAAACTAGATAGTTCTCATTAATTTGGCATTCCTAGTAAGCACTAATATTGTTACAACCTTTGTCTTAAATGCACTCACTTACAGTTAGAGCTATACACTTAGTTTGAGGAATCATGATTTGTACGGGTAGAGAGGTTACCACTGGCTGACCACTGTTTTTAAAAGTAGAAACAATCAGACTGCTATTTCTTTAGTTTGAGTAATTGCTGTTTTTAAAAGTAAAGCAGGCATCAGTGACAGGAAAAATTGCAAAATCAGTGACTGGAAAAATTCATTTTTGACCAATTTATCATTTCAACAAGTTTGTTTTTGACTTATTCATTTGCAACCGTTTTTCCCAATTTGTCCACACTAGATCACCTGAGTTCCACATGGTAAGAACAGAACAGCTACATTTATTCCTGTCGCAATGGCAAGGCCCAGCCAAGAGCAGAGGCCCTGTGGTAGCTGGTTCCCCACAAAGGACCTGTTTGACATAAAAGGAGGACACTGACCCCTCTAGCTCTGAGTGTCTACAGCAAACACAGGAAAGGAACTACCCAGCCCAGAGGTGATCTCCCTGCCTCGACTGCCTCCTTCTCTGCTTCCCCTGTACTACCTCCCCTTGGGTGCTAGATACCTGAGGAAGCAAATAAAATGACACAGCATCTACATTGCTCCTTTTCTTTGTGACCAGGCCTGAGATCCTCAAGGAAGAACATGCCCAACTGTGGACAGACATCAGTTATGCTCTTTTTTCTGGGCACACATCTCGTTATTTGTAAAACCAACATGAAAAAGGAAGGAAAAGATGTCCTCCTGTGAAATCGACTTGCTTTAAGAAATGAGAAAGTTTTTTGAAAAAAGTCTTAAATTTGTATTTTACACTAGATTCAAATTATAGCACCTCTATGCATCGAGAACTAGTAGCAATGAAATGGTCATAATCCAATGTCAAGGACAACTATAGGAATAAGACTAACATAAATTAAAAATACACACTAGGCAGTAGAGGGCAAACTATAACAGAAAACAGAATGAATGACTTAAACAAAGGCTCATGATCAATAGAAAATGATAAAAAGAGTAAAGAACAGATAAAAAAATTTTAAAAAGACTGTCATTGATAATTACACATAAAATAAGAATACAGTAGAAGATGAAAAAAGATTTCACATTACTATGTACCAGGCTAAATTGTATATACTGGAGTATATTATTGGCTAAGTTTTTGAACCTAAGAGGAAAAAAAAATCAGATTGTCCTCCCCCCATAAAATGGTTGCTTATTTTGGAGAAAAAATTCTGTTTGTTATCTAATTTCCTTTCACACCCTAAATATTTATTTATTTATTTTTAAAGATTTTATTTATTTATTTGACAGAGAGAGACACAGCGAGAGAGGGAACACAAGCAGGGGGAGTGGGAGAGGGAGAAGCAGTCTTCCCGCTGATCAGGGAGCCCGATGCGGGGCTCAATCCCAGGACCCTGAGATCATGACCTGAGCTGAAGGCAGACACTTAACCGACTGAGCCACCCAGGTGCCCCATCACACCCTAAATATTTAAAGACAAGGTCCAACATATATACAATTTTGAAAGATAATTATTGTAGCACAAGAACTGTTTACACTGCCAAACTATAGTTCTTCCAGTATAGCGTTTGTCAAGCTACAGCCCATGTGCAATATCTGGCCCACCACCTGTTTTAGTAAATAAAGTTTTACTGCAACATAGTCACATCCATTGGTTTATATGCAACAGGACTGTATGGTCTGCAAAGGCAAATATTTACCATCTGGCATTTTACAGAAAATCTCTACCGACCCTTCATAAATTTGCTAGCCCCTGATAAAAATAAATAAACAGATAAAAATAATAATTCAGAAAGATCACCACACATTTATACTTCCCATAAAGGTATTATATAAAATAAATTTTGGGAAAAAAATCTGTAAAATATGGAATAAAATGTAGATAACTGTGATGTTACGATGAAACCTATGTATATGTAAAATTTTGAAGAACAGGGGAGGCTAACAGTATAATATACACTTACTGTTGAAAGCAATTGGGATAATGTATGTGAAAATGCTTTGAAACCGGGAACAAGCTAAACAAATTAATTGGATTATCACTAGCCACAAGAAGACCATTAATTAGAGGAATAACTAGTTCACAGTAGAGTGCCGTATAATTTAGTTGTTAAATCATAGTGCGGCAGTGGTTAATTTTACCTTTCCTTACTATTAATAACATGAATTTTAGTCTGGCTGTTCTGATTTCAAGCAACTGAGAACCAACCAAGCTAATCCAGTGGTTCTCAACCTGACTGTACATTAGAGTTACCTGGGAAGCTTTCAAACAAAATACCAGTGCCCTTCCCATACGCCAGACCCATTAAATCAGGACCTCCTGGTAATCTTTAAAAGCCCCCCAGATGCTTTTAATGTACAGCCACGTTCAAGAATTATGAGCAAACAAATAAGATAAAATAAATAACATAAGATAAATAAAATAAAATAAAATAAAATAAAAGCAGCCTATAATTTGAGTGGATATAGAGTAGGGAGGTGAATTTCATGGGAAGCTAAGAATAAGACTCACGTTAGCTGAGAGATTCATGGAAACTGGAACTAAGAAAGTTCCCACAGAGTATATAAGCACATAAATGTGACTCAGTCGCATTTCCCGTGTCAGCTTTTCATAGCCTGCTACCAACTGGCTTCTGCAAGTTTCTGTTCCTCCACAAATTGTTGGTCAATGGTTTAGATTTTTCAAAGGCCTCTGGCATCAATTCCTCCCTATGATAACATTTCACAGTAGTATTTTTTATTTTCCCATCCCTAATTCCTTCAGTTATCTTACTAAAACTAACCAATGAAAAATCTCAAGGAAAGATAGTCTATTTGAATCTGTTCATATTTCATAGTAGATTGTCGGTCACAGACCAGAGGTTGTTACTTACTAGGCATTGTTTTTAATTTTATGTCTTTGGTCAGGTAACAAGTGTTTCTGGCTGATGGGGAATAAACCAAATAGTGCTCGGGCCACAGGTAGGTGAAAGGGTGCTTGGCATCACTAATCACCAGGGAAATGCAAATCAAAACCGCAATGAGATATCACCTCAGTCCTGTTAGAATAGCTATTGTCAAAAATACAAGAAATAATAAGTATATATATATATGTATATATATACATATATATACACACACAAGTATATAGGTATACAGACACAATGGAATATTATTCAGCCTTAAAAAATAGAAATCTAGGGCACCTGGGTGGCTCAGTTGGTTAAGCGACTGCCTTCGGCTCAGGTCATGATCCTGGAGTCCCAGGATCATGACTCCCTGCTCGGCGGGGAGTCTGCTTCTCCCTCTAACCCTTCCCCCTCTTGCGCTCTCTCTCTCTAATAAATAAATTAAAAAAAAATCTTTAAAAAAAAATAGAAATCTTGCCATTTGCAACATGGATGGACCTTGAGGGCATTATGCTCATTGAAATAAGTCAGACAATGAAATATAAATACAAATATGATCTCACTTACATGTAGATTCTAAACAAAACAAAACTCATAGATACAGGGAAGAGATTAGTGGTTGCCAGAGGCAGGGGGTGAGGGTGGGTGAAATGTGTGAAGGGAGTCAAAAGGTATAAACTTCCAGTTATAAATAAGTTCTGGGAATTTAATATACAGCATGGTAACTACAGTTAATAATACCGTATTTTATATTTTAAAGTTGCTAGAAGAGTAAATCTTAAACATTCTTATCACAAGAAAAAAGTTGTAATTATGTGTGGTGATGGGTATTAACTAAACTTAGTTAAAATGGTGATCATTTTGCAAAATATACAAATACTGAATCACTATGTTGTATACCTGAAACTGACATTATATTAGTTCTTCTCTCCTCGTTTTTCTCTCATCTGTCTTTCCTTACTTCTTTCCTGGTTCCTTCCTTCCTCATTTAATATTTCCTTTCCCCTTTTATCCCTTCTCCCTCTTCCATTTATTCTTTTGTTCTCTCTAAACAAACAAACAAACAAAAACCCCTCTAACTATCCTTATATTTCTAACACATTTTGAGTGGAATTAGAATACTTAGTTTTCTTTATGAAAACACACAATAATATAAGGAAAAATTTTAAATAGCTAAAATATACCAGACATTAATGAAAATTAATACCCAATGTCTAATAAAACTAGTTTTTTTTTGTTTTGTTGTTGTTGTTTTGTTTTGTTTGATTCTCCACATTAGGCATATGGCCCAATCTTGTTTAGATAATTATTCTAAGTAGGATTCTTATATCAATTTAATATGGGTAATATTGCACAGTTAGTTCCTTTGAACTTTATAATGGTAAATCCTGATATTTACTACTTGATTTTCTTTTCACTGAATGCCTACAATGTATTTAGGAATGAAAATTTTCTGATTCAGTTGAAATAACCATTTTCTAAGCAACTTTTGTGAATTTCTTCATTACTTAGACCAGTCAAAAAGTTGTCATTTTGAAAACAAAATCCTTTTCTTCTCCCACTAAACTTTGTCAATCCTTTTTTTTTTTAATCTGTTAAACTTGGCAATGGTTTTCCAGATCTGCAGCTAAATTTATTCTTTTATACACGGTTATTTAGCATACTTGAATCAAAGGAACTAGACTATCATCCTAAAACAATGTACTTCAAAATAAATATATTGTGTTTGTCTCAATTTTTTATTTCCTGACAAATGTGTTTGGGATTTGGAAGGCCATTTGTCTTGCTGTAATAAACCATTATCTTGTCACAGGGGATAATTCCTTCCGTAGAGTTGTCTAAATATTTCCCAAGTCTTTTTTCTTTACTTTTTTTTTTTTTTTCACTTGGATAGCTTTGGCACTTAGATATTAAAATGAAATAGCAAGAAACTAAACATAATGGCTCATGTTTTGGCCTAGAATCAACACAAGCTCTGCAAGTGAGGTGCCAGTTCCTTCTTAATCATCGTTTGGAACACATTCAATATGCCTGACCAGAATAATTTGTTTAAAATCAAGTCACTGGCAAGAGACTCAATAATTTTGCTTCCTTTTCAAATGAGTTACATGGGATTTCTTAAACCTGAACAACACTTGTCTTTTATGGGCATGGTCTCTACCAAGTGATTAACCCATAAAGGATAGCATTACAGCAGGCAATCATAAAGGGCAATAAATTTTTGCTCAGTGATCTGTACCTGTCCCCTTTTGGGAGAAGTGAAAGATAAAGCAAAAGATATTTTGCCCATTTCTTAAGGTCACTTCATATATTAAACGCATCTTCTAATGCCTCATACAATCCTGCTATACTCCAGATCGTATCTCCAATTCTTCCCAAGAGCCCCAGACTTGATATCTCCAATTGATAGTCAAACAGACATCTCAAAGAATAACGCAGTCAAAATAAACCTCTTTGTTTTGTTTGTTTCGTTTTGAGAGGCAGGGTAAAGTAAGAGTCAAGAGCAGAGGTTAGCAAACTCTGGCCCATAGGCCCAATATTGCCCTCTGTGTAGGATATTTGAGCTAAGAGTGTTTTCTACAGATAAATATTTGCAGTCAATTTGATGATAGGGAACATTGGAATCAGTTTGTCTGAATTACATCTTAGTTTGACCATATGACCTAAGACCTGTCATGCAATCTCTCTCAATGTCTGAACTTCCTCATAGCATGTGTGCTTAGAAAAAAATGTCTATAAAGGCATATGCCTAAATGTTAATTATAATGTCTGGTGGAAAACTTACTGATGACTTTTTCTTTTTTCCATGTGATTTTTTGGGGGGAGAGGGGCATTTTCAAAAAGTTTCTGCGGTAAAGATGCAATATTTTATAGCATAAAGATGCTACTGAAATTATTAAGCAGTAAATGAAGGGTTTACAGGATAAACGTCCTTGGAGAAAGTGGATTAGCAACTTGGGAAAAGTGGTTTATATAAATATGTAAATATTACTTTAAGAAAACTTAGTTGTATATTTTATTTGTATCAAAGATGATTCAAATCTTCTGGGGAAACCATGCATGAAAACATGTGATTATAGTAGATAATTTAACAATTATTTTCAATTCATGGTAAAATATAGGAAGTCCAATATTAAGAAAAGGGAATATCTATATGTGGTATATATGCTATTATAAATGCTAAATAGTTGTACATCTGGAGTTTGTAATTCAAATCTGGCTTCTGCCATTTAATAGCTCTTATCTTAGAAAACTACGATTTATCTAAGATTCAGTTTACTTCTTTTTTTCCCCCAAATCAGGGAAAATACAGTACTTTCTTAATAGGGGTGTTCTGAAGCCTAAGTAAGATAATTCATGGAGAGATTTTAGCACAATGCCTGGGACATTAATGTTTAATTATCACTCAACAATTTATGTAAATTTATTCTATGTGTGTGTCTTTGTTTTCCAATGTAAGTGCAGAACAATAGCAAATCATAAAATTACATCGTTGAGCAGCAAACAATTATTTACTAGAAAATTATAAGGACCAAGTCCCTTAGAGTCGAAACTATCAGTTCAAGCGCCAGTTTTGCACTTTCTTGATTTATAACTTTGGAGACACCATTAGATTTCTTTTAATCTTAATTTCATTAAATCTATAAAATGAGTGCATATTAGTTGTTCTTCTTAAATTACAGTGTCAGAAAGCAAATTAGATAATGCAATAACCTTTAGATTATAAATAGTAGTAGCAATTTTAATTATGATTATACTTGGCAAATCTTAAAAGCAAGTTCATATTGCTAATGTCAGTAATCCAAATGTTAAATCCAAGGTTTTAAGGTTGCCCTCATCTGTTCTTTAATTTACTCTAGTCTACTAGAATCTGAAAAAAGTGGTCTTCAAAATCAAAATAATAAACCTGCTGAGATTACGAGAGCCAACACATTAATTGCTTTTTCACTTAATGTTATGCAGAAGCTTTCAGAGTGAGATCAATTCTGCTTCAGGCTGGTCTACTGCATCAGTCTGAGGGTTTATGACAAACATTCTAATCCCTCCAGGAAAAGAGTTCAGTGTGGGGGCCAGATGGGCATGATTAACCCTGCTTTGTTTGCAGCATTGCTAATTCTCAGATTAGTATAAAATATTATGTTCTTTCATATACCAAACCAACTCCCAAATATGATTTTCCATCATCTACCATTCGAATAACCTACCACACAACTTCTATCCATTAAATTCTATGAAACTATGATTCATTAGTCTGAACAATCATGAATTAATTGAACTAGCTTTTTCTCTCTTCATATATATCCAAACTAGTCACTCTGTGTTATCATCATTGCCTGATGAATAAATTGAACCCAAGTTGACTTTCAAAGTCATCTACACAGTACTTAATAGTTGATAGCTGTTAATGAACCAATTAAACAAAATATTTTATGTAGGCTCCTTCAGAATGTGTAAAGCACAAGTGACCTTATAAAGCATGGTAAATGAAAATAGCTAGTGTTCCAGGATATGCCTGTGAATGATGTGTGAGGGGAACAAAGAGATGAGAGGGGGTCCAATACATTTGTGTCATTGGTCATCCTTGGCTTGAATTAATCCTTGGAGAAGACCCACTTATTTTTTCCTGCATCGCATTCTGCATATTTACATTGTTGGCCATACCTCCAATCTGGTAAATTCCTGTTTGCATTAGGCAATAACTCCAAGATCTAAACCAAATGGAAACATCAGTATTTGAGTTTATTTTACTTTCTAAACTAGAATAATCAAAAAGCACATGGCAGGTAGAAAAGTAGATAAGAATTTCTCCATTTAAAATGCTTGAGACCTACATAACAAAGAGCTGTTCTCCGCACAGAAATGATAAAACTCAAGATTTGAGGAAAGGAACTAATACTTGCAACCTAATGCCATCAATTTAGAGCTAACAATAATTTTAATCAGCATTTAACCTGACTGAGTAACCTGATCTGGTAATTATTACAAGTTTTCCAACTCAGTGAAGCCCTATCTGGAAAATGACCTGGTTCTTCTGCCTACTCAATGAGTGTAGTGTTTATGCTGATACCTTAAAAACGAGGGGTGGACACAGGACTCAGACTGTAACTCAGTTACTCTCTTTTTCTCTCTCTCGTCTCTTTGTTCCCCTTTCTCTGTCTCTCTTTCTCTCCTCTCCCTAACACAGAATAGTCTTGGATCTTTCATGATGTCTTGTTGCCTCCAATGCAGTGCAGCTGGGGCAGGTGGCTTCCAGATCTCCAAAGCTTAATCACTCTTCAGCCTCATCACCCTGTGATGGTGGCACAAGATACAGAATTCTGCAGCACAGATGCTGGAAGGTAGAGGTGGGCCTTGACGGTCACTGTGAATTCTAGGCCTCTGACATTCTGACAATTTTTCTTCTGCGTTTAGTTCTTCTTGTCCTTTCCATGGTACCATAACCTGCTGGCCATCGTTGTGTTCACAATTGAAATCACAGTAAGATCTCCAAAGACTTGTTTTACATCTGTTGAGTTCATCCTATTTAGAATGACGTAATGGTGCCTCTTTAGCCTTGTGTATTTGCTAGCCATGGGGCCATTATATCATACGCTTCTATATTTCTACCAAATTATATGTACAATTACTGTTCTGGGAAAAAAAATATAAAACAAGAAATATAGTGTCTTCTTTTTTTTGGTAATTGCTTTGTCAATAGAAGACCTGTGTGTATTCTTTTCCAAATTATATTTTCTTCTCCAGAAGTCTTTGGAAGATGCAACTGAACATAAAGGGCAAATGTCATTCAAGTTCAAAACCAAAGCAACCCATTTTATAGCATACCAAAGTCTAATAACATTAAAAATTGTCCATTATTTTTGGTCAAAATTAAATTGAGCAGAGTTTGGAAACATTCCATTTCAAATACTGACGCTTAATGTCAAATGCTTGCTATAATAAACTAAAAATGCTGAATTTAAAACATGTTTACTCCTTCCTCATTGTTTTCCCCAATTCAATCAACTCCATTCTATGGTTACCGGAAATCTAGCACATGTCCCTAAAATAAAGATTACTGATGGCCTGGATTATTTTTCTGAAGAAGACTAAAGCTATTTGAAGGAAAATGGTTCAAAAGTAATAGTGAGAGCAACATTAGGCTGTGTGTGTGTGTGTACCCATACTTAAAGCATGCCTTTTAAGGAAGATTATAAGTTGTTCCTTTCTTTAATGTACTCATGAAATGTGGAAATGTAATTCAAAAGAAATACATTAGGAAAACAGTTAACATTTTTCATCTCAAAATTGATTCAGCTTTGGCTTAGAAAAAAGTTTGGGGAACTCTAATTTTATTCAGTAAGTACTCCCACCCTAGAAGATACTGCATAATCTTAAGAAAGCGATAACTGTAAAATAATGTGTTGCAACAGTATGATTATGTATTATTTAAAATAGGCCATCAGTGGGCAACCTCATAATTGGCCCTTTTGCTGCAGTACATACAGTAGAAATAAATCATCCAGGGCTACAGAGGAGGCTAAGAAAGAGTATCTTAATAACTTAATTTAAAAGTAGATTCAAAGTTGACATTTTCTCCCTCACTGAGAGTTTCAGGCAAATTGTGACAGAAGACACAGATATAAATCCTTTGAAAGTCACCTGCCAAAATAATTTCCGAGAGCAAAGCTATCAGCCACATTTTTCAGGCCACTGAAGTATGTGCATACTTTAGAGAGAGGACCATCTTATCTGCAAACAAGGTTATGCTTGGTCACTCGAGCCAGAAGTGTATTGTTCGGCACAGTTCTCCCACAAGATGAATGGCATCTTAGATTTGCTTGATGCCTTTTCTTCATAATTCTCTAAGGAGTATATGCCTATAAAATTATCCAGCCCTTTGGGGAAAAAATTGTCATAGACAAAGGAAACTTTTGAATATTCTATCTGGGCTATACTTTCTTGGTACTTCCCACTGCCTTTTCATTTTGGCAGATTTAACCCTTTCTTGGAGACCTACCTAAGATGTCACCTACATTCTGAAACCATTCAAGCACAAACAGTCCCAAAATATTCTATGATCTGATAAAACTTTATAATTAATGTTGATTAATGTTATAATACCCATTGCATGTTCATTTAACACATATTAACACCTACAATAATAATTCATAAGATTAATATATTTTAAAGATTTATTTATTTGAGAGAGCAAGAGAGCACAGGGTTGCAGGGCAGGAGAGGGAGAGAGAGAATCTCAAACAGATTATACACTGAGCACAGAGTCCCACATGGGGCTCGATGCCATGACCCTGAGATCACGACCTGAGCCAAAATCAAGAAGCAGATGCTTAACCAACTGAGGCACCCAGGCGCCCCCCATAATATTATTATTTTGTTGAAAAACTCTGTGAACAGTATTACAGTGGGCAATTTGTAAGCATTATTTCTTTTAATTCTCATCAATATCCTTTCAAGTGTTACTACTCTTATTCAACAGGGAACTTAACTATTATTTACCGACTCCTAACTAGGTGGCAGAACTGCTTTTCTACACAGATCTGCTGGAATTGGAGCCATAAATTTTTTTCCATCTTTTTATTAATTCCCAGTGATGGAACCAGAAGTCAAAGAGATAAAACACAGTCCTTGCCCCCAGAGAATTCACATGATAAGAATGGAGATTAATTATGAAAACTATATTTAAAATACAATGTAAAATTAATGCACGACCTGCTCTTTGTTGACCTTTTTTTTTTATTATTATTGGGTTTTACAATCTTCAGCATCTCATCTTTCCCATAGAGGATGCTAAATACATGTTTGCTGAATGAGTAAATAAATACTACTATATGCTACTAAATCATATTTTGTAACAACATAGTCTGACAGAATAACATTCTGGATTACATGAAATGAAACCACATATAATACTGGGAAAAGCCTGGGGCTTTGATTCAGGAGAAGCAGACTCAGTAGCAAGGGGGTGGGGTGAAACACAGGAACAAAACATCTGGCTAAAGCTCAGTGAATTCCTGGTCCCAAGCCAAGAGCCTCTGTTAATCTTATCATATGATTCTCTTCCCATTTGATAACAGAAAGGAATTTATTCCCAACTCACCTATCAACCATTTGCATGGTTGACATAAACCCTGAGCCTCTATTTTATATTAGTAAAAAGAAAAAATGATGCTAGCTTTATGTAATTCATATAAATTAAATCATAAGTATAAGATATTAACTATAGCTCCTGGCACGTAGTTAGTGCTTAATAAATGTTTGTTTATGTGAAATGAGATCTAATAGATCCTTCCTATACAGTCTGACCATCTCTATAAAGTAAATCGCAGGTGTTATGAAAGAAGATAAAGCTTTTCAAAGCTGGAGAAAAAGGGTGTAGTGAAGCTTTCTCTCTTGGATTCCACAATGCAAACAGTAACAACATGCACAAGTGAAAGGCAGAAGAGCACCCTGGTTAAGAGCTCAGATGCTGAGTTAAATTGCTTTTCTCAAACCCTGGCTCTATCAATTACTATTTCGTAACCTTCAATATGTTACTTAAATTTTTATGTCTCAGTTCCTCCATCTATGAAAGCGGGTTAATAGTGTAGTACTGGACCTGCCAGTTCTGTTGTATGAAATGAATAAAACAAGGCAAGGGCTCAGAACAGCACTGGCATGTAGTAAACACCTTAAAGACGGGAGACTAATGGGCATCATCTTTTTGGGGACAGCCACCTGTAGCCATAGAGTCATGCTCTGAAGTTCAAGTTCTTTCACTTGATTCATTTTAAAGTTCAAGCTGTGACAAGAGTCACTAAGGCACAAAGGAAGTATATTAATGGATGGGAATAAGGATCTTAATGTGAAAGCTTGACACCCTTTATTGGAGCATCTACTGTGATTAAATACTAACATGAAAAAAATTGGAAGGCTCTTTTTGTCATGCAGGCACTTGATATGCAGACAAATGCAAAAGTAAATATAAAAGGGATGTATGAAATATTAAAATAGCATGAAACCACTGAAGATGGGCATTTTATAACAAAAAGAATTAAAGAAGATGTGCTATTTAGGTTGCAACTTGAGGAATTACTAAGGGTTTTCTCAAACAAGGATGACTTGTAATAATGTGAGTGTATAGTGTGTCCATTACAAATGTCTGGCTCACAGGGTGAGTGGAGGCTGAATTCCAGCCCATGATCTGATTTAATCACAAACATATGAGCCTTGCCTGAGTTCTCCTGAGAAGAGCGTGAAATTCCAAATTTACTCAAAGGCAATATATTGGGGTGAGAGTGGGTGGGTTGCTGAAATTGCTGGGTAATCTGATAACTATGTTCAACGTTTTGAGGACATGCCACAACATTTCCCATACTGGCTGTGCCATTGTGCATTCCCACCAGCAATGCCTAAAGTCTCCAACTTCCCTGCATCTCCATATAGTCAACATCTAAAATTTCCCTTTTTTTTATTATAGCTATCGTAGTGGGTGTGAAGTGGTGTTCCTTTGTGGTTTTAATTTGCATTTCTCTAATAATGATGTTGAAGCATCTTTTCATGTGTTTTTTGGCCATGTGTAAGTCTTCTTTGGATGTCTATTTGATTCCTTTGCCCACTTTTCATTTGGGTTGTCTTTTTTTTAATCATTGTGTTATAATAGTTTTTGGTACATTCTGGATTACATGCATCAAATATATGATTCCATTATAATTGTAATTTGGCATCAACAGGACTGGAAACATTACCATTCTGGGTGTTTTTCACTGCCTGTTGCAACACAATCCTGAGAAATAAGCAAAGTGAATGTCTGTTGGGAGATAATCTGAATTTAACTCCATCTTTTCCTAATTCTTATTAATAAGATAGGAGGAAGAAAATAATAGAGAACATATAAATCTCTCAAAGAGCTTAAGAAAAAATCCTGAAAATGAGAGGAACTTCTAAAAGATAAAATGCAGGTAAGAAAGGATAGAAGGTGGGAAGAATTAAAGGCTTCACTGTTTATTGAGTAAAGAAAGGAATACTCAGTTGAAAAAAGTACCCCTAGATAATAAGCCAACAACTTCTGATTAGGATCATTGGCACCAATAAAAAAAGAAGGGCTTTAACAAAGGGTGATGGGGAGGTGGGGTGAGGAGTTATGTACTGATACAATTAAATTTTTTTTTTTTTTTTTTTTTAGAGAGAGCGTACTAGTGGTGGGGTGGGGAGGAGGTGTGGGGTGAGCAGAGGGAGACAGAGAGAGAATCTTAAGCAGACCCCACACTCAGCACGGAGCCATGACACGGGGCTCCATCTCATAACTCTGAGATCATGACCTGAGCTGAAATCAAGGGTCGGGCACTTAACTGACTGAGCCACCCAGGTGCCGCATGGTACAACTAACTAAAGTTTTAAAGCATCTCTTAAAGATCAGATGAAATATTGTAGAAAAAAAGGTCTATGAATTAGAAGACTGTTTATTGCTAAAAGACAACGGATTTTTGTATCTTGATCTTATATTCCACAAACTTGCTGAATTCACTATTTTACCTAAGAGGGTGTGTGTGTGTGTGTGTGTGTGTGTGTATCTTTTGGGTTTTCTATACGTAAATTATGTTATCTGCAAATAGAGATAGTTTTATTTCTTCCACTCCAAATTATATTGTATTTTATTTTATTTTCTTTCCTGATTGCCTTGATGAGAACCTCCAATACAAATTACAAGTGAGGAAAACAGACATCTTTATTTTTTCCTGATCTTAGGGGAAAAGCATCCAGTCTTTCACCATTAAGTATGATATTAGCTGTGTGTTTTTTGTACAAGTATTTTATCAGGTTGTTGGGTGTTCATGAATAAAACTTGAGTAGAGAGGGTATTTGATTTTGTCAGTTTTCCCACATCTATTATAATGATCATATGGTTTTTGTCCTTTAGGCTATTGACATGGTATATTATATTGATTAAATTTCAGTTTGTTGAATAAACCTTGCAATCCTAGGATAAATCACGCTTGATCATACTATATGATCTTTTAGATATTGCTGGATTTGGTTTGCTAGTATTTTGCTGGTGACTTCTGCATCTAAGGGATATTAATAAGTTGTTTTTTGTTTGTGTGTTTATGTCTTTGGTTTTGGTAATACTGGTCTCATAGAATGAGTTAGAAAGCATTCCCTTTTATTGTTTGGAAGAGTTTGAGAAGTATTGGTATCAATTCTTTAAACATTTGGTAGAATTCACTGGTGAAACCATCTGGTTCTGGGCTTTTCATTTTGGGAAGTTTGATTTCATACTCAATCTCTTTACTTGTAAGTTTATTCAGATTTTCTATTACTTTATGGGACTGGTTTTGGTATTTTGTATCTTTAAAGAGATTTGTCTGTTTCTCTCAGTTGCCTAATTTGTTGATGTTTAAGTATTCACAGTATTCTTTATAATCCTTTTTATTTCTCTAAGCTTGGTGGTTTTATCTTCTATTCCATGCCTGATTTTCATAATTTGAGTCTTCTCTCTCTCTTTTTTCTATGTCAATCTAGCGAAACATTTGTGAATTTGGTTGATCTTCTCAAAGAACCAACTACTGGTTTTATTGATTTCACTACTGGTTTTCTGTTAACATTTGTTTTGTTTTTTTTGCTCTAATCCTTATTAGTTCTTTCCTACTATTTACTGTGTTTTACTTACTACCCTTTTTCTAATTTCTTAAAATTAGGCAAAATTAGGTTATTGATTTGGGATCTTCTTTTTTAATGTAGGAGTTTACAGCTGTACATTTCTTTCTGAATACTGCTTTTGCTACATAATTTTTATGTTATTTTTTTCATTTTCATTCATTTTAAAGTATTTTCCAATTTTACTTGCAATTTATTTTTTGATCATTCATTAATCAGCGGTTTGTGTTTAATTTTCAGGTATTTGTGACTTTCCCAAATTTCTTTATGTTATTTCTGATTTTATTCCACTGTGGTGCCAGAACATCTTTGTGTTGTTTCAATCATTTAAAATTTATTGAGACTTGTGTTTTTGGGGTACTGTATTGTCTATCCTGGAACATCCATGTCCATTCAAAAATAATACGTATTCTGCTCTTGTTGGGTAAAGTGTTCTATACATGCATTTTAGGTGTAGTTGGTTCATAGTTTTCTATTTTCTTGTTGATATTCTCTTAATTGTTGAAAGTGGTCTAGTGAAGACTCCAACTATTATTGTTTATTTTTCACTTCAATCTGTTAGTTTTTGCCTCAAACATTTTGAGGGCTCTGGCTAGGTGAACATGAATTTATAGCTGCTATATATTTTTGATCTAACAGTTTGCTGTTGCTGCTGCTTGTTGAAGTTGTTTATTTAGTGACTTTTCTGCATTAATTCTGTAAAGTCTATTTTTTGTTTTGTCAGAAGTGGCCACTGTTGTTTCTAAATGTGTTAGTTGGCTAATCAGTAGACAGATTTTCTTAAATACCTGCAACCAATAAACTTCCCCGGCTTTGCCAATGGTCTCTGTGTGCTTGTTGAGGTTTGCCTTTAATAATCAACCAGCTACCTCACAACTCTGGTTCAGCCTTCACTTGCTGGTTGTGCAAAGCCTCATAGTCAGTGGGCAATGCAACCTTAGGGTCTTCTTAAATCTTTCCTGAGCATGTTCACAGTTCTATACATACGGCTGGTTTCTAGATTCCCAGGAATATGTAGTAGTTTTTCAAGCTTTTTGGTTATTCTCTGCTTTGTCCCAACGATATGCCAGGCAGTTGCAAAGTTTAAAATAATTGCTTGTAAAAGTTTTTGGACACACCCCTTGGGAAAAGCTTTTAGTCTTGGCAAGCTGGGGTGAGGTTATATAAAGACAATCTTTCTGCGTAGAGACTCCTAGATAACCACCAGACAGATCGGGTAACAATTCTTAGGGAATGAGGCTTTGAAAGAACTCAGGTTCTTTTCTGCTCCCTCTAGTTCCTAGAATGCATGCTGTTTTATTTTTATAAAGACTACTGCTGAGCTTGAGAACAGGGGATGGGACTAGGGTGAGATAAAATGCTGCAAAACTCACTGTAATTATTAACAGTTTGCCATTTTTTCTTGAATAAATGCTCCATGAGTTGAGGCAAGCCTTTGGTTAATTTCAAGAGTCTTAAAAACATTGCTTTGAAAAAAAAATGTTGCTTTGAATAATTTTTGCATTGAGTTTTTTACATTTTATTTCATTTTATTTATTTATTTGAGAGAGAGAGAGAGAGAGCACAAGTTGGGGGGGTGCAGAGGGATAGGCAGATTCCCCACTGAGCAGGGAGCCTGACAGCAGCTTGATCCCAGGACCCTCAAATCATGACCTGAGCCTAAGTCAGCTTAATTAACTGAGCCACCAAGGCACCCCTGCATTGAGTTTCTGAGTTGATTTTATAAAGGGACAAATTTTCAGAGGTCCTTACTCTGCCATTTTCACTGATGTCACTCTATATAGAATATTTTAAAGATAAACTACAAATGACCAAACTACATATTAAAAATATCCAATCTTTCTATTATGCAAAAAAAGCAAATTAAAAGAATACTATTAATTTATCACTAAAATTTTGTTTTTTATGTACTCATTTTACTGTTTTTATTATTTTTTAAAAATTGTACAACTGCATCTTTAAAAAAATATTAGTAAAAACTAAATTTTTTAAAGAACAGTTTTAACATGCAATGATTATATTTCTTCAGAATCTAGTGGCTTTAATACTATCCAGAGCCTAGGGATTACTTTCTGTGCATGTCTAATATTTTATTCTCATTTTTTACTCTAGAGGTCACATTTACTATAGGAATAGTGTACATAGGTAAATACAGGTGTATAAAGAATTTTTCACAAAAAGTCTTGAGGAGACCTATGCCTTCAAGACCAACAAACCTTAACAAATGATATAAAAATGACATATGCAATCCCACTGTGAACTTTATAATCTACATAATTGCATAACTTGAGCTTTGATTTTCTTGTGATCAGAATGCTCCAACAAGGGCGCCTGGGTGGCTCAGTTGGTTAAGCGACTGCCTTCGGCTCAGGTCATGATCCCGGAGTCCTGGGATCGAGTCCCACATCTGGCTCCCGGCTCAGCGGGGAGCCTGCTTCTCCCTCTGACCCTATCCCCTCTCATGTTGTTTCTCTCTCTCTGTCAAATAAATAAAAATAAAACAAAATCTTTAAAATAAAAAAAATAAAAAAATAAAAAGAATTACAAATCTTTGGGGCGCCTGGGTGGCTCAGTTGGTTAAGCGACTGCCTTCGGCTCAGGTCATGATCCTGGAGTCCCGGGATCGAGTCCCGCATCGGGCTTCCTGCTCAGCAGGGAGTCTGCTTCTCCCTCTGACCCTCCTCCCTCTCATATGCTCTCTCTCTCTCATTCTCACTCTCAAATAAATAAATAAAAATCTTTAAAAAAAAAAAAAGAATGCTCCAACAACAAAAATTTCTCCAATCTAAACTGTTATTGATATATTTATATATTGCACTGGTTTTTAGAAATGCTTATTAAATTTTTTACCTATGTTATTTTAGTACAATTCAATGAAAGTTGAAAATACATTAATGATATAAAAACAGCTTTCCAGTATTTCAAATATTCATTTAACTATTATGCCCAACCCTAAGCATTAAATGTAATAGAGTTTACTGTATTAGAATATTTCTCCTGAATTCTCCTCAAGACAAGGAAGATGAGAAATAAGGAATTAGTTATAACTACAGCTCTTATAGTGGCAAGAAAAGAGAAGCAGAGATTTATTCCTACAACATGAATTAGGCTTGAATAGGACTTTGTTAAATATCTCAAGTTCTAACCATACAAAAATAATAAACAGGTAAAATAAATCCAAAAGTAGTTGTTTATGACATTTATTACTACTTACTGAAGAGTTTGTCCCCATTCATGAGAATAATAGAGTTCAAGAATATCATACAGTATTTCTTGCTGATAAAGAAAGAAACCTTCAAATGGGTTACAAAATCTAACATCTGTAAAACAAAGTGAAAGAGGCTGCTGTCTAAACTTTGTGTATGTGCCGCTGATACTATATGCCGGGCAGCACTGGGCTGGTTGGTGATTCAGAGTATGAGAACTGACAGGCATTTGAAATTTTAACTTGGCACTACTTTTTCATTTTAGTTCATTAGTTCATTTAGTTCATCACTGACCTATGTGATTGCTTTTCTCCTCTAGCTAACCCCTCAAAAACTGTCACTTCATTTTGCCTTCTCTGGAAAACTCAGAGCTGTAAAAATGTTTAAAAGATTCAAAACTTTCTATCCCATGCCATCGGTTTAAAAACATCAGATTAGGACCGAACGGCTCCTGTCAACAGAATAACAATAGAAAAAATTAAATCAACTAATTACAGTACAAACTATATTTAAAAATTATAGGTTCATCTCTTCCCACTGAGTGGGCTTCACTGAATACCCAGCTGACTCATGTTGCCATAGTTATAAACCAATTATTCAGCAAGTTTTTCCTCATAATTGAGGCATTATTTCCCGGAAAACAACTGATGGCCTAAACACATTAATATATTTGATTTCAAAATAGATGAATCCAAAGATTTGGAGCATATGATTTTTAAGATTACAAATCCCATGTGGTTTACCAAAGACTGCTTTACCAGTCCCTTCCACAATCTCCAAAGTTTATGATTTTCTCAGTCACCCTGCTACTTGCATTTGTCAGGTCATAATAGAAGATTTTGGAAGATGATGGTTTGTTAGGACAGAAACCACCACTACCGGTCTGCACTAAAGATTCTAGAGGAGGGCAAAGAAAATGGATCACAAATATTCTGGTTTAAATTTCATTATGTAACAATTTTTTATAATGAACTTAAATAGAAATTTAATATATAAAATATAATAAGTATTATTTATTTATTACTGAAAAGTTTTATAACACAGAAAAGCATAAAGAAACAGGAATTTATCCTTAAGCATATAAGTCCTTGCTTCCTGCAGTGTGGTGCTCAGAATAGCAGCATCACCGGGGCACCTGGGTGGCTCAGTCATTAAGCGTCTGCCTTCGGCTCCGGTCATGATCCCAGGGTCCCGGGATCGAGTCCCACATCGGGCTCCCTGCTCGGCAGGAAGCCTGCTTCTCCCTCTCCCACTTCCCCTGCTTGTGTTCCTGCTTTCGCTATCTCTCTCTCTGTCAAATAAATAAATAAAATCTTAAAAAAAAAAAAAAGAATAGTAGCATCAGCATCTCCTGGGAAATTGTTAGGCATGCATATCAGTCTACATCCCAAACTAGCAAAATCGCAATCTGTTTTTAAACAAGATCCCCAGTGATTAATGTGCACATTATGGCTTATAAAACACTGACTTAGAAGCAACTACTGTTGAAATTTTGGTGGGTATCTCAAGTGGTTTTTCCCACCAATACATTATAGTTTATGTATTCATACAATTTTACGATATTATGTTATAAATATTTCCTTATGCCATTAATAATTAATCAATATTATTTTTTAATTTTATTATTAAATATGACATAGTTATTGCAAAAAAATTTAGTAAAATAAGCCATAAATTGAAAACTACCCAATTCTTTTCACCTAGTGTAAAATTTTGGTGCATAGTCTTCTAGCCATATAATCTTTTTAATATATTATTATATATTATACATAGAATATAACATTATATAGAATGTAAAGTCGTTTAACATGGTCATTTTAATGGCACTTTTCTTGCCCTTATGTACTTCATTTCTATGCTATAATACATTCTATGAACATGTTTCCAATATTATGTCCCATAATTATTAGCATTTCTTATTCTTCCCTGGAGATTGAATCCCAGTGTATGAGTATCATTTTTTTACACTAAAAATTGATTTTTAGTTTTGATTTCCTTTTCTCATTGATCTTTAAATCCATTGTGAAAGGATAGTATGAAGGAATAAATGTGTAACATTGTGGGAAAATATTGATTCTAGTTTCACGTTATAAAGGAAAATTCTTTTTTTTTTATATATCATTCGTCTCTTTCTGCCTATATTTATATGTTTTTTTTTCTTTTTACAATAACTAAAAATTAGCCATGGCTAAATATGTGACCTTCAGCAAAGATTTTTTTTTTTTTTCCTAGGAATCTCATGAACCATTTTTTGTATAATTATTGTCTTTTTTTTCAGCCAGGAGCATTTTGTTCAATATAAATGATCTTACCATTCATATTTGTGAGAAATATGTTCTTAACTAGCTCTACATTATTTTTCTTATGGATATCTTACCATGTGTACATCAGTACTTCTCTTCCAATATGAAAACCTCTATAAAACCTTTGCCATTCATATCAATAGCTCAATATTGTGTCTATTTTATCTTTCATTATCTTCAATGCAATTTTTTAAAAACATTTTTATTTATTTATTTGACAGAGATAGAGTGCACAAGCAGGGGGAGCAGCAAGGAGAGGGAGAAGCAGGCTCCCCGCTGAGCAGAGAGCCTGATGCGGGGCTCCATCCCAGGACCCTGAGATCATGACCTAAGCAGAAAGCAGACGTTCAACCGACTGAGTCACCCAGGCACTACCTTCAATGCAATTTTAAATGTTCTTTTTTTTCAATGTTAAATGTTCTAATGCATATTTTAGTTTCCCCAAATTCACCTTTATCTGATTCTCTTTTCATTTTGTCTTGTTGTCTTATCATCTCAACATTTATACTGTATTCAAATATAGATGATCCATTTCTTTTTTTTTTAATTTTTTAATTTTATTTTTTATTTATTTATTAGAGAGAGAGAGAAACAGCATGAGAGGGGATAGGGTCAGAGGGAGAAGCAGGCTCCCTGCTGAGCCGGGAGCCCGATGTGGGACTCGATCCCAGGACTCCGGGATCATGACCTGAGCCGAAGGCAGTCGCTTAACCAACTGAGCCACCCAGGCGCCCAGATGATCCATTTCTAACCAGCCTTTGTTAACATTGTTGGTGTGTGATATGCATTTGTTCATACAATCTGTGTCCTTGGGCCTGGTTCAAATTTGCTGCTGGAAAGTGTATTTTTGTTCACAGTCCCTTGAATACTTCCCACTGTTGAAACTGACTTTATCATGTAGGAATTAGCAGTAATAAAACGGCATGCTCTCTTTCCCTACTGTTTGGAATTACAGAAACTCAAGGCTAAATATTCTTCATTCTGGACTTTTTATTGCTGTTCTTAAGCCAATAGTACTTTATTTCTGGTGATTAAATTTCCAAGATTGCACTTACCTCAATTTTTCCTACCCAGCTGATATCTACCTATGTATCTATTTACCTACCTATCCATCCACCCAACCAGCCAGCCAGCCAGCCAGCCAGCCAGCCAGCCAGCCAGCCAGCCATCCATGTCTGGATGGACGGATTTTATAGCTGTGGATTATATCATCAACTGGAAGTGGAAAGAGAAGTCCTGATTTTGAACAGAGGGAAGGAGGGCTATCGTAAAAATTAGCCCTAAACATTAGAATGACAGCAGGTCAATTGTTACAGATAGGAACTTTCTAAACTAAGAGGCAGAAAAGCTGAGAATGGATCTTCCTATAATTCCTAGTTGGCATTGCAAAAGTGTGCCAGCATTTGAGTTAATCAGATAAGTTCCATCAAGTTATGGTTTAAAGCAAAACCAAATACACCAGCAGAAGTTTGACTTAAGTTTGGCTTTTTTTCAGAACCTAATGAGATTTTGCTGTTTTCTACATTTCAGTATTTCAGTGAAAGTATGGGTGATGACATATCTAGACTGCTAGCTAGTTATCAGTTTAAAGCAGAAACTATGGAAACCAGATCAACATTCTTGCATCAAAATTAATTTCTTTTATTATATTGTATTACCGTTAGTGATGCTTTCCTACAGAGTAGAGAATAGGTGAGATGCCCCTGCCAATACATGGTAAATCTGAAGTTGAAACAAACTAACATGATGAAGTATAGATAGCATATCCTTCCAAAACTTTACCAGAGACTGAGTTTTGAAAGAACAGTGTTTGACAGAAAAGTTAGGCTTAATTACAAATAAGCCAGATTCTCTGTCAGTTTATTAGTCTTGATAAGGAAATCAGCTTTTATAATTTTTTAAATTTCTTCAGATTAAATACAGCCTGGGGCTTATATTTAATTTTTATTTCACAAAAATTCATGACATGTTTCACACTGACTAAGAGGATATGGCTAAGGTGGCAGGAACACAAAATACTACTTACGATACCATTATAAACCGGTCATGAAAGGCATTGTATGTTGTTCTCTCATACATGCAAATAGGATTCAAACGTGATAATAAGAGTCACAATTTAAAACTAATTTTCAACTTTGTTTTCAATGCAGTGGGATGAGAAGTTAAGGTGGTCTCTCAGAGGGTCATTCTCAAGTCTGATGCAGATTCCTTTCCAAGAACTGTTCCCATGTATTTCAGAACTTTTTTCTAGCACTATGTTGATCAGTGAGGCTTCTGACATTTACATAAAGCAAAAAGGCATTTTCATTCTCTCAGAGCCATTCTTCAAAGAGAAAGATGCTGCAGCGAGGGGAAACATTAATTAGAAGCACATCTAACATAAATGGCTTGTCACTGAGTTACAATACTCACCAGAACTCACACTGTCCTTGGAAGACAGAAAAATTCCTTCAGTGCTTGGGTTTAATTTGAGAAGTTAACTACTTTAATTTATAGTGATACATATTATGCACAGGCTGCAATGTATTTGTATATTTTAAATAGTTTAAAGAATATTTCATCAAATGAATCCCTAATGGAATGTAATTTAATTCACAAGTTGAAAAATGGGATAACAGTTTCAGCCCCCATCACTCTCCTAATGCTTGAAGTGTAGCTGGAGAATAAAACAAGCAGTGCATAAAGAACAGATATTATAGTAACAACTGTCATGATAATGAGAAGGATACACTGTAGTGTTTCTGCTTATTTATAACAAATGAGCATGAATATTTTTTTGTTTCTTGGGGGGATAGTATTAATTCTTTTTGCTACATTGAAATGAAGCATGGGTAATGTCACTGAATGTGTGTCTAAATGACCTTAAAATGTTACATTAGTAGAAATGATAGGATAAAAATCACACAAATGGACATAATATTTATATTGCCCATGTTTGCTAGTTTTAAGTTGTATGAAATTGAGATAACTCTCTCATTGTCTAAATTATTCATGAATGGCTACTTTATCTGTAAAAGGAGGCTTTAAGAAAATAGATTGTGTTTTCTTATTATTCGATCTACAACAGATTTGAAAGTACCAAAATTTCCATCAGTTTATCTCTTGACTCAAGAAACAGGTTTCTGGGGCACCTGGGTGGCTCAGTCGTTAAGCATCTGCCTTCGGCTCAGGTCATGATCCCAGGGTCCTGGGATCGAGTCCCATGTCTGGGACTGCGAGGAGCCTGCTTCTCCCTCTCCCTCTGTCTCCCGGCTTGTGCTCTCACTCTCTCTCTGTCAAATAAATAAATAAAATTAAAAAAAAAAAAAAAGAAACAGGTTTTCTCCCCTCGATGAAGAGAGAAATAAATGATAATGAGGTTGGGCAACAATAAAATGCAGCAACTCTAAGACAGGCACTGCTACTATTACAATCACTTCTCTTCCCCAATAGATTATTTGTTGACTAGTACCTAGATGGTCTGAAAAGTATAATGTATTTTCCTGTGCATTAGTATGTATATCGAATGTATCACAGTATGAAAAACATTTATAGAAATAGAAAAGAGCGTAACTCTATATGGATTTATGTGCATAATATAAGGACTTCTTTTCAAACATGTAGCAAGTCACCTTATCACACTTATAATAGAAGCATCAATAAATTGTGCGGCAGAGTCCACTGTGACATAAATCCATATACTTCTTGTTTTTAAAGATTTATTTTTTTAAATTTATTTTATTTATTTAGTTAGAGAGAGCACAAGTGGGGGGGGGCGAAAGGAGGGAGAGAGAATCTCTGCACTGAGTACAGAGCCCAAAGCTGGGCTCGATCTCACGACCCTGAGAATATGACCTGACCTGAAACCAAGAGTCAGACGCTTAACTGAGTGCACCACCCAGGTGCCTCCATATACTTCTTAAATAACTATAATCAACCTGAAAATGTGAGATGAGGAAATGTGGCTGGTACTAGCTTATTTCCAGTGTAGGAATATGATAAGTCTTACTACTACATCCTAAGAGATACCACAGATCAAACATGTCAGGGATGTTTTCCAGTTCTTCCAGGAACCATGGAATTAGGTCAGAAACTTTGGAAAATTCTGATATGATGTGAGACATAGATATTAGATATTTCTAACTCTCCAGAACTGCCTGTGGGCCAGAGTGGAAAACCCAAACTACAAAGGATCCTTCTCACCTATATACCCCAGGCACAGCCCACGATCTTGGAACTTACTGAGACCACTCCAATGTACAAGATCCAGAAGGACTACTAGTAGCATAAACATGGCTTCTCTGAGATTATAAAGACTGGGAGTTATGAGTGATCATCCTAATAAAAATCCAGAGTATGGTTTTGGGGAGTAAAATACAAGTTTCTTTGTGTGCCTTTATATGTGTAGAATGTACTCAGTAGCCTCTAAAAACAATACATTGACCAAGATCGAAAGACCTTGCATTTTGATTAATGAGAAAGTTACATGGAGCACATTTGTAGTACTTAGTATATGTCAAATAATTAATCTTCACAGCCCTCTGTAACAAAGGAAGCACTGAATTTTTAAGTGAAGACAGAGAAACACAAATAAGTAAAATGATTTGCTACCTTCTATTTTCGTCAGGAGGCTTTCTAATCCCATTTTCCCAATCCTTATAGTTCATGAACTACAGATTTCACTTCCTTTTAGAAATAGTTGAGCTAATCTTTTGATTGTCTAAAATCAAGATTTTCTTTGTGATTTTACATGTTTACCTTTTGTTATAAGGCAGTGAGTGAGTAACCCTGAGATTAACAGTTTTTGTTGTTGCTATATATACCCAAGAACCATCTGAGATTTCTTTAAGAATTCTTTCATTTAATATCTCTGTATCTGCTGCAAACTGATCCAACAGGAACTGGCATTGTTGAAGTAGTTCTAAGTATTAGCTTCTAATGTCATTATTTTCTTTCATATCCAGGTGCTTTTATTTATTTATTTTTAAAAATATTTTTATTTATTTTTTTCCAACAGAGAGAGAGACAGCAAGAGAGGGAACACAAGCAGGGGGAGTGGGAGAGGGAGAAGCAGGCTTCCCGCAGAGCAGGGAGCCCAATGTGGGACTCAATCCCAGGACCCTGGGATCATGACCTGAGCTGAAGGCAGACGCTTAACGACTGAGCCACCCAGGCGCCCGATCCAGGTGCTTTTAAAACAAGAACAAGGAAAAAGAATTTTCTTATGAAAGACTATATATGTATTTTTTATATAGTATGTATATGTTATACATAATATTTTATGTATATATTCTTATACATATTGTGAAAATAAATAAAGGAAGCCTCACTTAAAATGGAGTTGGGAAACCCTGAAGGGGGAGCTCTCCTACCAGTAAGAAGCATACCTGGCATTCCCCAACAGGAAAAGAAGCTTTTTTTTACTTCCTCCAGCAGGAGGGAAGAATTTCTCTTTGCCTAGCAACAGCCCAGCCAGTGAAAAGCTGCCCCCACCCTGAAATCGGCAGAAACAGCCCCTCTCAGCTTCCTCTTTCCCCCAATAAAAGCAAGCCCCTTTCCTGTGTTCTCTGAATTTGCCTATGGTTCACCATACTTTGCGAGTCCCAAGTTGCAATTCGTCTGCTATTCCAGAATAAATCCATTTTGCTGGTAAAATATCTGGATCTTCTTTTAAAGTCAACAATATTTCTATCTATCTATCTATCTATCTATCTATCTATCTATCTATCTATCTATCTATATCATCTATATCTCCCAGTGCACTGCTCCGTGGTCCTGCAAATGTCAAATGACAGAGGAACTAGTAACAAAGCAGGATAGAATAACAATGTTGCCTGAGCTGGCCTTGTTCATCATTTATAATAAACTATCTATTTTTTCTAATCAATATTTTATTAACTTAGCAAGTCAGAAAGTCTTTCGTACGGATGAGCTGTCATGATATATGGTAAAACAATTGCCATTAATTTAGAGAGCTACTTATCTTTAGAGACTTTGGAAAAAATCTGATGATCTGATATTTGTAGAGTTCAGTGGTAAACCTTGTATAACAAGCTAAAAGGCTAGGAAAACATGTACAGACTTCTGTTAAAGTTGCCTCTAACTAGAGAAATTTTTAACTGCTTTGTTCAAGTATGATTGACATACAAAAAGCTGTAGATATTTAATGTATACAACTTGTGTTTAGAGATAAAATATATACCTGTGAAACCAATATCACTATCAATGCTATAAACTTACCCATTACCTCTAAAAGTCCCTGCTCCCTTTCTTTTTCTTTTGTGGTAAGAGTACTTAATATGAGATTTATACTCTCAGCAATTTTTTTAAGTATACAATATAGTATTGGTAATTATAGGCCTTATGTTATACAGATTTCCAAAATTTATTTATTTTACGTAACTGAAACTTTGTACCCTCGACCAGCACCTCCTCACTTTCCCCTCACCCAAGTCCCTGACAAACACCTTTCTCTGTTTCTATCTGCTTGACTCTTTTAGGTTCCACATATAAATGAGACCATGCAGTATTTGTTTCTTTGTGTCTGGCTTATTTCACTTAGCATAATGTCCTCCAGTTCCATCCATGTCATTATAGATGGCAGAACTCCTTTCTCAAGGCTGAAGAATACTTCTGTTTACTAATAAAACTTATTTTCCTTATCTATTCATCTGTGGATGGACAGTTAGATTGCTTCCATATCTTGGCTATTGCAAATAATGTGATGATGCAAATGGGAGTGTAGATATCTCTTTGAAATCAGATTTTAATTCCTTTGGATATATATCCAGAAGAGGGATTGCTGGTTCAAATGGTGGTTCTCTCTTTAATTTTTTAAACAACCTTTACGTCATTTTTGATAGTGGCTTCTCCAATTTACATTCCCACCATCATCCTCACCATTCTTTGTTGTCCAGGGAAATGCTTTAAAATATGTTATAAATATAGAGAAACACACTGATGAAAGGAAAACCATCTTTTCTGTCAGTAATGGATTTGAACTTTACAAATATCAAACATTTCAAATTTTTGTTTGTTTGTTTGTTTGTTTATGGAGTTAAAGCTAGGGGCCGGAATCTTAAATGCCATGACCGTCTTGCACAGGGACTGGCAAACTATGCCCTGCAGGCTCAATAGGGCTCAATGCCTGTTTTGGTAAACATAGTTTTATTAGAACACAGCTTTGCTTATTGGTTTGCATATTGTTTGTGACTGCTTTCGCCACTGCAGAACTGAGTAGTTGGGGCAGAGACTGTATGACCTACAAGCTTAAAATAATTAGGATAATCATTTTTACAGAAAAAAGAATTCTGACTCCTGGTCTTGCTGTCCCTTGAAGCTTGATAATATTTTTTTAAAGATTTTATTTATTTATTTTGACAGAGAGAGAGAGAGAGAGAGCAAGCACAAGCAGGGGGAGGGGCAGAGTAGAGGGAGAAGCAGGCTCCCTGCTAAGCAAGGAATCCGATGTGGGACTTGATTCCAGGACCCTGGGATCATGACCTGAGCCAAAGGCAGACGCTTAACTGACTGAGCCACCCAGGTGTCCAGAAGCTTTATAATTATTAACCAAAAGTTAGGAAAGTACTATTTATGGAGTGCTAGAATAATGATGATCTCAATTTCTATTCTTTTACTTTCTTCTTTCTAGTTTTCTGTATGTCCCAAATATTTTGAAATATTTCCATATAATTCCTACATCAGAAACACATTTTAAGTTTAATTTTATCTTCAATATGCATTTTACATACAATATATTTTCAAGTGCACTTTAAAAATATTATATTTCTTTGCTCTCTTTTTCAGCAAATTTCTTCAAAAGAGTTATTTATATTCACTTCAATTCTTTAGTTTCCAATCTTTCTAAACCCATTCCCATTAGGATTTTGCCCACAAGTCTCTAAAATTGCTCCCATCAGAGTCTTTGACAGTGGCCCTACATTGCTAAATTCAATATTCATCTCTCACTTCGAATTTTTACTTGACCAATTAGCAGCATTTGAAAGCGTTGATCACTCTCTTTTACTTGAAATGTGGTCTGCAACTGACTTCTATAATTCTGTCTTCAAACTGGCTGCTTGTTCCAATCTTCTGCCCACTCCCTCTTTTCCCCAACCTCTTCTTTATCGTGGATTGCCCTAGGGCTCAGTCCTGATCACCTTTCTCAGTCTACACACCCACCTTTGTACATATCCCATCTCTGGCTTTAAGTCCCTTCCATATGTAAAGAATCTAAAATGGGTTTCCTCAGGTCATCCTGGAACACCAGAAGCCTGTATCCTGCTATCTTGACATCTCTACTTGGAAATCTGACATCACAAGTTTGACCTCTGTGAAACTGAACTCTGACCACTGCTCTACTCTAAGTTGACTTAACCAGCATCCATTCCATCTCAGTTAATGGAAACTATGTTTCCAATGGTTCAAGACAAAAACTTTGAAATTATCCTTTCTTTCTTTGACAGCCCATTATATGGAACGGTGTTAGCTTCACCTTCAATTTATGTTAAAGCTCAAGCCTCACACCTTTTACCACCAACACAGTTAACACCATGGTCTGAGTCATCATCATTTCTTGTCTGCAAGGTAATTACAATGCCTATAAGGCCTCTATGGTCAGCTCCCTGTTAACATTCCTCTACTATTACTTTGCTCCTGTTTCATTTCTATCAAATTGCCTCTTAAAGTTCTACAGCTAAATGGAGCATTCTCCAGTCTCAGGGCTTTTGTGTTTGCTGTTCTCTCTGCCCACAACCCCAGCTATAAGCCTGGTAATGTTCTCAGTTCCTTTAAGTATTGTTTTAATAGAAACTTCTCACCCTGCCCGTATAAAAGATCTTTACCCTGCTCTACTTTTTGCTTTTATTCATTACATTTGTTATCTTCTGTCACAGTCTATAATTTACTTTATGATTATGTTTATTTATTTTTTTTAAAGATTTTATTTATTTATTTGACAGAGAGCACAAGCAGGGGAAAGGGCAGAGGGAGAAGCAGGCTCCCTGCCGAGCAGAGAGCCTGATGTGGGGCTCGATCGAAAGGCAGACATTTAACCAACTGAGCCACCCAGGGCCCCTATGTTTATTTTTTATTATCTGTCTCTCCTATTGAGGAGAAGTCACCTGAAGACAATAGTCCTTGTTTTTTTCCCCGATGCATTCCTAGCACTTAAAATAGCAATCTATATATATGTATATTGCCCAAATTTAGGAGAAATTAAAACCCATATGTGTGCACATACAGACAAACATTTACCTGCTGTTCCTACCAGAATTTAGACTTCCATTACTTGCAAATGTTTCACTGTAGAGAAGTGACTTTCTTCCAATAAAGGTCAGGTATATTTTGAAGTTTGGGATTCTATATATTTTTCTGAAATCTTACATTTCAGTAGCAGCTTATCAGTTTGGAAATGCATTCTGGATAGGTTTTAAAAAATATTCTAGACCTAATTTTCTGATAATACTGCACTCTGAAAAACTTTAACTTTCTTGCCATGGGCGACTGCTGAGTCAACTAAACATCTTCCTACACCGATCAGATATACTCATCCCTGGAAGCAATACTTGAGTAGTGACAGCCACTAAATCCATTAGAAATTTTACGAAGATATATTTAGTCAGCTTTTTGGGTTCTGTTTTCAAATAATCAAGTAAATGAAAACTATTATCCAAATCCCATCCTAATGGGATTACTACTGTTTTACAATCCCTACATACTTTTAAGGTTCACAACCTTAGTTATACCTATGCTTTACCTTTGTTTTGTATTTTTATTTTGTTTTTATTTACTCCTTCCTATCTTTCAAAAGAGAAGTAGGTCCCAGAAGAATACTTCTTCTCTTACAGGCATTTTCTCATTGACTTTTCTGTCCTAATTTCTACTTATCTTTAAGCTTCATAGAGCATTCTAGGAATACTGATGTGCCCTTTTGGGTATAGTTTATTCTTGTTTTTCCCAGTTACTTCTGTTAATTTGAGTGTTTTTTACTATAATTTTATTTATTGATCACCTACAATATGACTAATTTTAGACTACATGCTTAGAGGGATCCAGATCGCAAAACTCAAAGACCTTGCTATTTAGCTTTATTTCCTCATTTTTTATGAGTTTTAGCATAGAAACAGTTATTAATTTCAAATACATTTAAAAACTCAATGTTTATAGGGAATGTTTACAGCTTCTAGTGTTGACAAGAACTTATAACTTTACTTAAAGACAATTTTACTTAAGAAATCTATGCAAAAGGGCATCATTCTTACATAGTACATAGGTTGGTGCAGAAAATTGCTGTTGGTTTACTAAATTGAGGACTGGCAAAGATAAACCAGGTGTGAACACACACACTTGCACATATTTGTATTTCTCAACTTACATAAAAAAATCTATATGAAGTGGAGAAATAAAAAATTACACCCACTTCTTTGGTTCTGACATTAATATCAGAGAAAAATATCTTTCTATTTTGAAGATGTTTGCGCTTTTCTTAGAACTTCATTACTCCTGACAATATATTGCACATTTGCCCTTTCACAAATACTATATATACAAGCAGTATTTCATCCTTAAATTTATTTTTTTATATTCTACTGTTTTAGGAGACCAGCTTGTTATACATCTTACATTTGAAATAATTCCAAGCCTTTATATATCCTCAAGAAGGGAAAAATAACTCAGTGATGTGTTGATACTGTGAAGGTTATTGTTTTATTAATTTATAACTTTTTAAAACTATCCCAAAACACCCATCTGATTGATGTAAAAATGCTTTATTTGCGCATATGTGTTTTTAGTAAATATGTCCAGATTTGTTCATTATTTTCTCTATGAGCAGATTGGGAAGTTCCAAGACCTTTAATTTTCCACAAAATGAAAGTTAGCATGGCGGAAATTTCACAGTGCACAAAATGTAGTAGGGATACGACATCATTCAGCACCCCAGATGCCCAATTAGTCACCCTATGGGGCACAGGATCTACACAAGCTGAGATGGTGGGACAGTCTATCTGCTAGAGGTCTAGAGAATTGCTTGTGCTTCCTTGAGATCCCAAATCCTAAGTAACTCTGAAGGGCTTGCCCACATAGGCACCAAAATAACCTAAGATGTGCCATAGAGTTGAGTCAAAGTTGTAACTAATAGAAAATCTACCATACATTTCACCAACCATTTATTTCAATAGTGATAGCCAGTAAACATGCCAGAATAAGATGAAATCAGCCACACAGCATGGGAAGCCAGTCCTGGCAAATATTAGATAGTCAAGCAATGTACATTCCTATTCTCTTTTTACTTCTTAATGAATATTCAGTAAAGAACAATGACTATAATGCTCCTTCTTACCCACTCTGGTGTTGAGTGTTGAATGCACCTGATTATCTTTCATAGTAATAGAATGTCCCACTTTTTAACCAGACATAAGGATTTATTTATTTGGTAAATAAAGAATGTGACTAATCTCTCATCAGTGATATATAAACAGAAGAGTGCTGAGAGGATGTCCAGCAAACATTACTTAAAAAAAAAAAATGACATTGTCTTTTGCCCATCTCCAACTAGTTTTACATTCTGATGGCTCCAATTTTGTAAGCAGAAAGAATTAGGGGTCTCCAGAAAAAGAAAGACAAGACATAGTTTTCACAACACAAGAGAAGTCATTTTAGGCCCCCAGCTATTTTTTGTTATCCATGCCCTACTTGCCCAAACACACTTCTTGCAGAAATCCCTAAGAGGTGTCAGAATTACAGAGAAATGCAAAAAGTCCAGTAGTTAAAAATTTTAAGGGAACAAAGGGAATACAAAAGCTAGCAGTCTCTACCAGGCCTGGAAATAGCCTAGCCATACCAGAGACAATAAATCCATGGTTAAAAACTCCCAGTGCTTTTTCAAAAGTATGCAAGACCCTGCATTTCTTACCTGAGATGGGAACCCAAGACCCCTTCTAGTTTGTACTGGTTCTGGGAACATGTCCGTAGCCCCTTACCCTAGTCAGGCAGTTACCTCTGCTTCTTTATAATGTTAAAGTCTTGAGGAACACAAGCTTCATTAACATAATATAGGATGCACATAGAGCATGTTTTCTAAGTTCACCTGTGCAACCTTATGCCACCTTTATACGTGATGATAAAGCTCCCCTTCTGAATATGCATCCTAAACTGTAAGTAAAAAGAACCCCCTCACCCCTGCTTGGGGACTCACGGCTTTGGAAGTTATTCCCTGTGATCTTATTGGCTGCAAATAGTTTCCTTTGTGTGACAACTCCACCTGGTGTAGTTTCTGTCTGTAACTAACTCATGTTAGTTCCATTACAATATAGATTGTAATGGCTAGATTACTAGCAACCATTATGAACCCTGAAGACAAAGAAGGACTGAAGGGGAGAGCCAAAATTCTCCTACGTCCTAAGGACTTTGTGAACACAATTTCCATAGTAGCCTCCAGAATTTTATATGAGAAACAATTGCCTCTCTTGTTTAATAATGTTTAACTGAATTCTCTCTTTTGGCAGACCTAATTCTTACAATCACACTCTCTATTTCTGAGTTTACTCTAATTTTATTTATGGGAGAATTACTTTATTTATTTTTCACCTTCCTGGGTATTTTACCAATGATGTGTCTACATCATAGGCTCTGGAGCTTGACTAACTTTGATTTGCCATTTACTAGATGCATATTTAACCTCTGTAAGCCTCAGCTGGTTTAATCACAAATAGGTATAATGATAGTACCTTCCACATAATGTCATGAGAAATAATTTTGATACTGAATATAAAGGCTTATCTCAGTTGGGAGCATATGTTAAGTGCCCCAAATTTCTACTACAGATACATATGCATGTATAAAATTAAAGAATTAAAGTTATATATTTTTTTGAATTTAAGCTACAGGACAAGCACCAGACCATTAACATAGGCTGGAGTTTAATACCTAATAATGGTGGTGATAATTTTATACATACACACATTTGTACACACATACACAATAAATTTTAAATTCCAAAATATCTATTGTAAAAGTCGAAGTTGTCTTTTCTATGAGAAAAATTTTGCAATGCCTATAATATAGCAATGGATGCCTATATACAGCTAAAGTTGAGATGATTTTAGTAATTTCAAAAGCAAACCTTCCTCTCTATTGCTAGAAAAGAAATATTTTTATATGATAGATGAGCTAGATTTAAGATTTTTTAAAAAATATTTTATTTATTTATTTGAGAGAGAGAATGAGAGAGAGAGAGCATGAGAGGGGGGAGGGTCAGAGGGAGAAGCAGGTTCCTTGCTGAGCAGGGAGCCCGATGCCGGACTCGATCCAGGGACTCCAGGATCATGACCTGAGCCGAAGGCAGTCGCTTAACCAACGGAGCCACCCAGGCGCCCCTAGATTTAAGATTTTTAATACTTAAGTTTATGAAGAAATATTTCATGGGACTATTTTTCTTTAATATTATATTTTATTATTTTAAATATATATTTATATACAGTTAATAAATCACAAAGTTTTTTCAGTGATACATAAAATACTTTCATAGTCAGCTTTTTATTTTTGGACATTCCTTTTTTTTTTTTTTTAAGTTTTTATTTATTTGAGAGAGAGAGAATGAGAGACAGAGAGCAGGAGAGGGAGGAGGGTCAGAGGGAGAAGCAGACTCCCTGCTGAGCAGGGAGCCCGATGTGGGACTTGATCCCGGGACTCTATTTTTGGACATTCTTTACCAACAAGTATGATACACTAATAATGGCTTAAGAACCACTGTTTGAAAAGTTGAAAGAAAAAGCACCCTCCTACCCAACACATTTTTTTTTTTTCTGCTTTAAGGATATTACTGGTAAATATTTGGAGGCTTTGAGTCTGTCCTGATTCAGTAAAAGACAGGTTAACTTAAACTAAAAATTATTAAAGATTTATATAATTTCTTATTCTCTTGAAACCCCAAATTATGTATTAAAGAATAGTAGTCTGCCTTTGTATTCTACAGGGTAAAACTAATTGCCAATGTGCCATTTATTCATTTTCAGCAAATACTATATGGAACACAATTTTCTGCCTGACACAACTCCTTTAATTCTTACCAAGAAAAATGTGTTCAACTAAAGAGAACAATCAAATCATTTTCTATTTCAAATTGATATCATATTCTCTTTGTCTATTTCCAGCACTTTGTATATCATATAATGATTTTCTGCTTGTTTAAATACGGTTTCTTATCACAAACTGATTAGCCAATGTAAAATATATGAGGCTAAAATGGTTTCTAAATGTTCTCAGTTCCTAAATCTTTTAAATATTTCCAGTTTGCATGAATATTCCTATCCTCACAAAACTTATATGGATAATAAACAGCCCAAATGAACAAACTCTTTTATGCTATTGTTGTTGCACTATATGCGAACCAATTTTTGAAAAGGGGAGAAAGCATGTGAATTAAATTCAGGTTAAAAAAATTCCTGTGAAAGACTTTCTTGCTCATATTAAGTAATTCAAAATTGCACTGAAGACAGACAGTAAAAAGCAATAATAATAATAGAAAGTATTCATGGTGCATTTTAATATACCAGGCACTGTTCTACACACTTTTCCTATACTCGTTCATTTAATCAGTACAATCATCCAAAGAAGTAGACACCATTATCTGCAGTCCATTTTATAGATGCGAAAGGTGTCAAGGAGAATGGCAACTGGCCCAAGGTCTAACATTATAGAAGAGATGGAAGCAGATGTCAAGCTCAGGCTATAAACCAAAATTTATGATTTTCACCAACATACTTTATTGCCTCTTAAATGTTGCACTTCTTCTAATTTTTAAAGCATTATTTTCATATTTGTTTTTAAGAAGTTAAGATTAGAGGTCATACATAATAATTTAAAAAACCACTTGGTGCAAGGCTATTCAACCCTAGCACAGTAAATTAACACTACGATTCAATGTCAGGATAGACTTCTGTTTCTAGCAGCAATGCTCTCCCAATGATCAGAAGAAACAAGGGACAAATAGATGTTCTGGGTAAAATATAAAAACATATAAAAATGTTTAAAACACCTTTTAAACATTATAGCTGACTGAGCTCACAATAATGTAAATTACTGGAGGCCCACAAGGAGAGGGCGTTAGATATAAGAATAGTAAGTTAATACGAAAACTAAAGCAGCCAGTGTAGAGCTGCTGATCTTGGTAAACAAAAAGCTTATTTGCTGGCAGTTTGGTTTTTTTTTTTTTTTTTTTTTTTTTTTTGAAAGGAAGAGGAGGGGACAGCAGGAACACAAGCAGGGGGAGTGGGAGAGGGAGAAGCAGGCTTCCTGCCGAGCAGGGAGCCCGATGTGGGACTCGATCCTGGGACTCCGGGATCATGACCTGAGCCAAAGGCAGACGCTTAACGACTGAGCCACCCAGGCGCCCGGCAGTTTGGGTTTTAATAAAGGTTCTCTAGACAGGAAGCAAGACCGTAAGCTGCACAGCATCAAGGAGGGGGGTACACACACACACACACACACACACAGTTTAAGTAGGACTCTCAAAGGCTTACATCCAAGTGAATTGGTGGACGAGAAAAATCGTTCCTGCTGGCAAAGGCAAAACTACAAGTTAATTTGCCTATTTTGGCCTAGGATCTGGTGGGGAAAAACCTCTCCCATAAAAATTCCCGATCACAGTCCACTCTCAGCAGTAAGGAATTTGACTTTACAATTTCCACATGGTCTGGAGAAAAACATGCCAGTCAATAAGTTCACTTAAAATTTTCCCCCGTTGATAGTAACCTAGAATGCCTGGTTGAGTGAAGCCCGAATATTCTCCTGATGTACAGACCCTCCACCAATCTTCACAGAAGTCAGACTCACAAACTAAATTTTGAGAAACCTGAGCTCACCCTTTAAAATGATCAAATACATGAAGACACAAGCCACAGTGAGCAAGGACCATCAGGAACATTAAGAACTCAAACACCAACAGCATTGGGTAATGGCAATAGAAATAATCAGATGAAGAATATAAAATGAGTACATTTAAAGATAGAATTGAGGACAAGAGAAAGGCACATAGTATTATCAAAAGAGAATGGACAGCTATAAAAACAAATCTACAAAAGAAAAATACAATCATTTAATTAAAAAAACCTCAATAGATGTGCTAACTTAAATAACCAAAGAGAGAACTAATACACTGATAGA
This sequence comes from Neomonachus schauinslandi, assembly GCF_002201575.2. Classification (NCBI taxonomy): domain Eukaryota; kingdom Metazoa; phylum Chordata; class Mammalia; order Carnivora; family Phocidae; genus Neomonachus; species Neomonachus schauinslandi. Next base: position 46,162,453 of record NC_058412.1, on the reverse strand, counting down.
CATATAGGCAGAAAATAAATAATAGAAATTTGACAATATGTAAATATATGTCTTTGCACAGGTTCCCCTTTTCCTGAAGCAAAATATCAGATGCTAACACCTGATGGGGGACTACAGTCCCAGGGAAGTATAAGTGAATGGAAAAGGGAAGCTAAGCAGAGAAGCAGATTAATCTTTAGACTATGTCAAGACTACTTACAAATCAATAAAATAAAGACAAATATGTGGGAAAATGAGCAAAATATATGAAGCAGCAATTCACAGTGAAAAACTGGAAGAGCCTATAAAAAAGGGAAACATTTAACTCCACAAATAGACAAAGAAATTAATATTAAAACCATGATGAGACACCATTCACATCAGGTTGACAATAGTATAAAAATTTGGTAATGTCAAATGATGGAGAGTAGGTGTGGTGGTAATTTAAATGGATTGAGAGCATTTTAGAGAGCAATTTGGAATTTTCTAGTAAATAATATCAACTCCTAGGTGTAATCTAGAGAAACTTTTGTACAAGGAGACATTCATAAGAATGTTCATAATAGCAGTATTATTTCTCACAGCAGGATAATTATATACAAAATACTGTCCCTCTATAGGAGAATGGAAAAATAAACTGTGATGTTTTCATGATTGAATATTGTGCAGCATTGAAAATAAATGCATTAGACCTATACATGTCAAAATGAATGCATCTCACCAAAAAAAAACCCACAAAAAAATCCTCAAATATATTGTTATGTCAAAAATTTTCAGAATAATACATATATTCTGATTTCACTTATATGCATATTAAAACTTGTATATTAATATTGTACATGATTTAAAGATACATATATACATCCTTAAATATCCATATATCTATTTATCCATGTCTGTCTCTCTCTCAATCTTTCAATCTACTTATCTGTCTGTCTATCTATTTACCTACCTATCTACCTATCTAGTTACTAGGAAAGAGAATGGAATGCAATTGGGAGGGGTGCCCAGAACACTCCAATAGAATTTATAATGTTTTATTTTAATAGGTGTATACTGGTCACATGAATGTTGTTCTCTATGTTGTTTGTGTGCTAGAAATAATTTATAATGGATGTTAGGTAATAGAACAATCAGACTAACGCATAAATGTCTGCTTAAGTCAAAAAGTTGGAAAACAGTAGTTGGTATTGATTATCATAATTAACTGAAACCTATGGACACTGGGTACTAATATTCAAAGCATTTGAATATAATGAAATTCATTTAAATTTAACATTCATCTGAACATAATTTTTAAATGAATAAAATAATATTATTCACTGTCATTTATGTTTTTTTTATGAATGTAGAATGCAAAAGTGCACGTCTAACTTCCTGGAGATCATAACATGGGTATTTTATAAATAACATAATTGTTTTATGAATAGCTGAATAATCCTTTCCCACAAATAATTCTTCCTTCCCTAAGATACTCATTGATTTTTTTCTCATCCTTTAGTGTCCTCTTGGTCCTTTGACTAACATGCAATGAATTTTGGTGTCCTCTTGGTCTTTTGACTAACATGCAATGAATTTTCTGTCATTTCTGCATCATTTACACATTAACCTCCTTGTCAGCCTCATCACACTCTTTTGACACATTTGCATTAATAATGTTGACTATGATAGAAGAGGGAGTATCCATCACTTTTTCAAGAATTTATGCTAACTTGGGTTAAGAATTTATTTTATGCCGTTAAGCACTTCATCAGTCACAATACCTTGACATGCTTTTCTAAAAACTAAACTTCATGCTCCCAGTTGGGACATCTCCCAATTCCCAGTCACTAATACTGTAAAATTTCACGTGATGAGTAGGAAATACCACCACGAAGGGTTCTTGTGGCAAAAACAGTGTTGCTGAGTTGAATCATACCTTTTAGCTTTAATGCTCGTTTAATACAGGAAATAACAAGGATAGAAGACCAAGTTAAACCTCACCATAAGGAAGCAATCACCCAAATCCAGAACGTGGGACATTGTACAAGACACATAGCCTGGTTCTTCAACAATAAATATCTTAAAAAATAAAAGGCAGAGATTCTTAGAACCTCTTGAGATGTTATATTCAAATGCATTGGGAAGTTATGTTTAGTTTGGTTCAAAATAAGTAAAATGTTTGGAAAAAATCATTGAAGCAATCAGGAAAAGGGAAATATGGACTGGGTATTAAATGATACAAAGATATTTTTGTTTATTTTGTTAAATGAATATTGGCATAGGAGTTACTAAAAATACTGATATCACTAGGAGTAATACTAAAGTATATGCAAATATGTGAACTGCTTTAAGCTCTTACTAAATTAGTTCTGATTCTTTCAGTTAATCCTATTATCCAGAAATTTTATTATTTCCCTGCAAGTTTAAAAATATTAGTTTGGATTCCCTTAGGATACAGCATAGAGCTATATGCATAGAAGACACTGAAAAATATTTAAATGAATAAATGTGGGAAACAATTTTGGCTGTTGTAAATAAAATATTTGTTTTTCAAGCAACAGACATATATATAATATATATCTTTAATAATGATATATATGGTAATTATATAATGTAAAATATATACAAGATATAATATATAGTAGTATCTATTTATGACTGTTTCTTAAAATATACATGCTCATATATATGCTAATATGTGTGTGTGTGTGTATATATATATATAAATATACATATATATATATATATATACATATATATATGTAAAACTTTAAAAGCCCAGGAATAATGACATTCTCAGTACCAGAAGTCCTCATTATATGAAACTTGATTTTATCTAAATGCATATTTTGCACACAAAATGTAGTAGACAAGTACCATCAAAACTGAATGATGTTGTTAGCTTAATAGCAAAGTTTTTAGGTTTTTAAATATATTCTGACAAGCAATATTTCTAAATATGTCATTTGTACTATACCCCACATACAAACATCACATTTAGCCTATTAAAACCTTAAGGTAAAAATAGCTAAATATGGTTTGTGCCATTTACTATTGTTTGGAAGCCCAAAGCCCATCTTTATTTTAGAATCTACTTTTTTATGTGATTCTGCAAACTACATTTCTCACCTTCCCTGAGTGAGCTGGCATTCTGTTAGAGAATGCTAATGGCAGGAACTAAGTGGAGACTGTAGTGCGAACAAAGGGACTTGCTTCCAGCTTTCCAGTTACTATACTGTTCTTCTAGCAGCAGACAACTGGCTCCAGCCCGCTGTTTCTTTTTGCACTCACATCCCAGGTTCGCCATGCCTTCTTAGAGTACCAGGCACATTGCAGACTCCCATCCTCTGGTCATGCTAGTCCAGACCAGAGGATGGGAGACTAGGGTCCAAGTACTAGTGCCCATTCTTTCCTCAGAAGCCGAGCACCTCTTAAGCTTCGCTCTCCCCCCCACCACCTCCAACATCAAAGCATTGTATTAAGGGATCTGCATCTTGCTGCTCCTGGCTTTAGTTAATTCCATCTTTTCTTTTCTTTCTTTCTTTCTTTTTTTTAACCAGCTCTAGAGGTGATTGCTGCTTTCTGCAATTATAAACTTCAGGTTACTTTGGAGTTTTCCTTCTGCTCTTTGAAAATTCCAGTATCAGGGTAAACATATACTCTTTGTTTGAAACATTTAATAGGCTTTCCTAACTAGACCCAAATGAAACACATTCCAAGATGGGCATCTTAGCACATATTTAAATCTTCCATTTTATCCAATTATTTTTCAAATGATCAAAGGAATGCAAAACTGAGATACAGTGAGTGGCAAATACTGTTTGCCTCAAATCAAGGACCTCAAATCAAGGAAATTTTCTCTAAGACTGTGAGTGCCTAAAAAAAGACTGAAGGAAGGGCTAAAAATAATGTGAAAATCTGGAGTTCTTGGGCTGACTCGGGAAAGTCAATGTGTAGGAAATGCTTTCCAGTGGAATTCCTGTAATATCACAGTAGAGGTCAATAAATTATGGCTGGTGTGACAAATGTATCCTGCTGACTGCTTTTGTAAATAAAATTGCATGGAAACATAGTTTCACTTATTTATTTATGTATGGTCAGTGGCTACTTTTGCACTATAAAGGTGGAGGTGAATAATTACGACAGACATATGGCATGAAAACCTAAAATATTTACTATTTAGCCCTTTACAGGAAACATGGTCAATATCAGATCCAAGGGTAAATATGATGTCATTTGTATTGAACAAAGTTTAACCTCAACATTAATTCCAAATATTAGACCAGGTGTAAGAATTTATACAGATTAAGACACTGCATTATTTCATTCACTATGGGTTTCATTAAAGGCCAAGGGACAGCAGGCTGAACATCAAAAGTAGAAGCCACTGCCATACGTTGGTTCAAAGAGAAAAGTCATGATATTTGGAAAAGGGAGATATCACTAAATATAACAAATTTAAAAAATAATAAAACTGGGTTACCACAGAAAATAAAAGAAACATTTTAGCCTCCAGAGGTACCACAGATATGAGACAGTACACAGACAATTGAAGATTTAAATTGGCAAATTGAATCTAAACTATTTCCATCTTGCTTGTCATGAAAGATTTAAACAACTCAATGCAATCTCCAAGAGAATTCCCAACCATGTGAAGAGTAGCCATCCATCTGTAAGAATAAGAAAACATTTGTTCACTGGGCATATGAATAGATATAGCAGTTGAGAAAAGGGGACCCATCTTAGAACTCTATGCTAATACTTCTTAGAAATAGATCTGCAATGTAAAAGGCTAAAACTATATGGTGTTTTTAGTTGGCATTCTCAGTGTAATTCAGAGGGCATTTATATATTACAACAATATGCAGTAATGAAAAGGTAATACTCTGAGTGAGGGAAAATTGATTCCGAGGGAAAGGCTGCTCATTTAAAAATATAGTGGGGACAATAAACCCAGATCACAAGTATCAGGAAATTCAATTAATTAATTAATTAAAGGAATTCTCCTAGAATTTAGATAGAAAGGATTCAAAGACAAGAAAGGGAAAAAATAAATCAGATGGGTCTCTGCCCTTAACTAAGCCTGGAATTCCAGACTCAAACATTCATCTGCTTATTTGATAATTACACTTGAATATCGAACAGGCATCTCAAATTTAATAAGATCAAAACAAAATTCTGTATTTCTGTTGTTCTCAAACCTTCTCCTCTTAGTTAATATCACCATCCTACAGTTGCTCAAGGCCAAAATCTAGAAGAAGTCATTGATTCCTGTCTTCCCTGAAACCCCACAAGGAATCCATCAGTCCATTCTGCCTAAACTTATCTCTCTGTACCTTCCTTCCACCTCTGCCTTGCTGGTCCAGGTCAACATTATCTCTCATCTGAACTGATATAAAAGTCTCTTTTCAGGGCTCCCTGCTTCCAATCCTGTCAGCCATCAATCCATTCTCCACAGGGCAGTCAGTGATCTTTTAAAAGTGTAAATCAGATCGTGACACTTTCCCACCAGAATCCTCAAATTGCTTCTCTTTGTAAGAATAAACAGGAGGAATCTAAAGACAGTCATGGGATAGGTTTTAATTTTCATAGGTACTCCCTTAAAAACAGATGGGACAAGTAGGAGAACAGAACCTCAAATCCACATATATGTCTACAAAAAAAGTAAATGATAACATTCCCACAAACCTCAAAATATAATCAGGTGCTGAGAAACCACGAATAGCGAAAGACCAGGGTTTATCAGCATTTGTGCAGAAGGCAGCATGGGATCAAACAAACATGAAAAGAGAAGAATCCCCAAATAGTCAAGAACTCCTCGTTGGAAAAGTTGGTGAGGCCAATTTGATGACAGCAGCTAAATGGAGATGGTTTTCACCCAGACCAATTCAGAGGTGAGTGCCAGGGTCCCAATGTAAATGTCTCAACCAGCCATTGTTCCCTTCTGATAATCAGAACATCAGATAAAGAATGTAAACTAATATGTATAAAATTGTTAAAGACAAGAAAGAAGACTCGAAACACGAGAGCACAAAAAAGGCCAGGGGAATGTGAAAAATAAAATAATAGAACTTCTTGAGTTGAAAAATAAAATTTTAAATATTTTAAAGAACTAAAGACAGAATTAGTAAATGACAAGATAGATGTGAAGAAATGACCCACAGTGCAGCACAGTTCTAAAGAGATAAGAATTATATATATAATTATGATATATGTATCCAATAGCAGTTTAAGAAATGAAGGACGGAGAACATGAGGGAGAAATAAATGCAAAGTGAGATGGCTTTTTTCATATTTTCATTTTTCATAACTGAATAAATATATGAATAATTAGATGCAGACATCACAAGACCTAAATGAGATAAAGGAAGTGAGCTCCACATCTAATCACATGGGAGTCAATCTGAATACAAAAACAATGAGTAACATTGATCAGTGAGAAACAAGTAAGTACCAATTAAGAAAAGTCAACTGGACTATTTATTTTTCATTTTTTAAAAAGATTTATTTATTTATTTATTTTATAGAGAGAGAAAGAGAGAGAGAGAGCATGAGCAGGAGGGGCAGAGCGGGAGAGAGAGAATCCCAAGCAGACTCTGAGATGAGCACAGAGCTTGCTGCGGGCTTGATCCCAGGACCCTGAGATCAGGACCTGAGCCAAAACCAAGAGTCAGATGCTTAACCAACAGTGCCACCCAGGCACCCCTGGACTGACTCTTTAAAATACTGAGGAAAAATAGCTTCAACTTAGAACTTATACTCAGCTAAACTATCATGTAAAAACCAATCAAATAACTAAATAGGTAAAATAATAAAAAAAAAAATCTTCAGACAAATCAAAATCAAAATCTACCAACAGAGTTTTGCTGAAGTATCTCCTACAAAATATTATTTATGGAGACTAAAATTTAATCCAGTAAGGATTGTTAATGAAAGTTTAAATTGATACAAACAAATTGTTATTATACATTAAATTTTGAAAAACTATCTGTGCTCTTTGCACAGGAATTTTTATCTATAAGTTTTATCCTAATAATTTTGCTATGCATATGTGCAAATATTTTCCCCCAAGAACCTTTCAAACTTTTTTCATTATATTGAAATTAGAAACACTTTTGACCTTCAACAAGAAGAGACTTGGGAAATATTGAAATACTATGCTATTCATTAATCATGTTTTTATAAAATAATCTGTCTGAAAGCATGGATAGGTGGTCTCAGGGATATTATTATTATTATTTTTTTAAGATTTTATTTATTTGACAGAGAGACACAGTGAGAGAGGGAACACAAGCAGGGGGAGTGGGAGAGGGAGAAGCAGGCTCTCCGCCAAGCAGGGAGCCCGATGTGGGGCTCGAACCCAGGACCCCGGGATCATGACCCGAGCTGAAGGCAGACACTTAACAACTGAGCCACCCAGGTGCGCCCAGGGATATTATTTTCAAAAGCAGCTTATACTCTTGTACAGTTTGTTGAAATATTACTAGAGACATAACCTCTAAAATATTTAGATTAGTTATCTCTGGTAATGGAATTGTGAGTACTTTCAAATTACTTTTTTGTGCCTGAAAATATTTTAAAATTATTTCTACACTAAACTTTTCCTTTTGTACTCAGAAAAAAATTATTAAAAATAAATGCTATTTGTGGGTACAAATATGCCTTCAGCTTTTGAAAGTTTGAGGATGGAGAATTTGAACAAGGCATGTTCGAGCATGAAATACCTGCTCTGATTAGCTTGTGAATGAAAGGAAGTATTCAGAGTTTTTCGATAATATCCCAGTACTCTAGTTTCACATGTTTAATTCAGAAAATGTGTGAGGCAAGAGGAGAAATAATAGAGGTGAAAAGTACCCATGGGAATCCAAGGCTGTTTCTAAGGCAACCAGGTACATTCTAACTAATCTCAAAATATCCTCACTTATCATGGTGTCTATAATGTAAGCATATAAAAACTAACTTTTAGTAAATGTTATGTTTGGTGATTATTTCTGTTTATTTCTATTTGTTTAAGTTTTTCTTACAAATAGAACTTGTAACTGGCTATTTTTTTTTTTGAATGACCAAGAAAATAATTAAGCTTCCAGTTTTCACTACGACTATAAGTAGATTATAAAGTGGAAAAATATGTGTATCTTATTCCCATATTTATTTTAAATGACTCTACATAATTAATACAACTCTAGGCATGGATATCATAAAGAAAAGCCATTCTTAAAGTTAAAACAATATTTTCCCTTTCACATGGCTTATGCAGTTAATAACTCTAACAGTTTTTCTATGTTATACAAAACATTCTATTGATTTTTAAGTGCAACATTCAAGAATCACTGATGAAGGGTTTAAACAGATGGGGATTCATTCTTATAGAAATGGTATGTAACAAGCTTTTCCTGAGGTTAATATCTATTGGACAGAGATGAAGAGGGCATGGATCTGAGGACTCTGAATGTATCTCATTAATCCTACTAAAGCGCGCTGTGAAAAAGGAAACCACAAGTTCTAAGTAGAACACAGTGAGATTTGGCAACAATATGATTTATTAGGCAGATCAGAAGAGGTCACTTAATTGTTTTAAAATGCAACGTAACACAGTCAATCCACAACACTGATGCTATCCTCTAATATCTCTAAAACAGAAATGTAAGAATAAGCTCTAATTTAATACTAAAGCAGTCCATGTAGAGAAACATAAAAGAAAAAAAGAACCTAGATATTACTAAGTGTGTAATTATTGCATATATATATTATTACTGCATTTCAGGTAGGGCTAATCATAAAAGCTTGAAGGTTATTTTTAGTAAATTAATATTTTAAATTTAGCATGATTATCTACTTACTTTCTAGCCATGAGGAAAATAGTCAACTATGCTTCATTTCCTTTTATCTATATGTGGCACAGCATAATATGCTAACTTTTAGAGTATCAGGAGAATTTCAATGGCTGGTAATATAGTTCTCTGAAATCTGACAAGATTCAGCATTCTATTTTTTATATAGTCAAGATGCCCATTTTTTTTCATTTTATATAAAATATAAGGAGTGAATTTCTGCCCCCAAATACTCAACCTCCATTTCTGTTTTCAAAAGTAACCAAAGTTTTTATGTATTACTCATTCACCCATTTCAAGTAAAAAGTATAAAATTCAATGATGTTTTACTAACTTTGCCATGTTGTTTAACCATCGCTATAAATCACTTTTAGCAGATTTTCATCACCCCAATGAGATCACTCATGCACACATAGTGTTTACACACACATGAACACCTACCCCAGGCAACCACTTTCTCCATAGATTTCCCTTTTCTGGACATAGCATATGTAATTAATAATATGTGGTCAGTTACGTATGCCTTTTTCCAGAGTATATTGTTTTCAAGGTTCATCCATGTTTTATCATGCATCCATAATTTACTTCTTTTAATTGGCGAATAGTATTCTATTGTACGGATACGACTCTTTTTATCTCTCCATTCATCAGCTGATGAACAAGGAGGGTTTTTTTTTTTTTTTCCTATTATGAATAATGCTGCTATCAGCATCCACATACAAGTCTTTGTCTGGACATAATGTTTTCAAATATCTGTGTAATTTTAAGGAATCAAAACTAAGATGAAAAATGTACAGTGTTAGAATGACTCAATAGAGGGCAAAAAATGTCACATTCTTTTCATTGTAAAACTTGAAAAAGCTGTTTAAATATTATCTCTTACATGTTTTAATAATATATGCATCCATTTTTCTTCACGACATTTGAGGACACACTTTACACACTATATCTAATAATTATAAATTCCCACATCAGTTTTTCCTGAAGTGACATCCTTCCATTTTTTTTTAAACCATATTTCACCATATACCATACCACGCTCCATACAGGGATGGCAAACATATGAGAAGTAACTTTTTCTCTATATTAGCAATGACCAAATAAATAAATAAAATTGTCAATTAAAACTTATTTATACAGTTAAAATGGGGGAACAAAATACAATCAACTGATCCAATTTTAAAAAGTTTTAGTCCTATCCAAAATTCACAAATAGCATGGACACACACATAAATACACATTTTTGTTACAAATTTTTGACAATCTAATAAGTGGTTTAATTTATTCAAACATGCTAAAGCCTAAACCTGTTCTAGGTGCTGGAGCTTACTTCACATTCAGAATTCAAGAGTTAATCAGCTCTAAGTAAGTGTCTGTGTGCTGTTTAAAAAGATGTGATTGCAGATTATAGAACTTATTCTTCATCTGCAAAACTTCTGCATTATGAAGTACAAAACTTCTGCATGGTACCCAGAGAATTTTTTGTTGTCAAAGTATAGAGCTTGTTTCACAACTAAATTACTATTTCCCACATTCATTGAATTTAGAAATTCATATTATAACAAAAAGTAAATTTGTTGCCCTCAGAAAATGTTCCTCCTCATCACAGTAACCTCACTTATCTATATAAGGCCAGAACTTTGATCAAATGCTGTCACTGCTCAAACCTGGTAAATTTGTAGCAATACTTCCACTGGGAGCGAGGCCCATTTCATGTCACTTTGGTTAGGGGAAAAATAAAAACTGATAAAATATCCTTACAAAATAAAGTGATCACCTTATTTCCAAATATTACTAAGTTATAGCTTGGCTTAGGAACATTGAGTGCTAATATTGATGTAATATCTAGAAAAAAATGACAACCTCAAACCCAGAAGAACATCTACTTTCTTCATGAAGGGAAATTGTTTACTCATAGTAACCTCAGTGCAGCTGGTAAGTCACTGACTAAACTCCATTTTTATTATTTGCTGTGGTTTATGAGTTGGCAGAGACACATAATTTCTTTCAATCCTGCTTGTTCGTTAATGTTCAAAATCTTTCAGTGATGGATAGAGCATGCAACAATGCTGAGGCATCATTACACCCATTTATTTCTGAGACACTTCAGCTTTTGATAAAGTATAGTTTTAGAATCTAGTAAAATTGAATCAGGCAAGGTGAATGTTCACTGCTGAAGGCAACAGATATGTTCCTAGAAAGCAGAGGTGGTAAGGCTTAGTGGTGCATTATGGAGCCATACTATTCAATTTGTTATTTATCAGTCATGTGAGAGCAAATGACAAGTGCCCAGATTTTTAGACCTCCATTTTCTCACCTCTCAAATGGGGATAATAATGGCATAGAAATTCCTCGAAGATCAAATGGGAAAATCCCATAAGGCTACATGGATCATACAGATTTTCATTTTAATTGGAACACTTTGAGAAGGAGAGCTATTTTTTTTTTAGAAGAAAAGCTATTAATAATATGCTGGAATGACACTCATAAAACAAGATTTCCTGAACTAGCTGGGCATTTGATTATTTTATGTATTGCACACTTAGCATACTGCTTGGCACTTAGTGTTTAATTAGTGCAAGTAAAGATTAGTGTTATTTTCATTTTTATCTATTCACCTGATGTTTGAAGATCAAATCTCTTTTCAAAATATTTTGATTTAAGAGCAACTAAGATCTATATTCAACCTAACCATTGTCCTAGAGACTTTACTCATAGCCCTCATTATCAAGTAAACACTCATTCATGTAAGTCATGTTTACTTTGTCTACTCTACTCGATACTGGGGTAAATACTGTAGACAGAACAATGAAGAGATAGTCCCTGTCCCTTGGAGCTTACTTCCTAAAAAATACACTCAGGGGACAACAAATTTCAAAAAGAAGGCAACCAATGCATTGTAGTAGAGTTTCAAAATGAAAGAAGGTTCTCTTGCAAATAAGTTTCCACAGAAACACATCAGAAAAGTTATTGTAGATCCAGGGATTCATAAAGGTTATAAAGATTTCTTCTTTAATTTGAGAGTTTATTTTATTCCAGTTTAACTATTAACTAACCACTTTCCTTGACTTAGATCTCTAGAATTTTAAATGTCACTGTTCTGGGTAACTTATTCCTCTCTTCTGTGCTTTTTTTCTACTCTTCAGATCAAGACTGGAACTGAAGTATGAGGATATTCTGGGATACCTGGTCTAGGACCTACTAGGATTCACTTATATTACTAAGGATAGCCTACATTTATGCATAACCTCCCAAATCTTAATGCTTTAACAAATAAATGTCTACATTTTAGTCATGGAAATTTTGCTACTGGCTGAACATATCTCCAGAACAGCTTCCAAATGGTGACTCAGTAATACAAGATATTTCTATCTTGAGAATGTACCATCTCTACACTGGCTTCCATAGTCATTTCCAAAAAGGAAGGGAGATGCTAGAAGGTTGAAAAGTGGCTTTAGTCCAGATTGGTTTCATGTCATTTGTGTTCATATTCCACTGGCCCTGAGTAGTTGCAAGAGGGCTGGAAAATGTGTGTGTGGGGGGGGCGGGGTGTGCATAGAGATATTCCACCAGCAGCTAATATATCATCCACATGATTCTACAAGTTTCTAAAATGACTTTGTATGAGATTTAAGAAATTATCACATGGAGTGTAGGCTAACAGGAGACACACTGTAGTTAAATTCAGTCTAGGCCTTGAGCAGAAATTGAGGTGAAGGGTGGTAGTGATAATATCAAAAGATGTGCTTTATTAATGAGTGAAGAAATGTTTCAGAAAGAAAGTTCTGAAAACTACATAAAGCAGAGCTCTTTCCCAATATTAGCCCAATAATATAAAATGGAATATTAAAATGGGTCATTTTTAGAGGATTCAGAAACTTGAGGTACATAAGGTTTTCAAATACTTCACTAATTTTCTAGGTCAATAATGTAATTTCATGCTTCTGATACTCATTTTAAAACTAGATTGAAGCATCTCTCTTCGTAAGCTAACTTTCTTAGACTCCAGTAAATTGAGAAATATGCCTTGACGGTGCTGGAAAAAAATATATATATAGAGTATAAAGGACAATATTTATCTTGGTAGGAAAACAAAATCTGCACAAAGAATGTCTTGGCATCCCTGATAGAGCCAGACACTGCACTCACTTCACTGATGCGTGGTATTTGTGTCAATGGAGGAAAACCTTTTTTTTTCTATCAACCGTTCTTGTTCTTTGACAATCTGAGAACATATAATTTAATCTGGCTTTGTAACAGTGGTCTACAGCTCTTCAGTGCAGAAACTCAAGTGTTCAGAATGATTTTGAAGCAAATCTTGAAAAAGAAACACAGGAGATGTGTGTGTGTTTGTGTGTGCGTGTGTGTGTGCGCATGTGTGTGTGTGCGTGTGTGTGTGTGTGCACGCGTGCGTGCGTGTTGGGGTTATGTGTGTGTAGGTGTACTATTTGGAAGATAATGACAAGAGAGATAAACAAGACAAGAGACAGAGTTTTAGTGTCAAACCTTCATGTCTAGGTGAAAGATTTCGTTTTCTGGAAATAAGAGGAAAAAGAATGTGAAAAGACAAATTAGGAACTCGCCATTTCATTTCATGTTGCCAACAGCTGTCCCATGCTATATTTTGCTTTAATGAGAGTAAATATCTAAATTTTAAAGACCAAACTATATGTAATGATTGTATTATCAGTTCCTCATATTAATATCAATATGAACATCTTTTTAAATGAAACCGAACTGCACTTAAATGAGAACACAGCACAATAAATTACCTCTCCTCTCCCAGACAGAGGTTAAATGGTGCTGTCCCACCTCAATTTAAGGCAGAAACAAAGTGTTAAGAAAATATGTATTTATTTTTGTGCTGCACTTCAGAAAAAAACCACATATCTAAAACTTTAAAACCAAGATGCCTGCTTTGGAAAATTCTGCGAAGTTTGAATTTACAAGGTGGACAAGAATTATTTTAAAATAAAGAAGATTTTTGGGGTGCCTGGGTGGCTCAGTCGTTAAGCGTCTGCCTTCGGCTCAGGTCATGATCTCAGGGTCCTGGGTTCGAGCCCCACATCGGGCTCCCTGCTCAGCAGGAAACCTGCTTCTCCCTCTCCCGCTCCCCCTGCTTGTGTTCCCTCTCTCGCTGTGTCTCTCTCTGTGAAATAAATAAATAAATTCTTTAAAAAAATAAAATAAGGAAGATTTTTATGCCACAAAAATAAAGAAAAATCATAAAGTCATTCAGAAAATGATAGAAGGTTCTAGTGCAAATAAATTTCCACCAAAAATGTTCTTATACAACCAAGGATTCATAAAAATTATAAAATTTTCTTCTTTAATTTGAGAGTTTATTTTAGTCCTGTTTCAACCACTTTTCTACCATTTGCTATAACTGAGATGATGTTTAGGGTTACTGTTTTTTTGGGGACAAGATAGAAGGTAGGAATGATCTAGGCCACTGGTGATGACCTCCCAATACAATAGAGACTTCTCAGAGGTAAGAAAACCATAAATCTGATTAAAATGTACATTTTGGAATAACATAGAAGGCTGATGATTATTGTGCAATTTTGAGAAAATTTGCAATATAATTATCAGTAATTAATATGCTAACACTTTTTTATTTTAGAAGGTATAGACATATACAATATTCATGTTTATGCATAAATATATATCCAGATATTATTTTATAAACAATTAAATATAAAATATTTTGTTTTAACAAGTTTCATATTAACACTAGAGATCTTAAAGAACTATTTCATAAAAGGCACTGGCACAAACATTCTCTGAGAGAAATAATTGAGTTTGATGAAAACTACATCTGGTAATATACATGGGTCAAATTAAGAATCTTAGTGCAATACCAAGTAAATTAAAAATATTTTGTAGTATAAAAATAAGTGTAATAAGTTCTAATAGTAAATTTTTTTCTTCAGTTTCCATTTTAAGTACCTTACTTCACAGAAAGCTTTCATGAAGTAGGATCCTCTCTCTCTCCTTCTATTTTGCACAGGCATACATCATTCTTGCAATTTGCATATGCATAGCTCACAAAGTCTGATATTGGGCAACTGGATGTTAATATTCTATTTTAAAGCTCTGCCATCCACCATCCATAAATGTACTTTTCCCCATGAGATTCCGCTCACTGACTTAACTGAACAAATGATAGAAAATCATCCAGGTAAAAAGCTTCTGTCAAGTAAGAGGGAACAACAAGCTCAAGGAGAGGCAAAACTCAGAAAATCCAGCAATCTGTAATGAGTGAGAAATAATTAATTTTGAAAATATTATTTATGTGATTTTATCACTCCAAGTGATTCAGCAATCCCTCAGATTTCCTAAAGACATTTATTTAGGGCATGTCAAATTTTATACATATCCACCCTATGAATCAGAAAATACTGAGACTCTATAATAAAAATCACTGGCGTGGTTCAATGTGTTAAGAACAACAAACTAAATGGATTAGAATCAATCCAAATATGTTAAAAATGTTTTCTTTTTTCTAACAGTGAATATCCAAATGGATTTGCATGCGGGGAACCAGTCATGGAAGCAAATGGATTGACTGAGGAGAAAAACTACATAAATAAACACCACCACAAACTTTCCCCCTTATATACATACAACCCTAGTCCTATGTGGTGAAAGAAAGAGAGAGGGAGGGAGAGAGGGAGAGAGGAATGTAATTCATAATTCAGCCTATTTACTTGCTGTTTTGGCATAATTTTCATATTCCCACACTAAAGTAAATTAACTTTCCTGTTGAACTCCATTTAATTAAATAGTATTTTTTTTTCCCCTTTCCTGCTTTCTGGCTTATAGCCTCAAGTAAATAAAAAGAGAAGGAAACCCCAACTGCACTATGTACAAACCTAAATGGTACTGCTGTAATATTTCTGTCATGTTCATTAGTTTCTATGTCTTTTGTTTGGGGCTGGGCCTTTGCAAAGAGCAGTGATATTAAGAAACACATGTGGGCAGAAATATTCATAATGGCATAAGTTCATGAATCTGATATGCAATTTTTGACCTTAAATATTATATTCAATACAGAGCTAAATAAAGAAAAAACATTTTGGAGTGAAATTTGGGATGAGAAGTTATTTTTTCTTTCTACTTTAGAAATTCCTAATTTTATCTCATTTTATTCCCTTGCCTTCTAAAGAAACAATGATGAAAACCATTCCCTACTGGCAGGTAAAGTAGTAATGTACTCAGTTGTCTAGATGTAACCTCAGGGATGTCCGACATCAAGGAAAATGAAGCCACAGGAGTGGAGCCCAGGGGCAGAACTTTAATCACAAGAGAAATGGAGAAGTTTGAATCATAGTCCTATATCTGGAGGAACTGGGGTCAAAGATAAAGAGAACCCAGGGGCGCCTGGGTGGTTCAGTCATTAAGCATCTGCCTTCGGCTCAGGTCATGATCCCAGGGTCCTGGGATCAAGCCCCACATCGGGCTCTCTGCTCAGCGGGAAGCCCACTTCTCCCTCTCCCACTCCTCCTGCTTGTGTTCCCTCTCTCGCTGTGTCTCTCTCTGTCAAATAAATAAATAAAATCTTAAAAAAAAAAAAGATAAAGAGAACTCAAATATGCAGACAAGAAAGAAGAAAGGGCAAAGAGTGATGGACTGTGGAAGGGGCCTGGGGCTTGTTTGGAGAAACAAGAGCAGGAACCAAGTTAAAGACCTTCAGGACAATGTCAAAGCAGAATCAGATAGACAGAATTCTTCCCATGCTGTGACATTAAAGACATTGAAAGAGTAATATTTTAAATCCCCCTACTTTAAGACAAAATTGGCCATAAATTTTGGCATAGAACAGTACTAGTTTAGAAGTTTGACTAAAAATTGAGTGTGAATGAGCAAATTTTTGTGCTTGAAGAAAGCTTCCAACAAGGTAGGATGGAGATCCCTTTCCTATCCAAGTCACAGACTTCCCCAGACAATCCATGCTATCTCTGTAATTCGTTGTTGAACTTTGATTAAATTGACAACATTGGAGTCATTCCCCCCGGTTCCAATTCCCCAAAAGGAATACTAATATTTTTTATTAGTTTTGTACTCCTCTAGCCAGCAGCATAGATTTGTGTAGCCTGATTTCCAGACAATGGAACATGGCAGCAAGATATTCTGCCGACTATCCTGTTTTTTTTTGCTGTGACGCAGTTCATGACATCCATCTTCTTCAGGTCAACACATAACCTGTGCTGACTTTTCAAAAACATTTCTATTGTCAGACATGTCTTGCAGATGTGTCTTCAGGGACCAGGAATTAGCAAGCAGAGCTGTGTAGCTTTCAGACCATTTTGGGCCTGGTTGAGCAGGCTGTGTTTTAAATAAAAAGTAAGTGTGTCAGTTGGTCCTTTCCTCATTTTCCTACTCAGAGCTCCTCAAAATCCACAAATGACTGTTCTGATTGAAATGGGAATCTGACTGAACAGGATCCAGAATGACTACTAATGCCAGCATGGATAGACCTTAGTGGAATTTCCTTCAAACGTTTTTGGCCATATGTGTGTAGGGAATCTGCTGTAGTCCTGTTTTAGTATAAGTTTTTGCCCTCACAATAGAAAGTCATATTTTGGATATCAATGTGAAACAGTTGCCCTTGGTCCTAAGATGACATCTAAAGATTCTGTAAAGATGTTTTTTATAATTTTATATGACACCTGGTATGAAGATGAGTAAGATAGTCCAGAAAGGCTTTCATCAGAGAGCGAGGAGTATGTGAATGCAGTCCCAACCACAACCAACTTTTCTCCTTTAGCATCGGGGCATGTGAAGACTGGCACAGATTTGAAAGACCAGGCTTTGCTTTAAGTCTTCTACTCTTTTCCATCTTAAAAGCCCCACTCAAGTCAAACTTCCTTTATCATTAGGTTTGAGGTTATTGTTACAATTGAGACAAAAAGGTAAACTAGGACTGTCCTGCACTAGTGAGTTTACCATATTTAGGATGATTCTTTCAATGTTCTTCCTTTGACACTTAATAGTATTTATTATCTACATAGCAGTAAAATGGAAGTATATGCATTCTTGCATGTCTTTAATGTGTGTGTATGTGTATGTACCTATAATTGAGAAGGATACAAAGATATGGGCATTTTAAATCACTTAAATCTCAACACTGAAAAATATAAAACATCATTATCTCTAGTTTACATAATTTGAAAAATCATTGTGCATAAAAGAAATTTTACTTTAAGCTAGTAACTCCAGTGACTCAAACAAGTAAGGGACTGTACAAACACGTTTGTATTTTTTTCAAAACACTATACACCCATACTGTAAAGCTATCTTGCCTTGCTTGTTTATTTCAAAGGGATATAACCTAAAAAAAGATATATATTAATAAATAGTTTTCCTAGAGATCAACTGAAAATAGGAGAGACAGAAGATTTTATTAGACAATAACAGCTTAGTGAGAGAATAAATCTAGGGATTTCCTACTGGGGCCATGGGATATACAATGAAGAGAAGCAGAGAAATGCTTTGGGAGGCAGAGGTAAGTTTGGGAAATTCTAAATTTCTATATCATTTATTGTGTCTTCTTTCTTCTAGTGTGGTATATTTCTCCTTGTGCAATGTAAGGAAAAGGTTCTGTATCCAGTATCCCAAAGGTAAGTAAAATGGTGATTCCATTAAAAGAGAGGCTATTTACGTAAGAAAGATAGATTCCCTTCATGGGAAATCAATTCTCTCAACTCGCTTGATATGGATTTCTTGCATCCTATAAGTAAAATGCGGAATGTAGAGGGAAATGTGAAATGACAAAGGGGTCTTGTCAGGTCACTCCTGGAAAGGTTTGGAACTATTAATGGGATCCACTGGGGACTGACTTAGTAACACCTAAAAATGGAAGAACAAAGTAGATGAAGGTTATCAGGATGATGAAAGGAAAATCAGGTATTTAATCCTTACAAGGTGTTTGCATCACTATTTTTGTTTGTTTGTTTTTGTTTTTTTTTTTTTTTCCAGAAGAGGGCTGCATTCCTTTGAGTTCAAGATTACCCCCCATTTTTTTTTTCTATTTCTGAGAGGGTACTTGAGAACTATAACATGCAGAGGCTAAGCATTAGTGAGAGGTTCTAGAATTTATTTTTGATTCTGTTACTGGATTTCTGAAGGTTTCTATACTTCCTTTATGTACAAATCCATCTTTCTTCCCTTCCCACCCTTAATCTTTTATTATCCTCTATATTTGTTGAAACACTTAAATGATCTGCCATGGATTCTTACCTCAACATCTTTATTTGACTCCTCTCCTCCTTAGCTCAGATGCCCCTTACTCAGATGTCTATCTTCCCTGGCCACCCCAGCCATAATGCTCTGAAAGAATCCTGAGCCCTGGCCAGCTCTAGCTTGTCTCATCTGCTTTTTAAAATCTCCTGTTACATAGCTGTCTTACAAGTTCCTTATGGCTCATCATATGCACTTAAGAAATATTCAGTGACTAAGCCAATCAAAATTACTCATTTAAATTTAATTGCATAAATCATATGAATCAATAAACTAATACATTATATTGTAGCTAATCCCCAAGATGGCCCACAATGATCCTTGGCTTTTGATATTTACCTTGTGTGTACTCCCTTCCACATTATTCCAGTATTGGTCTGTGGGACCAATAGCATATTGCAAAAATGATGCTAGGTCATGTTTGACCTACAACTTAGTTTGTAAGTGAAGGCATCTTCCACTGATCATTATCTCTCCCTTTCTCTCTTTCTCTCTCTCTCTCTTATCATTTGTTCTGGGGAAGTAATGTTAAAGGCAACCTTACAGAAAGGCCCATGTAGCGAGATCTGAAGTCTCTTGCAAAAGAGTGCATGAGTGACCTTGGAGCCAATCCTCCAGCTTCCAGTTAAGTCCTCACAGATGACGATAGCCCTGATGGAGAGTTTGACTACAGTCTCAGCAAAGACTCTCATACAGAACCATGTAGCTGCGGCACCTGGGTGGCTCAGTCATTAAGCGTCTGCCTTCAGCTCAGGTCAGGATCCCAGGGTCCTGGGATCGAGCCCCACATCAGGCTCCCGGCTCAATGGGAAGCCTGCTTCTCCCTCTTCTTCTGCTTGCTGCTCCCCCTGCTTGTGCTCTCTCGCTGGCAAATAAATAAATAAATAAATAAATAAATAAATAAATAAATAAATAAATAAAATCTTAAAAAAAAAAAAAAAGAACCATGCAGTTAAGAGACCTCCAAATTTCTTAGCCTCAGAAACTATGTGAGACAATAAATGCTTGTTTTTTAAGCTGCCAAGTTTTGGCCTAATACAAATAGGTTACGTTGGGGGAAATGAGACAGAAATCAAAAAAGTTCATGCATGTCATAAATGTCACTTCTAAGCAATTAGTAAGGTTTGGCTGTTTCCCTCACTAGAAGTTTGACATCTGCGTTTAGAGGTATAAGAGCACCAGAAAATAGCCCAAAATAAGAAATTCTGCAAGTTATAACATGTTAAGAAGTTTATCTTCAAATTTAAGACTAAATCTTTTCCCACTGATGTACTTGGGCCCATATATCTGTGACAGACTCAGATACAATAAGCGATAGTACCTCAGCATATTAATCACCCTAAAATGTCCCATCTAGTAGCACCATATGAAACCTATCCAACCTTATGCTTTCCTCTTAGAGTCAAAAGAAAGATTCTGCTGTGCATTATAATGAGAAAGGATAATTGTGCTGACATTTTTATACTTGAAAATTGTACTGAAATTTATGCTTTCCATATTTTTATTCACATCGTGTTTGATTTTATACTTTGTCCTTGCAAACAGGTGTTCCCAATCAGAGAAAACATATTTCTGTCTCTGAATCTCCTCTGTGTTCTTGGGCTTCTCATTCCCAAGGTATGTTTTCAGGTCTCCAGCTCCATAGCCATGGCCTGGAAACAGTGATTTAATCTAGGGGATAAAGCATGTAGTGAAAAAAAAAAAGAGAGGTTCACTCTCCTCCATAGACCACAGGACTAACTGATCTCTTGATTCTCCCATGGTCTCACATAATGAAGAAACAAGACTTGCTCCGAATGCTGATACCAAGCACTTTCATGGGTTGGGATGAGGGAAGGGCAACATTGCCATCCCCTCCGTACAAACACACGCTTGGAATGCGAAGGTGGGTATCCTCAATGACTAGAAGAAGAAACCAATTAATTAAATCTGGGATGGAGCAAATTTTGAATTATGTGGCGTACAAGCACAGAAGGCCCCTCTGAACGCCGGGACCCAAGTCCTCTGTTGCTTTCCTTAACATCAATTTTCTTTGTTTTTCAAGCTGGTTCTCTCACACTTTTACTATGTTAGATAAAAGTGTTTTGCTCCAAAACCTGCTTGGCCTAACTTGGATTTCTGGCTGCACCGATGAGCCTCAATAAAGCGCTGCGTACACTCTTCTGTGGTGAGAAGCAAGCCTTCCCTAACATGATCTTAAGTAAAGGAAAGGATAAAGTGTCCTCCACAGATCTTGATCCGAGTTACACAAAGCTTCCAAGGAAACTCTGTATAAAGCTGGTCTGTGGCACTGCAGCACCTTGTGTATGTCAAGTAAGTGGCTGCCGACAAGGTATGCCCACAGATCTTTCACAGAATTGTCCTTCTCTGCTCTTAACTGAAACTCAGTGGCTTCTCCGTTGGGGTGAGGCAGTGCTTAAGGACAGCAACGCGTTACAACCCAGAGTGGTCATCGATGATTTCAAACTTCCTGAAACATTAAGGTTAGAATTCAAATCGCAACTGCATAACTAGTCAGAGAGATATACTTATCACATAGTCTTCCTCCAAAAATTTCTAATATCACATTTTGGATGCTCTTATTTATTAGGGTATGTCTTGCTTTATAATTTTTCTGTAAGTTCTTTGAATCTAATAATCACATTGTCTTCAGAAAAGTCTGTTACCAAAATCTCTATAATATTCCCCATCATATCCTCATCAGTGGTTTTAAGTGCCACATATTGTATTATGTGAGAAAATGCACGGTATTTTCTAGTTTAAAGAAGATACTTGCCTTTAGTTAACAAATGAGAATAAGGATGGTAAGAAACAAAGCTCCAATGCTTTGATAGAGAAGGCTTCTGTCTGTGTTTGTTCTGGAAACAAGTTGAGATGATTTTCCACTCACCCTATTTTCAAACCCACATGGTGTATTCACAATTAAATTCTCCTTAAAACACTCTCTGGCTCCTCCATATATTTACATCATGATATTCTTTCATCTGGTTCTCTACCATGAAATGTATAACTTTGAGAGTATCACAAAAAAGGTAAGAAAGAGGGAACTTTGCTTCTTCATACCCAGGAGTGTATATGTATGTGTGTGTAAGAATGAGAGAGAGAGAAAGAGAGAGGCCTAAAATTACAAATAAAAACAAATTTCTTTTTTTTTTTTGTCTTTAGTAAGTTACATTCTGTGTCTGAAAATATTGCTCAATGCACTTTCAGTTAACTAGAGTTAATCCATGTTTACTGTCCAAAGACTATGGAAAGGAACACAGAAGACTGAATGGTGGCTTAGGGCCAAGAACATGAATTATTTGTCAAGCTGTTTTTATGTGTGCTTTGTAATGGATTTATTACTGGGAAAATTAGTTAGAGGGAAAGACTTATTGAATTTCACAAAAACATGAGTATAATTGAATGTATTATTCACTTGGTGTAAATCCAACTTTATTAACAAGTGGGCATTATTCAATTGTTCAGGCTTTCCAGAGGTCAATATCCTTTCCTCAAGGCTAGTAAAAAGTTATTAGTCTTCCGTGTCATTATTTGGATTATTTAAGGCTGTGATGGACTGAGAGTTTTATTTTCTTTTTGGTCATTATTTGTAAAATATGTAAAGTGTCGAAGAGACTTCCAGAGTAAAAAACAATAAAAATTATTAGTGTGGGTGTTGGTATAATATATAATTATTTATGCTTAATTTTTCTTTTGTCATTTTATTTCCTTATGTGTGCACAAAGGAGGGGAGCCTGATAGGTGAATGTGTCCTAAACAAAGCTGCAAGCAAATGTGTCCCAACCTAGGCTTGGCATCTTTACTGAACCAAAGCTGTAGTTCATAATATGTTATATAGGAAGGTGGGAAAAGACCAAACACAAATGCCTCTCTTAGTTCATTTTGTCAAAGATCAGCCTAAGTTGGGCTGTCCATTATGGAGAGAACATGGATGGTGAGGACACCGGGGAGAAATTTAGAATAATGTTCTCAAAGATGGGGTCTAATTCCCTTCTCCCCTTCAATAAACTTTCTGTGAATATACCTGACTGGTAAATACTTAGGAGGAAACATCCCTAAAAAATTTAGAAGCAGAATTAAAAAAAAAAAAATGGAGACGGGAAGGGAAAGGGAAAGAGGAGGAAGGAGAAGGTGAAGGACATGGAGGAGACTGAGGAGGAGGAGGAAGAGGGATAAAATGCATGTGACTATCAGACATTAAGTCACTATTACCTGGCATTTATTTGTCTGGAGCAATCTAGCAACTTCACAGAGAATCTACTTCAAGTTATTGAGCATAGCCAAAGGCCATAATGAGCATTTTGAGTATAAATTATGTCTTTGTTGGCTTTTATTTGTTTAGAAAAGGAGCTAAGCTAGTGTTGGCAGCTTTGCAAACATCTAAGACAGAGACTGGCCAGCTCAGCAGTAACTGAGATAAATATCAAGAACACTTACTGTGATATGACGCAGCTTAGGCATCTCTTTCTTAATCATGTTTTTCTCAGTTTACTCTATTTTCTTTTCTTCTTTTTTCCTGGAAAAATATTTAATGTCTTTGCTGCCTATGCCTAAATCTGCTAGGAACACCTCAGATCTGGGTTTACACTTGCCCAAAGCAATACAAGACAAAATTTTGTCCAGTTGAATTAAGGAAACAGAAATGAGCGCCTTTAAGGGTCAGTTCCATATCAAGGTGAATTAACTTCTATGAAGGGATAATTGGAGAAGATGCCATTTGGACTTCAGCAACTAATAGGCTAATGACCCAAGGATTTTTTTGTTCTTAATGTCACAGACTTTAGTTCTGCCATCTAGTGAAGGCATACTAATTTATATTTAGATATCAATGACATAAACTCTATCTCTGCATGGATGTGCATGCAACCTGGTCCTGTGAGTGCCATGAAAAAAAAATAGCACGATGTTAATTGCCTCCTCACTATATTGCCACTATGCCATTAAATGTCACTCTGCCTCCTGAGACATGGTTACCATAGTCATTTGGGATAAAAGCAAATGGTTGTACTTTGTTTCACTTTGTTTTCCATATGCATATTTGAGGAATTGTAAGCCACTCATTTGAAACAATAAGAAGAGATTTAAAGAATGAGTTATGTCTGCCAAGTCTAAAAATCAATGTTGGTGTACTTTGTCTTGGTAGCTAACACTGAAAAGAGCAAATATTAGAAGCACTAGAAAAAAAATCTATTAAATATAAATATAAAATATATCCATATCTATCAACTTATCATATATATGTACGTATTTATATACACATATATAGCTTTTGAGGAAAAATTTATAAGTATCTAGGAGCAAGAGATAATAAAGATGGAAATTAACATTTTTTGTTTTAAATTAAGGTGCTAGCACTTCAAAATTGACCAAATTAAATTTATATGAAATTTAGATCTTAAAACTTCATGGCTTGTTCATTATAAAGATATGCTAAGGAGGTGGCTTATAGACTAGGGCACATTGCCCAGCTTGAGCTGATTTTTAGATTGATGACTGTCTAATATTTTCATACATATATTTTTTCATTAGGGAAATAATTTTCATTAGCTTTATGTTTAACGCAAGAAGTTCAAGGTTCAGAAGACATTGTTATTTAAAAATAAGTTGTTTGCCCTATTTATGGATTTTGTTCTCCTATTAAGGGACACTAAAAAATTGGACTTAATGCTTCAATTTTCATATGGCTAAAGATACCAAATTTTTGTAGCTCACAAGTATAGTGATTTTTTTCCTTTCATTTTCAGTTTTTTTTTTTTTTTTTTACAGTTTTAGTTCTTATATTCCTATCTATTATCTTTGTAGACTTGAAAATAACATTCTCAAAGGAAAAAATCTACCAAAATCTTATCGGAGCAGGGTCCTAATAACATGTCAAGTGTTACAGGTCTTTTAGGTGAGGAAAACTCTTGAGAATTTCTTTTTAATCATGTAAGTAATCAATCTCAAAGTGAATTAAATGGGCATAAGTTCTTTACTGCATCTATGCTCAGGTTACAATGTAAAGGGGGAATATGCCATTTGAAGACCAGACAGTAAATGACAAGGTTAGTTCTACAGAAAAGAAATGAGACCCTTAAGGGCATTCAATTTTCAGAGGCACCGGTAATATTTATTTGAAAGATACTACAAATAGAAATCCTGAAATTACTCTGACTGAAAATTATAGCTGAAACAACAACAGCAATAATGAATAAAAATGGACTGGTAATAGCCTTCGACCCAAATTTTGAAGATCCTGGAAAAGCAGCCTCCCAACTCCTCAGACACTGGCCAATATGTGGGGCTTATATTATTGGTCATAATCTTAATACTGTTACAAAGACTCTAGAGCTCTCCCTACTCGTGTCCCTTTTCAGAGAGATAGAGTGTTCCTCCTTAGAGGGACATTCGCTATGTCCAATGGCACACACCTTCTCACTTCCGTCCTCATGGTAGTTGGGGTATGCAGTCTTGAGTGAGGAGTTCTCCACCATATTGAGAACAAATCCTTTCGAGTTACTTAGAGTCTTCCAGGATTACAAAACCCCTGCAATGTATGGCACTGACGTCAATATAGTCAGGGACAGAGCCACATATATACAATAAAAAGGGTTATAGGAGAACTTGATCTAGAAAATAAATGCTACATTTCCTTATTACAACAATACATTCTGATTTCCCTGCATCATTTCGTTTTACAAACATCTTATAAATCTGCCACAAAGGAGAAAGTTGTGGATAACTTTTGAAAATTCTCCATAAAAAATTTTTATTTTTTTTTTTTTTTTTTTTTTTTTTTTTTGCAGCACTACTTTTGAAGACTATGTATATAATATGAGAACTATAGGAAACTAGGAAATAAAGAGTAACTCAATGAAAAAATTAAGATAGCAAAATGAGTAAATAAAATGTTATTTTCTAAAGTGGGTTGCCAAACTCACTCGACATTTGTTAGTGGCTCCTAATATTGTTATTATTATTATTTTTTTGACTATTATATACTTATCTAATGGTTTCTATTATGACACAAACAACCCTAAGGATTTACGTATCTCCAATCAATAGTGGGGGAAACTCGGAAAAATGACACTGCAGAAGTAACAGGGAGAGGATACAAGCCCAGGGCTTCAACTCCAAAGCCTCTTATCTTAATCACAAATCTGTTCTTTGCTCATTACATTCATCTCTAGAATTCATTTTTACTCTCTGTGCTAGAGCCAGAGCTGAAATAAACTGAAAAATCTGCTGTTAGCAAGAGACCGAATTATACACAAAGCACAAGAAAATAAGTGTACCTCACTCTAAAGACTGTAGGTTTTATAGTTTGGCCATTGGCTTGACAGTTCTAGAAAATGATTTCTAGAAGTTTTCCTCAATGATTTCAGCATTTAGAATTAATACCCTTGAAAATGTTTGAGGACATTTACGACATCCAATTGTTTTGTATTTTGTTCACCACAAACTTTTGAGAAGATTTTTTAGCAGGCTGGACATCCTCTATTGTACCATGTGACTGAGTTCTTGTTCTTGTTTCCATGGTTTCCTGGGATGTTTAGTCCAAGGGCTAGACTAGACCGAAAACCTAATGAGCCATTCTCCATTTTGTTGCTGCTTGTCACCATCTACACACACACACACACACACACACACACACACACACACTCTGTCTCTCTCAAAGCACTAAAGAAAAAGTTGGTAGCTTTATTGATAAATATATAAGGTGATATTCATTTTTAATTTACTATTCCAGGTATATTAATAATGAATTCTTAAACTCAAAGGTTACTACCATATTCTAGATGTTTGTCCTCAATAAATAAGTCAGGCAAATCAGTTTTGGTATAGTAATAAGACTATCCTTGACCCCTGAACCCCATGGTGAGAACCTTCTACAAACTTTAGGAAAGGACATTGATAAAGATGGGTTGAAGAAGAGAATGATGGTGATGATGTCTTTTATGTTTATGATACTAAAATGTTTTCAAGACAGGTTTATATATATCCTCTAATCTGATTCTCACAGCACATAGTAATATACTAGTGATATACTGAATGTTGTAATATATCAGTTTTTTTTAAATTTGCACTTACAGATAAGTGATAAACTGGTGATAGCAACGTGAACAAAATTTTACAAGCTCCCACTTATTTGTGACAAAGCCACAGTATGAATCTAAAATTCCAGTCCAGGGAATCATGTCACATCAAGTAAGTAAATTTTTTTTGTATTTGAATTCTCTGTCCTCACACTCAAACAAAATTAATACCAACACCAATATTACTAATAATAATGAGGAGGCAAATATTATGAAAGATCTAGGATTCAAATCTAAATTGGATGATTTTTAAATCTATGCTCCTAATTCCAGCTATAACCTCAATAAGAAAAATTTTTGCTGTTCTTCTCTTATTTGAACCAAAAGATCTTTAGAACCAAAGTGATTTTAAGATAATAATTATATCTTAATTTTGCCTTCAAATATCATTAGTGTGATATGTATTCACTTTTGTTTTAATGAATTTTAGTGGTCTGTTTCATTTTCCTTGTGGAGGTAAAAGAAATGTTAATTTTGATATCAAAAATATGTTACGGATATTTGCCTTGAGACAGTGATCTGAGCTCATGTTTATAGATTTTCCCTTCTCTTCAAAACATCAGTGAAAATAATCAATGATGTATAAAAACAGAAAAAGCAAACAATAAAAACATGAGAATCTAGGACAACAGTATCATTCACAAGCCAGAAGCTTTTCAGAATTTCTATAAGACATAAATAAGGAGAGGCTGGATTGAGGAAAGAGCCAATCAATTCATTGTTTACAATATGCAAAGTAAGAGCTCAGAGAGAAAAAAAGGGGGGCAAAACCACTAAAGGATTTTCAATGTCATCTGCTAGCTTAAAGGCAAGAGGTGGAGTCAAAAGGGAGAGTTGGGACAATCAGTTGAGCCTAGATCTAGACAGTGCACGTGCCTTTAAAAAAAAAAATTATTTGAGAGAGAACATGAGTGAGAGGAGGTGCAAAGGGAGAGGGAGAAGCAGACTCCCCTGCTGAGCAGGGAGTCCCAGTGCGGGGCTTGATCTCAGGACCTGAGATCATGACCTGAGCCAAAAGCAGACACTTAACAGACTGAGCCACCCAGGTGCCCCCGTAGGTGCCTTTTGTAAATTCACTAAATTAATGAATTTATACATAACCAAAATACTATCCACTATATATATAACTTACTGTCACAGTGTGGGTTCCCTTGGAAGCAGAGTCAGGGACAGAGCTTAACACTGTGGAAATATTTATTATTTATTAAAAAATGCCTTGGAGAGAACACCTGTGGAAGGGACAGAATGACAACAGAGAGAATAGGGAGAAGCTGCACTGTGATAAAGGTCCAATTATAAGTTTGGCCAACCCCATCGGAAGCCCTGGAGTTAGAGTGTTCTTCTGAGGTGTCCTGAGATGAGCCAAGATGGCCAGGCCTTTATGACCCCACATCAGCCAGTCCCTGCTTATGGATCTTCCTGGGAAGGGTCATGGTCTTGGATGAAGTGGTTTTTGGTAATTAAAGCAATTTCTAAAGAAGAGGATACCTGGAGGCTGTTTGCCCACAGGATTCCTAACAAGTAGGTTATAGGTCCTTCATTGAAGCAGACTCGGGAACACATCAAAATGTTCACCACTCTTAATCAGGAAATGACAAGATTACTACGCTAAGTGGAAACAAAAATAACACCATTTCCTGATGACAATAGTCATACTGGGTAGAGAAGGGAACAGAGCCAGTTAGGAGTTAGAGAAGAGAAACTCATCTGCAGAGAAGGCTGTCTGCCACAGGTGCCCTACTTGACTCTGCTGAAGGAAGCAGTAGGAACTCAGAGCTAGAAAAGCAGAACTGCACAAGGGGTCAGTTTTTCCCTCCTCTTTTTATGTGACTATAAAATTGGAATAGTTACAAATATGACAGAATTCCCCTTCGCTCCCAAACTATATGATAGTCTATAGATTCATATGGAAAGATGATCAAAGACAAAATAATAGCAGAAGTCATAGAAAAGAGATGTGGCAATTCTAAAGAAGAGAAAATATCTGAGGGATAAGAGGAGACACACTGTGGTGCAACAGTCGCTGGAAGGACCACTAGAAAACCGTTACTCTCAAGGCCATTTGAGAGAACTTTGAATTTCTGAACTGGGGAAAGAGATTGGAAACGTATACTCTAATAGGAAAGCATGGTTAGAGAAACTTTAAAAATAGCATAAATAATATACAAATAAAACATGTAGGAAACCAATATAGACTTGAAGAGAAAGTCTAAAGCTATTCATTTTAGGAGGAAAGAAGAGCAACACGAATAGGAAGAGATAATAATAGGCATAGAGTAAAAAGCTAGGAAAGATACCATATTCATGAAATAAAAATCCCCAAAGTAAAGAGCAGAGTCATTGACAAAGAAACATAAAGTGAAAAAATAGTAAAACAAACAAACAAAAAGACCCCAAAGTTCTTGAACACAAGAAAGTCTTACTGTCTTTTCCTGTTTCTTTTCTCTTATCTATATTCTGTAATTTGGTACAGTCCGCATGTGTTAATTTCATGACAAAAGCAGTGACTGATATAAACAGCAGTATTTCAAAGAATTAAAACCTTAGTTGTCATCAGAGTTCTCATAAACTTTGCATGTGTGCTCGGAAAGAGAAGGCAACAGCCTGAGAGCACTGCTTTTACAGCCTTAGTATTGTGTTTCAAATATTATCCTCCTGCCAAGAAAATTTAAGATCAAAGATTTTGAAATTCCATCACTGCTGCAGCCCATTCAATATGTCACCTTTAATCTACAGTCGGCCATCTGCTTGAAGTTGTGTAAACATTAAAAATGTGGTCTTTAAAAACCTATATTCAGACTTTCTCTGTTGATAGTATATAATTAACCTCCTCTTTCAGTGTATATTTATTTTTCCCTTAAATCCTACTTTTAGAATTAACCTTCAAACACTATACCATTGGTCACTTTTATCCCTAGAGATATAACAGCCTGTTGTCCATATTAATCTGTGATGATTAAGAATCTAAAGACTTGGAACAGCATTATAATAGTAAAGGGTTTCATTTCTAATTTTGATGAGGATATTTATAAGAACTCTTCTAATACTTTGTATTTTCAACAAGCCTGGTTTCAACTCAAAGCTTAGAAATGTTTTCAAGGTCAAGATTATTCTGTTCACCTTTGGTTATGTGGGGAGCATAGCAGAGATGCTAGAGATACCATGCTAGGGGCATTCAACTTGTTTTAAGAACCGAAAAGTCAAACCAAGCCAAGACATGAATTAGAAGGAAACCTGTGAAACAGAGGGCCCTGTTCCAACTGAGGGTCTTTGGAAATTAGGAATGGAAGGTTCTGAAGTTTTAGGCTAGAGTAACTAGAATTACAACTTTCTTTTTCCATTGCTACAACAAGTCCCCCTTTAGTTCCTTTATTTTTTTTTAAATTTCTTTTTAGATTTTCTCTTTATTTATTTGACAGAGAGAGATGCAGCAAAAGAGGGAACACAAGCAGGGCAAGTGGGAGAGGGAGAAGGAGGCTTCCTGCGGAGCAGGGAGCCCGACACGGGGCTCAATCCCAGGACCCTGGGATCATGACCTGAGCCGAAGGCGATGCTTAACGACTGAGCCACCCAGGTGTACCCCCCACTTTAGTTCCTTTAAGAGCCAGAGATCTCTATAAGGTAGAACCCAGAGATACCAGAAAATAAAACAAGTGTTTCACCAATATTTTGTTATTTTACCCTAATGGAGACATTCTATTTTAGAGTGTTAGAGCCAATTCAAATTTCCTTGTAGTTGAGTCTTAAATAACTTCCTGTACCCAGTTAAGTAACTTTGATTCAGAGAGCAAAAGGAATTAAAACTCTTCCCTCTTTCCTTCATTTTCCTCCTTTCTTACCAATGATTAACTCAAGCAATATCTTACTCTATACAGAAAAAGAATTTAGAGGGAGCCAATTTCTCTGACAAACCAATTTAAATTAATTTAATAATGAAAGCAGTAGTCATTCACTGACAGTATCTGATTACATTATAATTAATAAAATTTTCCATTTTAAAAACTATAAAACTTTTCCAGAGAAAAATAATACTGCATCAACATAAGAATGGGTGGACTTAAACTCATTTTTCCCTACACATCTATTTCTTTTCCACGAAATCTATAAGCATATTCAAAGGAATGGTTTCAACGTTCTTGGTTCTCATATTTATACCTGCTGTTTATTGCCAATACAATATGATACTCAAATACTCTCTGCTCAGGGAAGACACTGATACAGATAAAGTCTCCAAGAGGGATTTCCTATCCCAGATGACAAGAGTCACAAGTTTATCAAATCTAATGGCACAGCTCAGACAATAAAACATATGTTCCAGGAGCACATTTAATTAGGACAGGAACTGTTAGTGTGCAAGAGAGCAGAGCAGAATTAATGGCACAGTGTTTCTCGGTGGACTCTGAGGGGTTTGTTTTCATGTGATTAGAAAAGATTTGTCATGTACATTATGCCATCCCCTTTCTATCCTGTTACCCAGACTCTATTAATTTGGGTTTGCATTCTTACTCAGACAAGTTTTTCTCCCCTGGCTTCAGTACTTTCCCACCTACCCTTGGATTCTTCCCCCTGCCCCCCAAATTCCATCTAGTTATTCCATTGTACTGCTGCAAATGTTAATTAGAAGAAAAGTGATTTGCAAGCATTGATAGATTCAGTTAAAGCTCTCTCTTGGACTCAATAGAGAAATTTCAAAAATATAAATTTAAATTTTAAAAAGAGCACTGCTATGAATTGGGGTGATTTGTAAATATCATACACTGGAAACTTTGCCAAATGTGTAAGCAAAATGGAAGGATTAATCTATTTATGAACAGAATAGTTTAACTTTATTTTTTTTAAACATTGAGAGCTTCTAAATATTCAAATAGAGTTCATATCATGAAGCTTTTAGTGCTGTGAAAAATTGCTAAAATTTATTATTCTTAAAAGAATTGCCATTCTTGGGATGGAAGATTTCCCCTTAATTTATGTAATCTGAGCATCCTTTGCACTCAATAGAAGTGATTTTTGTTAGTCATTTTCTTAGCCACTTGGCAATCAACTCCTTGGCTCCATTTCTTGGTATGTAACTACTTAACTTTATAGAATCTACCTTTCTAACTTGTAGCTCATGAACACGTGTAATTAGCTTTGGATTGCTACTGACTTTGGCCTGGCAAATGCATTTTTTAAAAGGATTTATTTATTTATCTGAGAGAGAGAGAAAGAGCAAGCATGGGGGAGAGGGACTGGGGGAAGAAGGGCAGGGGGAAAGGGAGAGAAAGTCTTAAGCAGATTCTGTGCTGAGGGTGGAGCCTAACGTAGGGCTCAATCTCACAACCCAAGATCATGACCTGAGCCAAAACAAAGAGTCACACACTTAATCGACTGTGCCATCCAGGCGCCCCCAGCAAACACATTCTAAGAAAGGCGTGGACATCTGGCAAAATAAAAATTCCGGCACACCTTGAAATACTGGTAAAAAATGAAAAAGATATATGAGAACTATGTGAAAACTCAGTTGGTTTGGGGATTTTAATTAAGCTGCTATGCTAAGAATTAGAGTAATTTAACCTCTCCACCCTTCATCCTTTTTTCCCCCTCTTTTTCTAAAAGCCAGATATATAACTAGTTGGCATTGCACAGAACAGAGCCCCTCACATTAGTGAACTTCTTTTTGTAAATGGCAATTGTGTTGCATTTAAATAATGGAAATGAAGCAAAGCCTCAATTAGCTGTATCTGCTGTAACATAGGAATCAGGCAGCCACAGAAAGACAAACCTAACAGGAGAGGAGGGAAGGACTGGTGTGCAATTAGAAAAAAAGTGGACAACAAAACATCTGCAATTAATGGTTCAGGAAACAGCTTTGTTTGGGTACTTACAATCCACAAGCTGTTAGTGAACTCCTATCAAGGATTTTCTATAGTCATAATTCAGTGAGGAAACAAAAAGTAGGAAGTAAAGGGTAGCAGTCTTACAGCAGAGATCCTTAATACTGTCTGCCTTTAGTTTTTATATGGCTGTGTATACTTGGGTAGAATTTTACCCTGTGCCTTCTTAAGGACATTTCTTCAATTCCTGACAGAAATATCTTTTAAAAAGAACAAGTAATTATGCAAAAAGGAAATCTTAATTTGGGGTCCAAGGACCATGTGAAACTTAATGCAAAATTGAGTTCGTATTTACTCACGCCATATTTGTCTGAGCCTAGAATCAAGGCTAGTGTTAGTAAGTACTGCCGCCTCTAGGCACAGATGGCTAGTGAGCCCTGAAATATGTACAGTCTGAATCGAAATGTGTTATAAGTGAAAAAATATATATTAGAGTTCAAAATTTAATATAAAAAATGTAAAATAACTTAATGATCCTTTTACTGATTCCATACTGAAACATTATATTTTAGGTATATTGGGTTAGGAAAAATATATTTGTAATTTTTATCTTTTTTTTCAAATTCTTTTTTTTTTAAAGATTTTATTTATTTATTTGACAGAGAGAGACACAGCGAGAGAGGGAACACAAGAGGGGGGAGTGGGAGAAGGAGAAGCAGGTTCCCCACTGAGCAGGGAGCCTGACGCGGGGCTCGATCCCAGGACCCTGGGATCATGACCTGAGCCGAAGGCAGACGCTTATGACTGAGCCACCCAGGCACCCCTAATTTTTATCTTTTTTTAAAAAAATTTTGCTCAATGTGGCTATTAGAAAATTTAAAATTCCACATGTGGCTCACATGTATATCTCCCATTATATTTCTAATGAACAGCATTCATCTAGAGCCTTTATTAATTTCACAGCTTCCTGGGTCTATTAAAGAAGAATGGAAAACTCATAAAGGGTCTCTTTATGCAAAGAATGTGTCAGGGTGTGTGGATGCTGAATCAATACTTGCTAAATGTATCTAATCTGTAAAAAAATGTGGAAATCACTTTGTCAGGGAGCATTAAAAATCTGTTTGAGTTTTCATTAAGGAGTTTGGTTTCTGACATATCAGGCTCTTCTTTAAAGTACTGAGGGAAAATTCTCTGTCTGAAGGAAGAATCATGTGAGAACCTCTGACTGTGACTTGGTGCAGACTCACATTCATTAGGGGCTGCATGCCTCATTGGTGAGCACTGAGTGCCTACCTGTCAGCATGTCACACCTCACCGAACGTGGACTCCCAGGCGGCCACCTCAATCATTTCCTGCCTCACTTACCCTCCTGCCTTGATGGAGCTCTCTCCTACAGTTTGCCCAAGAGTCCATATATAGTCTCACTTACGTACATTTTGGCATGATGAAGACAATCAATGTGGTCCTCAGGGGCTACCATTTTCTCTAAGCAAGGCTGAAAATTTGTATTTATTTCTGGTTAATTTGTACATTAATACTTTTCCTAGCTGCTTCTTGGATGCCATCTCTTTAGTGGAGGGAAAAAAAAAAAAAGAGCAACTACTTTGTCACAGAATTTGAACCTTAAGTAACGGAGCTGAGCTCAGTTGTTAGGCAAGCCTGTGAAAAACTGGAAAGAAAAATTCTCCCAATAGTTTATTAGGCTAGGTAATAGGGATAATAGGATACCTGAATTCTCTTTTCTTTTTGCATTTTTCTCTGTCCTTCAAAATAGAGTACAAAAGGCTCAGCCTACCACAATGTCACCTGGCAAACTTGGATATAGCTCCACTTTTTTATTCATTTCTCCTTTCTCCCTTTTTCCCTTTTTTTTCTTTTTTAAAATAAGAAATGTTTCCTAACAAAATGAAGATTTCAACCTCCTCCTAATAAAATGCTGCATTTGCAATCCAGTAAGCCTGCTACATAGTGGGAACTCAATCACGAAAAGATTGATTGATTGACTGACAGTATTATAAGAATGATCCAGAAGCCTCCACTCATTTTAAATTCTCCTTTTCAGTGAACAATGCTAGTTTCTAGTGGCATTTACATAATCACACACACATATATACAGACACATTATATCCTATTATATTGTATATTGTGTATAGACATATACATACATATGTATGGACACATAGATATATATCTTTATACCTATATATATATATATATATATATATATATACACACATATATATATGTATGTATCCTTTTAAAGATAATGTTTTTCCTCTATAATTTAAGAAGAATATTCAAGAAACTGTATGATAGCTGTCTGTTAAAAGAACAGCCTGAGTGGCTCAGGAACAGAGGTACTTGGATATCATTTTCACTTTTTAAATTGCACACCATATGCTTATATAATTTAAAAATAAATAATGCTATATCCTCTTCCATTGTCCCAATCTTCCTTTATTGGAGATTTTCTCCATCACTGTCTTAAAATTCATTTTCTCCTTGTCTCACCTTCTATTTATTCAACAAGTTGAATACATCTATACACTTCTAAAAACTTCATATAAGGGAAAGCAGATTGGAATTCACTTAGGTATTGTGTGTAAATTTAGGAACAGAAACGTTTATTTTTTGACTATAATCCAGATCAAATAATTTTTTTTTTAAAAAAAGGCTCTCTATCCCACTCACTACTTTCTTATATTCAGGTTCATTAGCTTAATATTTTTAAACAGGAAGATGTTTATTGCAGTGATGCTTTTCATAAAATTGTACTCAATTTTGTATCTTAAAAGGATAAACATGTAGACAAGATAGATGGGGGAATTTATCCATTTGGAACATGCAAAGAAGAAAACCTGAAATTAGATATAACTTAGGTTTTTATGCTTAAATTCTTTAATTGATGTCCTGGCTTCATGCCACCTCATTCACCTAGCTCCTTTTGGGAATTCACAAAGGGTGTCTACTTTGGGCTTATAAAGAAGCCTAACTGATGTCCTCATGGAAATCATGTGGGACTGTCATTTGATCCCACCAGAGACCAGAGAGCATCATATTAAGAGTGCTTACTCTGGAACCTCATGGCCGAGGTTCACCACACACTTGTTGTGGAACCTCGGACACACGTCTTCACTCTTTATGTCTTAGCTTATTCATTCATAAAATAGAGAAAGCAATTACACTTCAAGGACTTGCTGTGTAAACAAAGTGAGCTAAAACATGAGAAGCACAAATAGTAATGAGTGAGTAATCACTCGATAGGTGCCAATTATTCATTATTTTTCTTCTATTCAACCTCCAGCCTTCTTTTTTGGTATTTACTTTAAGATTTCCCCTGCCTTCAAATTTGCACTGAGGTGACTTGTAACTACGGCTAATGCTCACAGAGGACCCCGTCTCCATTAGAAGCAGTATTGAGCCTCCTGGAAAAAGAGGTACAGAGGAGTCTCAGATCAGTGTGGTGCCCTTTAGTCTTCAATATGCTGTAACTGTGTTGTCTGAAGATGTGGGGAGAATGCCTCCCTGCCCACATTTTCTGTAATAGTTTGTCACCTGCTTGAAAGTAGGGCTGTCTTGCTTCCCAAGTACATAGTCTTCAGTGAAGTTAACTCTGACAATTTTGCATAGCTCCCAAGTTTAAAAATCCAAGAAATACTAACTTATGTAAATTTGATGCAAAAAATAAAGTGACTCACTTTCTCCCTCTTTATAATCCAAGATACATTCAGTTTTTACCATGAAAAGGGATGCTGATTTCATTTATTTTATTATGTCTAAAATTAAAGAGCCACATGCCTTATTTGAAAAGCTAAATTTTCATTTCATGATGAGACATATTTTTGTATTAGTTTTCCAGGTGGAGTATTCCTTTGAGCAAAAGGGCATTTTTAGGGTTAATGGGATCTGTTCTCATTAATAGTAAAACTTATGAATGCCTTTAGGTTTCACCTAAGGGAAAACACAGCAAATGCAAACTGTCAACTCATATAGATGCATCCTAAAATCTCAATCAAGCACAGTGAAGTCTTGTCAGGAAAAATTATTATCCTCTTGATTTAAAGAGTGCAATTTCTCTCCCTAGTGACAAAGGAAGCATTTAATTATTAAAAGCTTATAGTGGTCCAAGTTGCCAACTAATTTATTTCATCACACCAAATATGTTGTAAGAAACTAAGTTTAAGATGTATCTTAGAACTTTCAGAATTGTTTCACAGGAGGTTAGGATAAATTACCATTGTTCTCAATATTTTTCAATTACCAACTTTTCGGTTACAAAAGCATGATCAACATCAATCAGCACCATTTGCAAAAGAGTTGTAGGATAGTGGGAAGTGTCCTGAATTGGCTTTGTGAACATTTGGGTTTCATTCCTGGCACTCCCACGAAAGTTGTGACATTAGCAAAGCCATCTAGCTTCTTCTCTTTTTAGTTTGCATGTCTATCAACTATAGACTTTGGCTAAATATGCTTTATAGTCCACTTCTAAAGGTAAACTATTTAGAGTGTTCTTTCTTTCCCTAGTCAACCCATCAATAAAAAGTTTATAAATTGCAACTGAACAACTGAAGTAATGGTCAATATAACCAATAATGAAAAAAATTTTAATAAAAAGTGTATTTCATAATTTCTGGGTTTTGACAATGTAATTGGTGACTGGCAAAGAGAAACAGTCTGATCATAACTCATATTGGCATGAACATAGAAAAACAGGCACTTTCTTAAACTGCTGAAGCAAATGTATATATTAGTAAAAATTTTATGGATGGTAATATGCCAAAATGCATTAAAGGCAGTAAAAATGGCCATTTAATCCAATATTCCTGCTTCTAAGAATTTATACTGAGACAAAGGGTATATTTACAAAGGTGGTTTACATTTATACTTAAGAAGAGTTAACATATAATTATTTACAATAGAAAAAACCAAATATGAAATAAAATTTAAATATTAAAGAATAGGAGATTAGTTACATGAACGTCAATGAGACTCTGCACAGGGTAATAGCAGGGACATGGGCTTTGGAATCAGAGGGCCTGTTACACTTCAGGACTGTGAAATTACCTACTAATATTTTCTTGTGAAAGTTCCTAATCACAATAAAACTCGGTCTCTGCCCCTTTAAAATGAGAGTAATCATGGTATTTTCATCAGAGGATTGTTGTGAGAACTAAATAAGATATGAATTTGTACTGGGTTTTATACTATTAACTCTCAACATTAGTATAAATCTACATGATGGACACTCGTAGGTATCCATTAGCACTGTGGGTAAAAAGCTCTCAACTGACATGGGAGGTATTTTTTTTAAAGATTTATTTATTTGAGAGACAGACAGAGAGCACAGGGGAAAGGGGCAGAGGGAGATGGAAAGAGAAAATGTCAAGCATACTCCCTGCTGAGCACAGAGCCCCATGTGGGGCTCCATCCTACTACCCATGAGATCGTGACCTGCGGGGAAACCAAGAGGCAGATGCTTAAGTGACTGAGCCACCCAGGCACCCTGACATGGGAGGCAATTTTTAATTATGTAATGACTTTAAAAAAATAAGAAGTTCCACGGCAGAATAGTATTAAAGTGAAATCCTATTTTTATAATATAGGATTTCCCTATTTTTATAAATAGGGAAAGAGAATGAAAAAGCCAGCATATAAATTCTTTGTTCATTTATATATTCTAGGTTTTCTATAAGATTCACCATTACTGTTTAATTTTTATGAAAAAATATTTATGCTAAGTTGTATATAAGTCAGAGCAAAACAGTAAAACACTAATATTCATTGAGACTTAAAGAAAAACAGAATTTTTAATTATACTTAATCAAAATGAAATACTAAAAGATAAAGTGTATCCTTCCTAATCTGAATTGAATTTATAGTTTGAGAAATCACCAGGAGTAGAATCAAACTAATAATAAAATATTTTTAAAATTTTAAGAGAATATGGGGATTGTAATAAATTAAGATTATTCCAAATTTGCCTATGGAATCATGAAAATTTTATATACTATTATATATATATATATCTTTTAATACATAGCTGACCCATGGAGTGGTGGGTAGGTGCCAGAAATGAAGAAAGAATGCAAAGGAAGAACAAAAGTGGGATCTGAAACCAAGATGTTGTATTTGCATGTAGACCCCATGGGCTATACACTGATGACTTCCACATGGAACTTATCTCCATGTTTGCCAGATGTTGGAGCTGGAATGGAGCAACTTGTGTAAAGCACAAAGTTTTGAAGGGCTGATCCAATTTTGAAAGAAAGGACTAGGAAAAAATTCTATTAGGAAGCTCAGCTTCTAAAACAAATAGAATACCAGGCTCTTTCTATAGTGCATGGAGGGCTCCCACAAGTATATGTGTATGCGTGCACACGTGTGTACGTGGGCATACACATAGAAGAGGGGAGGGCTACCGTAAAGATAAGCACTCAGGTAAAAAAAAAAATATAATTTACCAACAACATAAACTGAAGTTCCATGAAGCAGGGTTAGCAAATAAGAAACACAACGAGGACATAGTAAAATCCTATTTTATTTATTTAGTCCAATCTTAAAAATTATTTAGGGAATTCAGGTAGGCATAACAAAGTATAAAGAAAGGGCACTAAAGAGAAAAAGAAAAAGAAGCAGGCAGATTTAAAAAAGGTAATTCCTAGAAATAAAAGAAAAAATGAAGTCTTTGAAACTACTGTCCATTATAGGAGAATGGTTTTAAAAAGTATAGTATATTCAAACAGCGGAAATTTGTACAGAAGTAAAAAATGAATCAATTCCAGCTTTAAGCATTAAAAGGGACATTGGGTTAAAAAAATGATACAGAGGATATATCCAATATGGTGTCAACAGTATAAAATTTAAAACATTCAAAACAATGCCAT
Organism: Neomonachus schauinslandi; assembly: GCF_002201575.2. Lineage (NCBI taxonomy): Eukaryota > Metazoa > Chordata > Mammalia > Carnivora > Phocidae > Neomonachus > Neomonachus schauinslandi. Next base: position 46,122,644 of record NC_058412.1, on the reverse strand, counting down.
ATATTATTTATAAATACATGCTTAGTGGGGCCCCTGGGTGGCTCAATTGGTTAAGCATCTGACTCTTGACTTTGGCTCAGGTCATGATCTCAGGGTAAAGGGATTGAGCCCCAGGTCTGGCTCTGTACTCAGCGGTGAGTCTGCTTGATATTCTTTCCTTCTCCCTCTCCCTCTGCCCCTCCCCAGGCTAGCACACACACTCTCTCTCTCAAATAAATAAATCTTAAAAGAAAAAAAAAAATACATGCTTAGTATCAGTGTCAACAAATGCATATAAACATGAAATTCAGGGTCATGTATGGATATGGAAACTGGAAAGGGACACAATGAGGCCTTCAACTGCTTACTCTTTTTTTTTTTTTTTCCCTCTCCAGGTCATTAGTGAGCATATTGTTCTTTATATATTTTGTATTTATGAAATATTTTATAATAATCTCTCTTAAATTGTTGTACAGAATTCAAAAAAAATCAAACACTGTAAAACAATAATTCATCAACTATCCAAGAGCAAGTTGTTTGACACTAGAAAAATCTAAATATTGTATTGTTTACTGACATATAATAAAGTCTAAGCTATAGTATGGTATTTGTACATATTTATGTAAGGAAGAGAGAAAAAAAAGAAGGTCATAATGTGGGGTGGGGTGGGGTCTATCAATAAGATGTCAAGAACTGTGTGAAGGGTTGTAGTAGTTAATATAGTTAATAAAAACTATGCTAGTTAATATTAGTTAATATAGTTAGTGTTAGTTAATATAGTTAATAATAACCTCAATAGAATATGTATATTACCAAAAGGTCAAGAAGATAACATTTTGAAACTAAAACCACAAACATGTAAATTTGATGTTTTAAAAATCATGATAATGAGTTTGTCTTGTTCTTGACTTTAAAATTAGTATTTCCATTTGTCATTGCATGTGATACTTGATTTGAAAAAGATAATCCTTGGGCGCCTGGGTGGCTCAGTTGGTTAAGCAACTGCCTTCGGCTCAGGTCATGATCCTGGACTCCCTGGATCGAGTCCCGCATCGGGCTCCCTGCTCGGCAGGGAGTCTGCTTCTCCCTCTGACCCTCCCCCCTCTCATGTGCTCTCTCTCATTCTCTCTCAAATAAATAAATAAAATCTTTGAAAAAAAAAAAAGATAATCCTTTCCCAAATGTAAGAGTGTAGTTATTTTTTTGATACTGATATTTAACCTGAAACATTTGTGATCAGAGTGGAGCAGCATTCTACATCTAGAGAGAAGCCTGTGATGTGAAATTCCTCTCATCTTACTGAATTTTTATGTACCTCCTCCATCTATTATTAAGAGATTGATGTTTGAATCTCAAGTTAGGATAGTGGATTTTTCAATTTCTCTTCACAGATGTATCAAATTTTACATTACGTATTTTTAAATTATAATTATGTGCATACCAGTTTGAAAAATTCCAGGAAGCCACAGCTACAAATGGATGATTCACAGGTGCTCATGCAGTAGCCACAATGAAACTTGAGAGTGTCGGAGAGGGCCACTGCTACCAACCTCAGCTGGTAATTTTCAAAAACTTGATGTCTTCCTAGTATCTGCCTGCAACTGTTACTAGAATATAACTGCTTTCCCTTCTCTTACACTTTTGAAATTTTATAGGGATACTCTTCTCTGATAAAGTCTCATCTAGACCCATAAATATAAGGGAATCCAGGAATATGTAGTTCCAGACTTCCATAAAAGATTGCCTGTTGAGGTGGCATTGATGCAATGTTTACCATAGATAATTCAGCACAATATATTCCTTTGTTTACTCAGCATCTATAGATACCCTTCTACCTTCACTTAACTCTCTAAACTGCAATGTACAAACAATAGCATTCTTTCACCTAACTTGATGTAACTGCCCATTAATAAAAATTTGCCTACCCTCTCCTCAAAAACATGTGGACAAAATTCTCAGAAGTTACCTCTGTGTGATAAATATGTGAGTGATATATATCCTTATTCTAGCTCCGTCATGATCTCCCTGTGATATATCAGTGAGGATAGATGGGGGTACAGTTCAGTAATGAATAAACCCCAAATATCAGTAACTTAAAAATAATTTATTTCTAAATCTTGGTGCATTTCCATGTTTGTTTGTTTGTTTGTTTGTTTTAGGATTTTACTTATTTGAGAGAGAGAAAGAAAGTGCAAGCACGAGAGAGAGAGAGAGAGAGAGAGAGTGCTCACGAGTGGAGGAAGGGGTAGAGAGGGAGCAGACTCCCCTCTGAGCAGGGAGCCCCAATGTGGGGCTCAATCCCAGGACCCTGGGATCATGACTTGAGTTGAAGGCAGATGTTTAACTGACTGAGCCACCCAGGCAACCCAATTTCCATGTTTATTAATGGGGTCTTCTGTCCCCTGTTTTCCTCATTTTGGGAGTCAGGCTAACAGAAGTTACCTCATCTAGAATATTGATAGTCAAGACAGCAAGGGGAAAAGAAAATGGAGAATATGTGACAATCATAAACACTCAATTCAATAAGTTACTTCTGTCCATGTTTTATTGGTCAGATCAAGTTTCATGGCCATGCCCAAGTTTAAGGGAGGAGGAGTCTGGTTTTCCTATATTCCCAAGTGTAAATGGCAATAATGTCAAACCCAGTAACCTGTGATAGAAAATAGTATTTTTCAAGGGATAATAATCAGAGAGGTAAAACAGAAAATACCTTAGATACCACCCAAAACATTTTATTACCAAATGTTGTTTCAAAATTTTTTAGCATATTTATTTTCAAGTACTATTTATCCTATTCATTCAAGATTAGACATTCTGTTATGAAAGAATGTTACAATATGGTTAGCTTTTTCAACTCTGCTTCTGCTTATTCAATGTTCAATTTTTTTTTCATTTCAGTCTACCTAACACTATTAAGCAGAACTAAAGACATTACTACTCCAGCTATGTCAACAAGCTATTGTGAAAGTAATGTCTTAAGATATTTTCTATTCCTCAAATACCCAAGAAATAAGACTCACTGCTCATTTATTCAATTTCATATTGACCTCTTATAAGACTTTAGCTGAGATCAGTGATTTAATAAATGTCCAGTTTTATAAAAGAATTTGGTAAGAACATTACAAAACTTTGAGGATACATTTGAACATTTAAATGAATATTTTAAGCCAAAAAAACAATAAAGTAAGTAAAAAGCAAAACAATGAAAGAAGATTTGACAGTTGTCTGGAGACAAGAACTGGTATAGGGATATTCAACACGTATTCCACAATGTTTTTTTTTTTTTTGTGAGTGTGTGTGCAGAGTATAAGGATTTGAGGAGCCATGAGAATATTCTTGAAGAAAAATAATGCTATCATAGGGTTTGTTTTTCAGCAACATAGCAATGTTCTTCAGAAAATGGAGGTGTCTTCTAAAACTCTGCCTTCATTCATGGTTCATGTTTTCCACTAACTATTTCAATTTCTTTTACCTCATTCCCACCTTCCCCTTCCTTCTTTTTTCATTATACAACATATATCTCCAACTATCTAAAAAAAGAAAGAAAAACATCTTTCACATATTGGGACAAGACCCATGAAGTCATTTATCTATGAATATATCATATATCTTGCTTACTAAGAGAACTATAGAAACAGACATTGTAGACCTTTGAAGAGAAAGAGGAATCAAAATATATAACAAATTGATCTTTTTTTGACTTTGCATTTCTTAAGGTGTAAACTCAGTCAATATGCTTTTTAGTGAAAGGAACAGAAAGCAATATGATAGGTAGACACAGTAGGGGGATCAAATGGAACACTTTTTATTCTATGTGAAGAGAGTTGAACATTTTGAAGGCAGAGAGAAACATTCCATAGGCAGAGATACTTCAAATAGAAGAAATTAGTGCAAATTTTGGTCAAGCTATTTTTAGATACTTAGGGGTGAAAAGAAGAAATGCCAGCTTGAAAGAGGGCAATCACTTTCTCTTCTAAAATGGAAAGAAATGCTGAGAAGATAAAGAAGTAAGTATGTTGAAATAAAAAGAGCAACAAATATTGGAATTCTTCTTAGATCCTAAAAGCCTCTGTAAAGCAAGAAATGATAACGATCTTCTGGGAATGATAGGCAAGTTGTTCAATAAAGGACAGTACCTGAAAAAGGAAGATATGATCCTAATTAGCTAGAGTGAAGAGTTTGCCATGGAAATAAGCATAAATAAACCCAGGGATCAAGAGGCAACAGCACAGTCTCAACTGAACTTAACAGATCTAAAACTGAATTTGGTTATGATTTCATTTCCTTTTGCCAGATCATAAAGAATTAATATTAATATTCTTCAAGGAATAAAAAGTAAGTAGAGTGCCATCCAAGAAAATAGTTTAAATTGGAAGGAAGAAAATGCTTCCATTTTGTTTTCCTTTTCCTGATCTCCTCATAGAATTACAGAATGTCAGAGTTAGGAAGGATCTTGGGATCTAAGTCTCAATTCAGATATCTTCTACACAACTCCCCTGACATGTACTTAATCTGTGCTTAGGAATTTCACTTTTGTTATAGGAAGCTGTCTACCTGAGCTCTGAAGCTGAGGGTAGTAGGTGGGAGGCAGACTGGGGAGTCCGAATGGTCTTTATTATTTTAAGCCAAAAATCTAGCTCACTGTCCTTTCGCTGAGTTCTCTGCTGTAGTGACAGATTGGTTTCTTCCTCTTTGATATGAAATCTCCTCAGATGTTTAAAGTCAGTCATCAGGTTAATGTTTCTAGACTTGTGAGACTACCTTCCAGTTTGTCAATGCCTCTTCACATTTGTCACCATCACTCTGGATATAATTTTCTATCTGTGTGAAGGTACTTTTACAGAGCATACAATAAGGATGATCAAAAGTCCTGCTTTGCCTGAGACTAAGGGGGCTTCCACAATTCCTGACTTTCAGTACTAAAGTTAAGCAAATTGGAATGATTTGGTCACCCCTCAATGTACACATTGCTTCCATCATCCACAGGAAAACAAATACTTCTTTATCTGGTTTCAATCTCTTTCTCTTTTCCTGATAATTCCTCTGGAAAAGATGCTGATGACCAAATCAGTCGTCAGGCAGCAGGAGGATGATGGCATGGGGAATAAACAATTGAAATCATTTACAGTTGGACTGTCAGGACCAAGGTGATAAAAAGTAATGTACTCCTTTATATACTGTGCTATGATTGAAGTGATTAGGTGACTCATTTCATATACTGGTTTTGTGATATTTCAGGCATTCTACTGTTCCAGCCACCCCCAAGCCACAGTCATCTGCATCACATTAATGATACACAACAGACAGTAACCAATTATTTACATCATGTCTCTTGGAATCATCTCTTAGAATATTTAAAAAGCAAAAGTATTTTCTTTATTCCAAAATGTGAAGAGGGAATCCATGAAAATACTTCACAAACTGCTTTCTTATCATCGCATTATGTCCTAAAGTGCCTCTACCTTCAAGTACCTCAAAGTTTTGTTCAATTTCTTAAAATTTCTTAGGGTACAGACATCTATATCTTTCAACAAAAGCGTTTTTATTCTGATGCCTGCCCAGTGCTACGAAGTGCAGATTCTTGAAGATAAACTTACCAACTCAGATGTTTTCTTGCGGCTTCCACTGTCCAAAGAACTTCCATGATTTAGGTCTACGTTTGCAAATAAGCAAAAGAAGACCAGGCCAGAGGTGACAGTGGAAGTGGACTATTTCTCAAGGACTTGATTCTTGCCAGTTAAAATTATAGCTGCAACCTGCATGCATTTATCCCCTCCCTCTACAGGAAGTCAGCTAACTCCACTGACACTCCTGACCCCTCTCAGTCTGGTGCTTTCATTTCATTCCCTTCCAGTCAAATGTGTCCAAAACTCACGAGAAGATTTAGAGTCAGTTATAAGTAAAAAATTCTTTTTAGGAGACTTTTACTACTGTGAGAAACTCAAAAGAGATAGATTCTTATATAGACTTAGCAATATCGACAATCATATTCATACTAAATGAGTTAATACCTTACTTAGAAGAGTGCCTGTACATAGCAAGTGCTCAAAAAAAAAAAAGTCAGCTATTATTAACTGCTATTTTTAATACTATATTATAATGAATATTTTATTAATATATAATGGTTCAAGCACATTAAAATGTGGAAATTGCATGTAGGACAATACAGAAATTATCTAGAATTAGTATGCTCAGAATTATTCTGCTCAGAGATAATATATGTATATTTGAAATTATACTGTGCATAAATTTTAAAGCTTTCTCTTGCAGTTTCACTATTTTGTATATTGATTTAATGACTACATAGTTTTCTATCATGTAGCAGTAAAACTGTATAATTAATGAATTCCTTAATACTGAACATCAACTTTTCCTAAAGTTTTATTTTTCCAAACAAATTTGAGTATTAATATCATTTCTCCTAAAACTTTCAGCAAATTATTATTCCCTTAAGATCACATTCTAGAGAAGAATCTTTGGGCCAAAGGGTACAATTTTAAAACATGTGATTCGTATCATAAATTGTTCTCAAAGGAAGTGTGGCTAATTTTCATTTACCTGAGTAGTGCCAAATTGCTACATCCTCTCTATTTCTAATAAATGAATGCATCTATGTATGTATATGTCTGTATATGGATCTGTCTATACACACACACACATATATACACACATGTATATATGTAGATTTAGATCTATTAATTTAATCTTTGTCAATAATTGTTATTTTAGCTTTTATAATCAGTATTTTATTTTTAAGAACATTTTGCATAACTCAAAATATCTTTAAATCTGTGATGAAGATAGGACATGAATACTGAAGTCACAGAAGTGCTGTGGCAATGTTATGGATAAACGACCCAGTTGGTAAGTGGTAAAGAAGCAAAACGTAAGCCTTTGAATGCCAAGTCTACAATTCTTTCCATTTTAGCAAGCAGAATTAACATGTCAGTAAGCAAATTTCTTTCTTTCTTTCTTTTCTTTCTTTCTTCCTTTTTTATTATGTTATGTTAATCACCATGCATTACATCATTAGTTTTTGATGTAGTGTTCCATGATTCATTGTTCGCATCCAGTGCTCCCTGCAGTAAGCAAATTTCTTGATATGTGGTGGTAGCCACTAGGATCATTCACTCTATTTTAGGAAATCTAATTTGGCATTTTACCTAAAGTAAGTCAAAGAAGTCAATGAATAAAGCAGAATAAATGTACTTACAGATGTCCTGAGTCAGTGGTTTTTGAAATATTTAACTTTTCCCCCTGTGGTATGCTTGGGGTTTTGTTGAATAATATGGTGTGAGACTTAGTAATTGTTTGTTCAGTTGATTGACAAGCATTACATTAAGTAAGTAATTACTTGTCATTCGTCAGTATTTCAAGAAGACTGTGTGGTTAAATTGAGAGTAAGTCACTTAAGGTTTAGGGGTTCGATTTTCCACTGATTTATGCTAGGTTTTACTCTATTAAAAAAATTAGACCATAAAACTGTCCTAATAAGGATGACTTGGGCTTCAGCTGTAGGGGAAAAAAAAAAAATGAGAATAAGAGCCAACTCATTTTATTACTAAGACAAGACTGATTTCTTATCAGCATATTCACCTTATGCCCAGGATGCAGGTCTCAAAGTAGTCAAAATTGAAAAGTGTCATGGCCATAGACATAGAAAACCAATTCTTTTAAATCACTAATTTCTCTGATTTTGGATAAAAATGGGAAAAATTAATCAACAAAAAGAATTGTTGATTAGAAATATCTAAATGTGCTGTATAAAGTTAACAATTATTTTTTTAAAGAACTGAAGGCTTATATTCAAGAGCTGAATTGAAACTATCATGAGAATGTATGAGAAATTATTATAAGAAATTATTATAAGATAGTAAAAAATGACAACTTATTAGATTGCTTATAAAAGTAAGTCTAGTCTTGGATAGCAAAGTCTAAGAAGTAAGTATCTGAAAACACATCAGAAGTAATATAAGAACACAGAAGAGTTTGCTGAGAATCTTGCAGAATTATTATAGTCTCTACATACAACAGAGATTACAACTTTAACAGCACCAGGAAGAAATGACAGTACCCTGATTCTGTCTGATTCTCAGTATGTTCCATTCCTCTGAGATAGTCTATCTTTACAAAAATGAAGAAAACTAGTTCATGGCAAAATGAGACCCTAAGTTATGCCTACTGGCTGCCTAATCTCTCGTCTCTCTCTTTCCTATTTATATTTTGTATGCACATAAGCAATTATGACATTATTAATATATTAAAGAACATAGCTATGCAATCTAGTGGTATAGATTTAAATCCTGGCTCTTACTAATTAGTTGTGTGACCTGTATTAGTAGTTAAAACTCTCTTTGCTTCAATTTCACCCTAAATAAAATAAAGATTTAGTTCTTCTTATCTCATATACTTGTAGAAAAATTCATGTAAAAAACTCATTCCAATAAAATATAAGCTTTCATTATTTTTTTCTCCAGAAAGTTTGTAAAAAATCATGAAAATTATTTTTTAATGTCATGATGCTGAACACACGCCAATTTCATTTTCATTTGTATTTGGAAGAGAATTCTGATTGTCTTATTTATGTTACTGTACTATAAATTGATGATATCCATTTGTCATAAAAGTTAAGTCAAAAGGATATCACAAAAACCAGTTGGGAAAAAAAAAAACAAAACAGTGAATTCAGAAGGTTATGGAACACTCTGTTCCAATCTCATCAGACATATTGTACATACTCTCAGAATCAGGCATGAATAATAAACACTGAATTATGTGAAGTTTCAGTATACTTACACTTAATATAGAAAGTCTACTCTATACAGCTTTGTGTTTGACTCTGATAAAGCTCTTAAATATTTTTTTCTTTAAAAGGCTCATAAGAATGAACAGATATGAGGAATGGAGACTATGGTTTGAGCCCATGTATTAATCTGTCCATTCTAATTCCAAAACATTTAAACAAAGAAATATAAAAATGAGAAGACATTGATTCTAGCACAGGATGGCATAAGTTAGATAGGTGTTTTGAGAAATGTCTATAAACTACACTGCAGGTTAAACTGAGTTGAGGGCAGGACCTGTGGTTTACTGCTTGAAGGAAAATCCCACATGCATATAATGGAAAGTGTGTCCCAAAAATCCCTGGACAAACCTAGGTTGAACCAGCAATATGACGTCTGACACCAGAAACAGATGACAAAGGAGGACGGGAAAAGAGTTGGACGAAAGACTTAGAGAAGTGGCCCAGATACCAGAAGCAGCACAGTGCCAAGGATTTGCATTTGACTGAATGGCTGGTGGTAAAAAAACTGACAATGGCTAAAAATGGATTCAAGAGAAAGGCAATGGTACCAGACAGGAAAGAATTAACTACTATTTTGCTGACACACACAAAACAGGAACACAAACTTCTAGGTACAAAAGCAAAACTTCCTATGAAAATAGCAGACAACAACAACAAAAAAGAGAAATTATCTAGGTACAATTTTAGGTGGGGGAAGGGGCAAAGGGAGAGGGAGAGAGAATCTTTAGGTGGGGGAAAGGGGCAAAGGGAGAGGGAGAGAGA